>NW_009953929.1:259259-288056 GCF_000747805.2 Chaetura pelagica | reverse complement strand
AAACTACTCAAATTGCAGCTATTACATGAAAACCTGTTATAAGGAATTGTCCTCTTAGACCAAGACTCAGTATGTCTTCATTCTTGGAGTACAAGAGCTATTCGGAGAAGTAAACAAAACCATAGTACACAGAATCAGAAAAAGATTAGAAGATCACAACAAACTGAACTGGAGAAACATCAATAAAATCTCACTTTATTAACAATGATGTCATGCAGAGCTTTGATCATCATACTGCAGTGGCTTTTTCTCACACTTCCTTCACTAACATCAACATTACTGCAGAAGGAAAAAAGAGCTTTGCTTGTGCTGACTTTTAAATTGGCATTTGAAGAGTGTTTAAATTTGATTTTGAAAAACTGCTTTTGACAGCCTCAGTAGGTACACACAGATTTTCAAACCATCTCTAAAATCTGTATCTAATATCCAGAAACTATTTCCCAAAACCTGTTTCAATACAGCAGAGCCAAAACTCTTGAACAGGCACCCACAAAGTAGTAACCGAGGTTAGCTATACATTTTATTTAATTAACCATATGATGATACTGGCACACAGATGAATGTTTCCTTAACTTGATATGAACCCACACAGAAAGACAAAATGTCTCACTCTGGTAAACTACGGTGTTGGGTATCACAAGAATTTGTTATTCCTAAGACAAATTTTAGTACTTTACTGATCTTAAGAACACTGGGATAAAGAAGGCCTGAAGTGTTTATCTTTAAGATAACATTTATTTCTAGCAATCTTAGTCACCCAGAGGTAAGCTCAAGTGTGAAAAAGATAATACCTGATACAATCTGTTGTATGTTGTGATGATAATGTTTCTGTATGTTTTTTTAATAAGACACCATTAGTTTAGATGCAGACCCTTGGAGGAATAAATGGAATCCATTTCTTCTTACCTCTGCTACTATCATGCAGAAAAATTCTTGATGGGACTGGAAATGTCACAGAGCCCCATGTGCTCTAAGCCTCTAGCCTGCATTTGAGAGATTCTCTTTCCAAAGCTTTGTAAGGGGAAAACTCCAAGTATTGGCACTATCAGACCAAGTCCAGCTTCAGCAGTGCTGTTTCTTCTACAATTCCTACAATTATTCAAAATTAATTTAGAAATTCACCCTGTGGGAGCTCCCAGTGTTCAAATACTTAGTGCCACAAACCAGTACTCAAAAGAAATTAAATACAGCGTTTAAAGTCAATAATATAGAAGGAGAACACAAAACCTTCATCGACACATATAACCAGCAACTTCCTTCTCCAGACAGCACAAAGATTTTAACCAGCACCAGGCAACATGAGTATTTGCTATCTGTTCAGTCTTTGATTTTGTTTCAAGAACCAGTCACACCATTCCCACAAGGCCCTGAGCCAGTGATGATCCATGGCATTGCACAGCACTTACCTGTTCTCTGTACTGATTTGCCCCAAACCCCTTACACACACACAGGTCACCACATCCAGTAATGTTATTATTCATCATGCTCTGGAAAGAAATAATCCCTCAGTTATATCTGTATAGCTCTAGAAGCAGCTAATTATAGAGACCTCAAGGATGTTTTTTTTAGTAGATCTGATATTTCAAAGGAGGAAATTGATGGGTAGCTATTCATGTTGTATGAAATAATTGCAACAAAATTTAGAACTTTCCTATATGCCAAACAGTCACATGCAAGTGACAGCGGAGGAAGTGAGTCTCTCAACCTTTCTTTCGAAGAACAGCCTTTCCCACACACACATCTTGTTATTCTCTAACCACACTCTTCCTCTGCCTGATCCAGCTTCCTATGAATCTTACTGTTATACCTGCTCCTGGAAAAGCCTACTGAAAGAAATTAGAAGTTTTGCATGTATTTATTGCAAAAATTGCTCTCATAAATGCATAAAAGATGTCTATTTTTCCTATCTCCCAAAATGTAAGATAGAATCAACACAAGGTCTTGTGATCTCTTCTCATTAAAATCTTTTACTTGGTAAATTAATAGGAAGAATTCTCAGCATGCTTCTTTCATGTGAGTAAACTTATTTCCTTTACAAATTTATATCCTAGTTTAAAAAGGATTTCACAACATATAGCCCTGAAACAAAATGAAAAAAGTATAGTTATTCCATTTTATAGCTAAACCCTGAGACTGGTATGCAGGAAATTATCCTTAAAAAGGTCTATTTTTGGATTATGCTTGTATTCAAGCAGATTTAACTGCATATAAAAGTAAGTAGATAAATGTTGAGAATAAGAAGAAAAAGGAAAGTAATTAAAACACAGCATAAACAGCAGTAATTGCAAAGTGTTCAGAAAGTCTCTCTGTAAAGATAAATGATGAAGTTGACTGTAAAAAATGAAGGAACATAAATGCAGCAACTAAGCAGGTGTTGCTAATTTGATTATGAATTCTCTTAAATGTTTCAATTAAAATGCAACAGTCCATTTTACTTAAGAAAAAATCATATTTCATAGAGAGATGTAATTTTGCCACGTAGTTATTGGACAGCACTACAGTCTTCTCAGACCTGTTTTCACACCCTAGATTATAAAGATCAGCAAGAGTGAGGAGTTCCTTGTATTTCAAAAGTTTCATATAAAACAGCCAAGGAAATTAGAAAGCATGGTATTTTCATGAAAAACACTTTTCAATTACCTTTGTATACAAATAATATTGTAGCCCTATTTACAGTATTACAAAGTTATTATCTAGACTAAGTAAAATGAACACAATTGGAAGCAGAAAATTGGGAAGTTCCCTACAACTGTTGCTGAGTAAGTAGAAGTACATCGAATGAAGGTACAGCTGCTTTCTGAAAGCCATTGTAATGCCAGACAGTGGTTTTAAAGTACATGAAAGATTCACTCTTCTCAGAAGGAGAGACCAGTGCTGTGTACACCTGACAATCCCACCCAAAATGCAACACAGCCATTACCATCTGTTGACAATGACAGAATCAAGGAAAGAAAATTTCCTTAGGCTTTACTAAAGCAGAGTTCCGACAAAAGACAATGCACTATGATTTGAGCCAACCAGTAAAAACAATGGTTAAAACATGTTCTTTATCTAATTTAGAATGAAGGTTTAAGTACTTTTTGATTGCCAGAGGTGCTCTTTAGGATATAGACATGTGTCATGTTACCCAGGTCTTTAAAAAAAATCATAAAACTTGTTATGTGTTCTGCTTCATACTTTATTGCAATCATGTGTCATGTTACCCAGGTCTTTAAAAAAATCATAAAACTTATATGTTCTGCTTCATACTTTATTGCAACTGTATATTAGGCCTCTCTTGTTTACAATGCACACTGCCTTCCACATTCTGCACAGAAAGTGAGCACAGTGAAAGGAAACTCCTTTTTTCATTACATGAGGTTATGAATGAAAGCAGATAAAAGGAGAAAAGAACAGTAAGAATCAAGAGCTACTCAAGCTATACATTGGTGTGGGTAAGGTGAGAAATCAGGCAAGGGACTACATGATTCAGAACTTTAGGACTACTATGTTTGCTGGGAGAGAAGCCCCCCACCTTCTTATTAAAAATCACAGAACCAGAAAGACTTCTGAGTTTTGAAAGTAAAACTTATTTGAAGGTAATTTCAAACAAACTTTCTAAAAGAAAGGAGGGGGAAAAAAAGAAAAAGAGGGGGGAAAAAAAAAAAAAAAAGGCAGGTTTGAAATGGATTTACTCCTTGACTAATATGTCCCTTTCTTCTTGTTTTCTGTAAGTTCTAGTCATTCTCTGGGTGGCAACAAACTCTGCAGAACCCACACAAAAACCATCTAAAGCCAAGACCATCAGAACTGTGGGACTCCCTCATCACTGTTCTCAGTATAGTTCTGTTCTTCCTGTTGGCCATTTGCCTCACTCCTCTACAGCTCCTGGGACAACCAACCTTCCTTTCCCTCAAGGGGAGTCCACTTGATCACTTCACAGCAACCAGCAGAAGTACATCCAGAAAACACAACTACAGAAAGAGTTGACTGTAGTGAACACACAGTATACCACAGCTAAAAGGCCTCCCTCTCTTTATAAAGGGATGTTTTCCCAAATGGAGGTCAACCACCATCATAGTAAAAACGTGGATCTCTTATGTTCAGACAGAACTTCCCATGTTCAGTTTGTGCTCGTTGTCTCGCCTTGTCACTGAGCCCCACTGAGAGCAGTTTACCTCCATCTTCTACATACCCTTCCATCAGATATCTATAACAAAAATGACTTTCCTCCCCAAGTTTCCTCTTCTCCAAGTTAAGCCATGTCAGCTATCTTAGCTTCTGTGTTCCCTTGGATTTACAAAAGGATATTTGGAAAAAGAAAAAAAATACTCTGTTTTGGAGACTCTTCATTTTAGTGTGATGCAACTTAAAACATTTTGTGGTTTTCATCACAAGAACAGCTGTACAATATTTGCTGCTTCACTTTCTTCAGGGCTCCAATTTAAGATTGCATAGATCCTGGGCTGGAATGTGTGGAAATGGGAAATGCTAAGGATATAAAAGACTATCAGTCCCCTTTAATTTATGCTTTCAAATGCTTAACACAGAGCTATAATTGCAATATTAATGACATGTATTCTGTGTGTGCACTGAATACAGAGGTCTTCGTGTGTCAACTAACACCTAGTAAAGCTGCAGAGATTTTTTTTCCACTTTAACATATTCATGTTAACATGTAAAAAGACCCATTTTAAAAGCTCTGAAAAAATAGTCAGTGACAGCTTCAACTATAACTGTCAAAACCAAGTGGATATAAAATTCAAGCTTGCCACTAATGGCAGGGTATGTGTTGTTTTGCCTTCAAATACTTCAAAAACAACCTGTTCAAGGTGGGTGGCGAACAGCTATTTTATGCCCTATGGATAAGTGTCACAAAAGATGCCACCAGATTAGCTAAGCAGATCTGCTGAGAAGAGCTGAAAGTGAAGGCCAATAATGCTAGTCTTTGAGAGAGTTTTACTCTTGATTTTATGTCTTTTTTATTGTGTCACTCTTAGTAGGAGCAACTTCCTTTACACAGTAATTTTTATGTTCAGTTAAATATTATTTTGAACATTTAAAACCCTCCTTAAGTGTTCTGTAGTACTTTTTTTCCATTTCAAACATATTTTCTATTGTTGCAGTGTTGTGGCAAGTTTGTCATCACTATTTAAATAAAAATGGAAGAAATCACAAGGTTAAGCACTGCATTCTAGGACTAAGGGTTGCAAAGGCTGATCCTAAGCTGTTTTCAAACTTGCTGTGGAAACATTGTGCTGAACACCTCCACTAACCCTGAAAGGGTCTCAGCTACATTTAGGCTTAAGTATTAGAACTTTTAAATTACTCACATCTAGGTTGGATACAAGTATTAGCAGGACTTAAAATATGATTCATTGGAGAAGGTCAATAGCATTTCATCATTAACTCACTCTTTTTCAAAAATATAGACAACGGTCTCACATATAAATGACACAAACCAGGCTGAAAGAAAAGGCTGGAGTAAACAGGTAAGATTCACAGATTCACCACAGTCATTGCAGCAAAATTTCATTGAAAAAAATGAAGCTGGATTATTGTAAATCCTTTTGGGAGATCAGAACCTCATCCATTATTTCCTGACAAGTCTTATGTTACAGTACAAGTTGAATAAAGAATTAAGAATTAAATCAGCTATGTATATAAAAAAAATTAAAATCACATTTTGAGAAAAAAGTAATTATTAAAATGGAAACATATTACATTTTAAGACATCAATAATTTATCTAGCAATACTTTCCAGCAAATATTAACTATAAATATTTAATACATACATGTGAACAATTTATAAACAGAAACAAAAATGAAAGTATCAAATTGAATCGTATCAGCAAATCAATGTAAATTCAACTGTGAGAAGCCAATTCTTTATGAAAATGCAGTCCAACTAGTATTTTTGTTAAAGTGCATAGTTTCCTCTATGTAGAATATTTTGCAATCATATCAATTCCAATTTAATTTCTTTTAGAAATATTTTGAGGTCTGGGCCTCTCTTCTCACCATAGAAAAGGAAAAGACAAATCAATAGCTCAGATTTGCAATCCAAAATAAACTACCTCAACTCAATTCCATGTTATAAAAGCTTTCCGGAGGTCATCTTTCTAGCCCGACTGGCAATGTCATTTTCTGTGTCCTAGGGCAGCACCACCAGGCAGCAGTGAAAACAAGTTAATCGAATAACCTGACATTTTGATTAAAATTATTGGAACAACTTACACAAGGTGCTGAGCTGGAGCAACTTTGGAGAGCTAATCCCCAGCTGCAAGCAGTATCAGAGATGACCCTAGTATCTATCCGCCTTTCCTGCTCCTGGAAAAGCTACACTGGAATTAACTCAGAACAAGTCAGCTGTGATAAACTCTATCCTGCCCATTGCAACTCACAATAGCAGCCACATCTAGTTCTACATTAAAGTCATTAAAATCTCCTTTCAGCCCACTCTGGTCTCAGTGTCTCTGCTACCTGAAGCTCCATCACCTCTGCCCACCATAGCCTCTGCACTGTGCTCACACTCAGGTCCTTCTCTACTGCCCCACACAAGAACGGCTGATCATTCCTGGTGCTTCTTTACTGGTAGCCTTGCCTTGCTTGGCTCCAACCTGTAATCCTCCTGCCTTTCTCTCTTCCTTACCTTCACAGGAAGAGAAGTTATCTTTACCATCCCAGTGTAAATTGTAATTTACAGCTAAATCTGTGCTGCTGACTTTGATGACATTTTTATAATCAGCTTTAATAAAGTCGAGGAAAGTCTTTATACAAGTTTTATATCAACTCAATGTCTTTACAATTCTTTAACCATGAAAAGAGAGCTGAAGATACAAGTTTGTTCATACAACTGCAGATTATCCTAATTATTCTGTTTCTTTTTGCTCAAGTCCAAGCCTGTAAAAGTTAAAGAAAAACAGCAGTACCTCAATCCCCATCTGTAGCAATGCCAGGGCACTCTCTGAAGCCAAGGTCTGAGGGTTCTCCTCAACTCTACTGCTCTGACAAGTAGCCTCACATGCTCATGCTTCACTGTTTGGACTTCAACATTACTCCTGAACTGAAGTGCTGTGAGCAGAGAAATGAGTGACAAAAATAATTTGGCTCACAAAACCTTTCTCAATTGCCAGAAGCAGGAAGGAAGCAGCTGGCAGAGGATGGCTTCCCAAGATATGAAGTGGAAGTTATCTATGTCATTGCTATCTACATGACCCATCCTGTGGGAAGGATTTGTTCACTTCTTGCAAGGTAGCTGCAAATACCACAGGATAGGAAAGACACAGGATGGCTTAGCCAGTGTGGTTGGAGGATTAACAGACTGAGAAACATCTGTTTGGAAGGTGGGAGGATTAACTGGTGTCTTTGGTGAGAAGGTGGAATAAGGGGAGATGTGCTCTGCTCTCCTGGCAGTTGCACTTCCCACCACCTCTGTTTCATGCTGAGGGATGTGATTGGGAGATTGTGCCTCAAATGTTCAGCAAAACCTGCTAGAAGGGAGATTTGGTTTATATTGCTAGGAAGATGAAAGTTATTTCTTTATTGTTCCCATTCCTCTGGAGTTTAATTTTATTTCTTGTTTCAGCTAAACAAGACTCATGTCATCACAGTATGTGTGTGTGTCTCTTGTGCCTTTCTGCCAGTCTGTTCAATCCTTCTATATCCTCTGTAAGTTTTGAGCACAGCATTTAATTTCAACCAACACTAGAGGCACCAGCTGTGAGGAACAAATAGAATGAATCAGACTTCATGAACTCTTCTGCTCTCAGAATGACTGACGGCTTTGTTTTGGGTTGAATGGTGGACAGTGCTGCATTTTTCCTGTGCTGTTTTTCCTCACCTTGCTCGGCCCATCAGATTTGCTTTCATATTCTGAGTACGGCTACCAAGCCAAGCAGGGTAGTTAAATTTAATGGAAAAATGCACATAGAATTAGAAAGAACAGAAAACATTCCGAGAAACAGAGAACTTCCATGGGATGCACAGAGAGGTGAGAAGCAACAGTGCTGAACAGGTCACTGCAGGTGTTGGCAACACTGCTACAGTCCCCAGAAGTCTAGAGCACAGGGCAGCTGGCAGTGCTGCCTAACAACCTACCAGCTTCCCAAAGGAAGCTTGGAAACTTAAATTGCAAGGCTAGTCAGGCTACTGTTCCACCATGGAACTTCAGAGGATCACAGAATAAATCCCACCTGAATTCCCAATCCTGTCTCAAATTTCTTATTCTGGTTCACCACTCCCTTTAACCCTCTGTCAGCATTGCTGGCCAGAAGAGTGAAAATCCAGTCACAAATACTTCCCTATTCTTTTGCCCTTCCAGCTCTGAACTCAGGTGAGGAAACAAGCCCAATTTTGGTGTTGACCTCACTGCAGTAAATCTAAGTTAACTTCTGTTCCCAATGCACCTTTAGGAGGGAACTGGAATTCATGCTGAGATGACGCAGAACAAAAGCCAGACATTTTCAGTTGTCCTAATTGTCAGCTGTTGCCTCCTTCAACGATGTTGCACTGCAGTTTTCTCAAACTACGTGGCAAGCACCAGCCCTGCTCACCTTCCCTCAGCACGACCATCCTCTGCACCCTGCTTGAGCCCTGGCAAATGCAATCTCAAGCAGAACCTGCCCTGATCTTTTCATTTCCCCTTATAATTGCAGCATATATATCTGCATTTCATGTTTCATATATTCCTTCATTCACAGTTCGTTCACATATTTATGTTGCCAAATCTCCACGATATTCCTAATGATGTTCGTACCCAAAAAAATCCCCTTCAAATTGTTCATTGTTTAACTTCCTATTGATAATATCATCTCACTCAAAATGCTTACTCACAGGAGCGTTTATCTGGTAAGAAATATTTTCAGTCTTTGGGAGTACTGCTATAAAAAAGCTGCTTACATTGCCTATTCTTCTGCCTTAATTTTGTAAAATTATATATGCCCTTGTGAAAAAGATCAGGTGGTGCTTTAAGACAGTAATGGAAAACCAAACAATAAACAAAAGGAGTCAAGTGTACCAAAACAAACAGACAAATGTTTGTTTGTAGGTTTTTGTTTGTATAAAAATTCCTAAACAATGGTTCAAGAGAAACAGTGTAGTCAAATTCTAGTGGAGTGCTTCCCAAATATCTCACTAAACCTCTTTCATAAAATATATAAAAGCCAGCTTGAACATGATGAAACAGATTTCAGGAACAAAATCCCATTTATTCTCCTACTAAGCTATTGGACAATATCTCCAGCACACATCTAGCACAAGCTGGCTAGTGGCTGAAGCCTTGTTCTGCCTTTGCTGTACAATTTCCTTCTCCACTTGCCCAGAAATGAAACATCCCTGTGAGAGGTGCTACCTTACCTTTCAACCTTTTCTATACAAGCTCAAAGTTGATCCTGCATAGCTTTACTTTAAGAAAAGCTACAGTAAATACACTATATTTTCCTGAAACATTTAATTCTGGAAAGTAGACAAAAAAATAAATCACTCATTCACCAGTTATTGGCAAGTTGAAAACATCTTCTGAGGACCCTCACTGTCTGTCCACTGACTAGCTGATTTAAGCAAGTATTTGAACAGATCCATGGTACACTGGCAATTACATCTAAAAAATAACATTAAACAACAGATTTACTTGGTAGTATGAGTCATGTATTTCACATGGATACTATATTTTTAATGTATACCATGAATATTACTGAGTATTGACCTTACTTTGGGGTAAGTTCAGCACATCAGACAAGTTTATCAAACATTATCTACTGGAATAGAGTTTAAGGTAAATTTTCAACATGCAATTTACTGACCTGAGAGGCTTACACGTATCTCATGGCTCTTTGTAACTGGAAAAAAATATTTTTAAACATAAAACCCAATACATGTTCAATATTAGGCACAGTTTATCAGATTCTGCAGACTCAAGTGTCAGCTGATGGAGATTGTTGCAGTGGCACTGCTGTCAATGAAGCTATATTAAAATTCAGATTAATGTCACATGTATTTTAATAAATTTATTTAGCATTATTTAATCATAACACCTTAAAATAGAAACACATCCTTAGTTTTACTGGTTTTAAGATTGCAGTAATAATATTAATGAGGAAAAAATCAGAATAGTAACATGAAGATTAGTTTCATCCTGGTTTTGTAGAAACTGCATTACTTTCAATTTTTTTAATTTTTAAATAACTTTTCCTGAAACTAGACCTATTCTGTTTTATCACATCTTTCTAATTTTTCCTCCCATCCTCCAATGACAGTCATTCAAATAATGTAATTTGCAAATGCAATTCAAGGAAATTTGCAAAGCTGCATATTCATCTTCTAATGGAGAAAATCTATATTTTATTTTTTATGATGCAGGTAAATGAGTTTAACATTTATCTCCACTGCATGAAAATTACTAAGTTCAGGCACAAATGAAATATGAATAATGATGATTATACTCCCTCTTACAGTGCTTTAAGACACACGTATGAAGAAGGTTCCTTTATTAATTTTATTTTCCCCTTGGTTTTCAGAGAACAGGGAGCCTTATCTCCAACTTTTTTCTTAAAAGCTATAATTCAGTAATGTTAGGGGGAAAAAATTCCCAAAGACAGTTAAGTTCCATTTTAAACCAGTGCAGAAATTTAGCACAAGGAAGTCAAAAAGTGCTTCAGCTTCCACCTGCCACATCCCTGGGTGCTGAAAGGCACACGTGGACTTCTGTGGCTGGTATCTCTGTCCACCCCACAGGGGGCTGCATTGCCCTCCCCATCAGACACCCACAGCTGCCTCCTCAACCACCACATCCCTTCACAGCCACCTACTACACCCTCCCCTCCTGCTTCTATCTTGCATTTGCTCTTTGTGCACAGGTCTTTTGGCTTCTCTTAAGTGACATTCCCACAAGGCTTTATTCAGAAAGGACACCCCTATTGTCTGCCTTCAAAAAACCTTCTCACAAATCAATCTGCATGTGGACAGGGAGCACAGGAAGATCACTGTGTGCTATAGAATATACTGAGCTTATGCTTGTCTCCTACATGGATAGGATATCTGAAGTAACCTAATATAGAGAAAAATGTCAGTAAAATAGACAGTTCAGTGATATACCACCTTCTCCCTGCTAATAATTATCACAGAGTAACCCCACTGCTCTGAGGGGTCTGAACATTACCTCTTCTCGGTCAACAAAGACAGATTTTACAGCACCAACCAGGCTTCCAAAGTCGGGATCTTGTTCACAGTGAAGAAAATTTTCTCAGTCTAGCTCTGAGTATTTTTTGTTAACTCCTTATAATAAACTGACATGGTCTATTAAACCTTTAGTAAATATTACACATGCATTTCTGATCTCAGTACAAATTCTGTTCCCCTGCTCTGTTTTCTCTTATTAACAATTTATCATGTTTTTGCCTCTCTTTGCCTCTGTTCCCAAGCCGTTTTACAGACTGTTTTGTTGTTTTATAAGACTTAGCCATCTTTCCCAAGACCCAATCAATTTTCACATCAGCTACACTAATTGGCAACAGACTTGACACGTTTCTTGATTACAAGTTAAAACACTCAGAACAAAGCTTCAAACTTTTAAAAAAAGAAAAGGAAAAATGCAATAAATAAAATGTCCTTAATTAAATACTCTTTAAATGGAATTCTCTGGGAAGCAAAAGAAGAGGGAAACCAAATTGTGAAAGACCACCCTGTTGTAGTATTATTTAAATCCCCAGAGATTTTATTTAAGAAGCTATGTGTTCTGGATTATATTTGCAAAAGTACTTCAACCTTCAAAGATAAATAATATTTGTTCTGTTGCCATGTAAATAGTTTCTCTTCTCAGATAAATTTAGAGTACATAATTAGTTGTCAGTAAAGATGCTGACATTGAAATGTTTTTATGAATGACTATAAAATCTGTACCACACAAAGTAGATAATTTTCTTGGTGATTTGCAACTCAAAATTTAGCACAGAAAAACTATGTCAAGAATCATAATTTTTAAAATCTGGCATTTCATATACAAACGATCTTTATAAATATATTAATACCTTATATTGATACAAAGCAAACATGAAGGCTGTCTTTTTCTTGCAGCTCACAAATACCTTATTAGTTTTGGAATAGTATCTAGATAGGCCATAATTTCTTATTTTGTTATTAAATTATCAAAAATTACCAACATTCCTATAGCATTTTAATAGAAAATAAAACCAGATACAGGACAAAAACTGAAGCACTGAGATTTGGAAACTGACTTCAATCAGCTTGCAAGCACGTTTTGCTGGTTTATTCCTCAAGATTTTCCACCTCAATATTTTTTCGCATTTTATTCCCATTAGTGATTCACCTGGTGGGATTTAGGTTATTTTGTTTGGTTTGGGGGTAGAGGGTAAGATGTGGACAGTAAAAACATCATCATGAAAGGAAAAAAAACAAATTAACTCATCCACATAGAAAATCTTACTTTGACCAGTTTTAAATCAGGTTTCTTCAAGCTGAAAATTAGTCTAAATCCTGTCCTTTATATCATATTCTCATCTGAAAATCTGGACCAAATAGCATGTACTTGTGGACATCCCAATAGCTAGCACAAGCTCTTAGCTGTGTGACCCTACTCCAGTTACATTTCTCTACAGTAGGACTATATACATCGGTTCTGTTTTCAAATGAAGAATTCTTCACTTCAAATTAATTCTCATATAAGTTTGATTCATGCATCTAAAGAGAGTGTTCATGCTAGTGACTTTGCAAGATTGAAGTCACTGTCAGTTTAGATAATCAGATAAAATTACAAATGCTTGATTTATTTAAATCTTTCCAAAAATCCAGACGGCCATGGACTGGATACGTATTGGCTACACTGTATATGTCAGTCTGACTTTTCATGGTAAGGGAAATGCAGGACAAATGCTTTATTTCAACAGGAACTCGCACATATGCACAAGGTAAGGACTTTGCATAGGGCCCAGAGCATTTGCACATAGCTAGGAGCTGTTTGGTAGAAGGCCTAAAGATTTTGATTGCAGAACTAAGACATTTAGTAGTGTCAACAAAAGAGAGAAGCAGTAGGAAGCAACACTTCTGACTGCAGGCCTTGCAGCAAAGAGTTATTTCCTGACATGCAGCCACAGAAAGTTAAGATGTTCCTTATAAGAAAAGCAAAGAAAGTCTTCAGCCCAGTATGCTAAGAAAGAAGAAGATTCCTCCCTTAAGATAATTTACTGCCTAGAGGGCCTACATAAACACAGGTAAATCAGACCATTACAAAAATGAAGTTAATGTACTTTTTTAATCAAAAGATCACTTGAACAAGGATTAGAAACATGTTCTACCACTGCAAAATAAGGTATGTGAACAAAAAGTCTACCTGCAGTAGGCTAATATATTGAAATAACATGTGGAAAAGGACTCAGTCAACACCTCGCCTTCCTGCTCTTTTGATTGTCCCAGGCCCCAAAACCTGTCCTCAGTACTGCAAGAATTACTGTACCAGTCCAGTCAATGCTGAAAGGACTCTTTTAGCAAGATTTCCTGAAATAATGTGTAAATAAACACGGTAACAAGGAAGCTTGTTAGGCTTCAGCAATAAATTTAGTAGAGATTTAGTAAAAGCTTCAATTCTAACAGATCCTATGTTAAGAAAGTTGGATAATCCCATGAATCTTATCTAGCAATTACAAGGCAGCTAATTAAAGAATAAAATTGCAAGTATTGAAAAATAGATTCTTCTCTGGTAATATTCTTTCTTGCACAGCTTTCTGCTCTAACTTAACCCCAGATATGTTCCTGTGTCTCATGAAACAGATATGGATGACTGTACACAGATCTGGCCACAAAGTAGTGCAGAATCGTTCTGACTCTCAAACTGAATATTTATCATCCCTGTAGAATGCAAGGGATATAACAATACAGGCACATTGACTTTTATGATGAGGAGTCTGCCTGTTGAGTACAGAGCAGATGGTTTATGTGCTCAAAGGGACGAGTTTCCATTGTTCACACCTGTGGCAGACTGACAACTTGCTACAACTCTAGTTTGCTAGGAACTTGATTGGATGGAGTACCTTCAATTTTCTTTTGATTATTTTCTCCCTCAACAGCAAAATGGTGGCATGGAGAGAGGAGAGCACCCTTACTCTTATTTACTATTTCTACTGGCATCATACTTGGAGGCATTTAAGAGCTTAGTTCTTATCTCAGAGGTGCAAACACCAAAACAAAAAAGGAACCTTTCCCCAGAGGATTCAAATTCAGGTATGATTCTTACATATTTCCTGTATGCCTTATAAGCTTTTTCCTTTTCCAGCATTTTAATACACATCTCTTTTTTCTCCATTGAGCAGGAATCTTTAAGGCACAGAAACTCATGCCACAGTGACATTCTGTGGTTAACATCACGTGTTACTGGAGATCTCACACCATCAGTTCCAGTTGGTCTTGGGATACATTATGGCATGAAAGTTGGCAATGCTGAGGAGCAACAATTAAAAAAAATTAGTATCAAGTAATTTAAAAATCTAATTAATCAATAAAACCTAATTTTTCCATTTATTTTAGAATCCAAAATGTTTAGGTAAGAAGAAGCCAAAGAAACATTTGAACACCAATACAGAGACGCTTGCAGTGGGTTATGTTGCTCTTTTTTTTCCCATCTTTTATGATATAAAAAAATATACAAACAGGAAAAAGAGTTTCATACATCTCATACAGGCAGCTGAGTGTAAATAAGTACTCTAGCATTTGGATGCAATTCTAAATTTCCTAAGTCTGCAAAACTGAACAGCAACCTCATGAGACATCCTGGTTTGGGGAGATTGCCAATCCAGCAGAAATCATGCAATACTGTGTGTGTGACTAGCCACTTTTATGGTGTTTCTGGTTTGGGGTTGTTGGGTTGTTTTTTTTTTTCCCCTGCTTCTACATCACTGGGGATGTAAGAGTGAAAAAATGGGGAAAAAAAAATAAAGAGCAAGGAAATGGAACACTTTTTTTGAACATTGGATGTTGGTTCATGTTAGGTTTGAATTGGGGCATGAGAGCCTGGGTATGATCTTATTTTATCCAAGCCAATGACTTTTATATTGCATAGGAATGAGAGAAATGTTTGAAACAGACATTATCAAGGTGTTTTCTTTTTCATACATGCTCAGATTGTTAATCAGAAACCATATCCTGAGGATTTTCTAGCTCTTGCTCTAGAGAGAACTCAGTCATGAGGACTTTTTTACTCATAAATTTACTGATGAGATATTATAGAGGACCAATTTTTGGCTTGAGTTTGCTCAAATTGCAGTTAGTTGAAAAAGTCTTACCAGCTTCTACTGAGATGTATTATTATGCCAATATTGGACACCATAGAAGACTCTGTCAACAATACTTGAATTCAAAATATGGGGGGATTTCAAGATTCCTTTAGAAGTTGCACAATTTAATTAAGTGATGATTTCTCCATTTTCTGCTTTTTAACCCTCCACTTCTGATTCCATAATGGACCTTAAAAGAATGATGAGCTTTTGTTAGAATTGTACCAGATGGTTGGTAGAAACTTAAAAGATACATAATAATTTGCCACAAAATTCTTTAAGGCTTTTCCATATTGATATCAAGCAAACTAATCCTTCCAGTACAGCACTCTTCACGTGTAATGAAACAGTGACCAAACAGTACTTCAAGGAATATACCAATGCACTCTAGGAAGCTAAGAGGATTTCTTAATGGTACTGTATCTTGAACCGGGCAAGACAAAGGAGAAAGAGTGACCTCTCCTGGCAAAATGCAAAATCTATACCTGTTATCTATCAAAACAAAAAGAGTGGTAGGAAAGAATGAGTTGTATTTGAACAAGTTAAAGTTTTTTCCAACGTAAACATTGTTCGTCTCATAAGAAAATTCAAATCCTCACTTGATTTTGGGAGCTCAATAACGATGAGCTGGCAATGAGACCATAATACAGTCTGGTAAAGTTTAATGAGGATAATTATTAATAAAAAGCAGCTAAAAT
Organism: Chaetura pelagica; assembly: GCF_000747805.2. Taxonomy (NCBI): domain Eukaryota; kingdom Metazoa; phylum Chordata; class Aves; order Apodiformes; family Apodidae; genus Chaetura; species Chaetura pelagica. The sequence continues at coordinate 272,098 of NW_009953929.1, read as the reverse complement.
GCCCTGAAAAAGCTTTCTGTTGGAGTTTGTGTGATCATTTGGCCTAATTATTTTTGATGTTTTGTCCATCAAATAATGAGCATGCAGCTTGTGAAATGTCAGATATAATTAGAACAAATAAAGCTGTACAAGAAACATCCAAAAAGCCTCCCATACCCATTAGAAAGAATTCTCTTCCTAGAAGCCATTTACAAAGCATCAGGGACAGATGTTTTACAGGTAGGAAAGAGGGCACACAGGTAATTGAGAAAGCTTTTGAGGTCAAACAAAAGTGCTGGTGAGACTACACACAGCATTGACTTAGTTCAAGAAACTCCTTTTTCTTTCTTCCTCTAAGGCTAAGCAAACATACATATAGATTATTGGAAAGATATGGTAATGTGACTTTTGAAGAAGCCATGATTACTTTTCAACCTCCACAATTTCAATCAGCACCTTATAAAACCTGTTTTGTTCTACAGGAAGTGCCTTTCATGCTTATTTCTCCAACTTCTGGGTATTTGTATAATTATCCCTCAGTATTCAGGGAAAAACTTTCTTACTGTCTTCAGCTTGGTTTCATAAATCTGTTTACTGATATATCTCAATGACCTGATGAGTACACCACAGCACTGATCCTGCACTGTAGTGATAGTACAAGGGGGAATGGCTTTACACTGGAAGAGGGGAGATTTAGATTAGACATTAGAAAGAAATTTTTAGTGTGAGGGTGGTGAGACATTGACACAGATTGCCCAGAGAAGCTGTGGATGCCCCATTCCTGGAAGTGTTCAAGACTAAGTTGGATGAGACTTGGAACCACCTGGTGCCCCTGCCCATGGCAGAGGGATTGGAACTAGATGATCTTTAAGGTCCCTTCCAAGCCAAACCCCTCTGTGATTCTATTTTTCTATGAAATTCAACCAATAGCTGAGTTCCCACAATAGAACAACAATATGATCAAAAGGTATTCACAGCAGTATTTTCAAACTCTGAGAGCACCCACCAGAAAAAAAAAGAAAAGAAAAAGTTACTATTCTGGGTAGAAAGCAAGTCACAGAATTTTGCAAAAAGAACAAAGAAAAATCAGACTGTTTAAAACACTAATGGATGCACTTAAGATTCCTGTCATTACATTTTCCCAGAAATAAATCTTGCAGTCAAAATTATCTCTGGGGTCAGTCACTGACCCCTGATTCTTAAGAGAAATGGGGGAGGGGGGCTAAGAGGAAACAAGAAAAAGGGGAATGAAAATGAAAAGATTGCATTAGAGAAAAAATATTAAACACTTCCTACTGGAAAAAATATTGTGAAACAAAAATGTGTAATGTTGCCAGAAATCTTTTCAATATTTCCTGTCACATTATAAAGCTCTTAGTTTAGGTGATGAAGTGGCTTCACAGAACTTCCAAGTTCCAATAGGAGAAACTCCCTTAATGCAAAGTCTGTAGGTGTTCCTCTGCCTGGAGGCAAGAGAGCAGGCACTGAAAACAGCACAACACAGTGACAGACAGCTGCAGGCCCTGGCAGCTGAGGGATGGGGATTTACCCAGAAGAAATGGGTCTCTGTGTGCAGAGCAAAACCCACCCTGCTTCGTAGCTTAAGGAAACTCAGGCAGGGCCTACAGCAAGCAACAGAACATGGAGGGAAGCTCTGAACGAGCAGTTACTGCATTCTATGCTATCATGCAGTGTGGCACAGAAGGATAAGCATTTCTCTCCAAAGTCAGGCAACTGCAGGTGCAAGAGTCATGTAACTACATGGTATATCCCTGCACCTGGAAAGTCCTGTCTGCAGCTGTACTCTGAGCCACCGACAATATTTTACCATATTCTTCAGAGCTGCTAGAGATTAAAAATGAATATACCCTCCAACCTAAAGAATATGGTCACAGCAATCAGCATTCATTCAAAAATTATTTAACAATAATATAAACCAGCCATAGCTGACAAGAGGTACAGATTGATACTGCTGCCATCAGCAAGAACTCTAGCTAAACCACAAGAATGAACATAAATTGCAGTAAAAGAAATCAATCAAATGCAAATCAAATCAGGAACCATATTACTCTCATGCTGCCAAATACAGGCTCTCAAGCACAGAAAGTTCTAATGCAGGGGTCTGTGCTGAAACCAGCTGTGATTCCTACAACACTGAAATCCAGGAGGGACAGGGGATGATCACCCCAGACACTTGCAGTTGTCAAATCAAAAGTTCTGTCAGGAAGTCAGAGGTGCCTGAATGCCAGGGCTTATCCTATTTTCCCATTTCATAAATTTGCAGATAGGATCCTGGTGACATGCCATTCAGCTTTGTCTCTTCTCTGTAACTAAGGAGAGATTTTCAAAGTACAAATGACTGTTCAGTGCTGATTTTCTCTGGCAATTTAGTGCTCTACATCTCTTCAGTTACACAAGATCAACTTATCAATATAAAATTAAATTTGTGTTCATATGTTATTCTTGCCATTCTGTATTGAATATTTAGAAATAAGCATTCAGGAGTTAAAGCCAACTGTTTTTAGCGATTTTGTGGCTGCCTAGGAAAGAGTCTTCTTGTTAGCTCTAAACAAAGGCTCCTTCCCAATAACTAGGCTAGTCCATGTTCCCATGGAAAAGTCACTGTAAGGAATGATCTAAACAAATGGGTCCATCTTACAAACTCTCCTACATTTTGAGTCCATGTCAGAGAGAAACAGCTGCTTTCCCAAAACAGCTAAAACCATGTGCTGGCACTGCTGTTTCTTCCAAATGTTTCTGCATTTTTTGCCTGCTTATGAGCAGAGTGATGGAATATTTTGGAGTGGAGCTGTTGTAGTAAATTTCAGCACTCCCTTGCTTGCCTTTAAACTGCAGAATCTTTAAAACACACACACATACATTTTACAACAAGATCTTACAAAGCAAGCTTTTTTGTTTGCTTGTTTGGGGGATTTTTTAATCCCAGCAAGGAATAAAAAAGGCAGGAGATATTTAGTAGGTTTTATCAAAGTAGGAAAGAAAGGGCTAGAGAATTACCTGTGAAATATCATAATTCATTTCTGAGATCATTACAACAAAATTGCCAGGCATTCAGGTAATTTCAGATTCCCTGAAGACACACAGATGATCGTCTCTGAGCTACTGCACTTGGAAAACTGCCTCTGTTTGCCCCCAACCACTGCTCTGCCCTCAGACTATATCACATGCCTCTTTATTTAATAAAATGACACAGACAGTTCAATCCAGTACAGTTCTGCACTTAGTGGCCACTTCAGGTGTTCAGAGCTTTACACAAAGCGATCAGGTGTATGTAAGGTGATTCCCACAGTAAAAACAGTCCCTGCAATTTGAAAAAAGTACAGAGATTATGCATTTTTCACAGCCAAGGCCAGTATTAGTTGTATCAGTTCCTGCAGCAACTGAGATCAAAGTAGACTCCCATCTTTATATTGGGCTACTAATGAAGAAGACAACCTAGAACCAGAGACACACTTCCCCAAATACCAAGATGCCTTTAGGCATTGGAGAGGCTCTAGCATTCACTGCAGCTGGGAAAGGAAAAGCCATCACCTGAGCAGAAATGTGGAGTGCAGAGGCAGACTTTTGTGCCAGCACAATTCTATGGAGCACATTCAAAGCTGTTCGAAACACCACAGACTTTGGGCGTTGTTGTGAACCAACAACATCACCAGCAGGCTGCCAGAAGTCAGGATGTCTAGTCTTATCTGAGGGGAGAAGATGGGCTGTTCTCCACATCAGTAATGTACAGACTTATGATCCTGATGCTAGAGGGATGTTTTGAAAGAGGTGTGCTAAAACTAGAAGGCAGTAGTCCTCAGACTTGAGGGGATCACCCAGTTCAGTAATAAACTCTTCTCCACTGCAGTAGGTCTTCACAAGATGTTGTTAAGAAGGCAAAGTAGCTTTGCAGATCACAGTCAATATGCATCATCTGTTCAGAGGAACATAACATGGTTTAAACAATCAAGATAATTGGGTCATGTGCCATGATTGAAGGGAGTTATCAAAACTCAAGATCCACTTAAGCCTCAAAAGATTAATCTGTTTCCTTAATGCAACACCCTCTGAACAGAAACACTTTCTTTGAGAAGAAAGACAGCTACAGTCCAGCTTTTCTTTGCCTATTTTAAGAGCAGGATATCATGGATCAGGCAGAGCAAATTCCAGTCTTTGTGCAGTTGCCTAGATTGGTAGACCAGGCTCTCCTAGTTTAAATGAGGAGATCCACTTCTAATGAGCTGTGCATTCTGGTGTCTTCCAGCTTACACCAGCCCCTGGAAAAGACAGATCATGTCCTGCTGCAGGATATACCATATCCTTCTCATCCCTAAGGCAAGAAAATTAATGTTCGATGGGTGGTAAGTGGCTAAATTCATTAGTGGTTACAAAATATGTTGTGGTCCTTAACTGGAACGCTCTGTGTAACTCCAAAATAATGTATTATTTGCTTTGGCAATAAAGCTTCTATTTTTAATCTGGCCATGAATAATTGGCAATTGCCTGCCAAAGATAGACAGCCAAAAAAAATAGACACCAATGCCAAAAGAAAACTAGTGCAGAAGAGTTGATTATTTAATCACAGTAACTATTGGATTAAATTGATTAATCCATTGGATTAACTAATTAATCCAATGGATTAATTAATGGATTAAATATTTAAATAAAGTATATGATAGAAAAAGGACAAAGTTGAAAGCATCCATGATATAAGCTTTGCTAATAACAAAAAAGTTGTGGGGAATTATAAGTATTCCACTGTATTAGCTGAGCTGCAAGTACATGTATTTTGCTCCATTCATGCTGACCACCCATTGCACTGTGGCACATGGTCTCTAAAAAAGGTCAGGCCACTGCACCAAATGGAGGATGCAGTCTTCCCCAGCCCAGAACATGTGCTTAGAATGATGAAAAGTTCAGTTACTTTGATTTGTCTTTAACTGTCACGAATTTATGCTTAAATCTTCATTTGTCATCCAATCTATCTTGTATGAAGAATCACTTTAAAAACTGAAATAATTCATTTGTAGCTTGAATTGTTATGAAAGTTCAACAGTTAAGGAAAAAAAAAAAGTACAAAAGATAGACTAGTTTAGAACTGTCTGCTTAAGATTATACAGAAACCCAATCAGTTACATGCTCTGCTCAGATTGAACATGCACCAAGTTTCCCAATAACTTCCTAAGAAAGTTTTATTTAATCAAGAACAAGTTCCATGGAGCCCCAAAGGTCATAGTTTAGAAGGATTACCTGACCTGGACTTTGTATAAAGCAGATGGCTCTGCTTTATGGCAATTAGTAAGCAGGAACTGTGGTATCTGGTTATATCTTCTGATTCTCTGTTTATATGAAGTTATGTGAAACTGAAACCTCTTTGAAAGTCAAGCTGTGTGGAAACCATTTAAGACTATTTCATTTCTAATTATAGGCTTGATAAAGCCATTTTCATGCAAGAGTAGGATCAATGCAGAGACTGTCAAACTTCTGAACATCCATCCATTGGTAAGTGGTCTGACCATTTCAAAGGCTATCACCAAGTTAACCTTGACATGGGGAATAGGAGTCTCACTTTAAAAAACAAAAAATGTAAACCTTAGCTACAAAGTTTAAATCAATCTGAGTGTTCATCTCTGTCTGTCTCCAATGCAGCTTAAGAGTGGCAGTAGTGGTTCCTTACTCATGCTGCTTTCTTTAAAGTTGCATATTATTACCAAAAATAGAGCTTGAAAATATTATTCTTGTACTCCCTTACATTCCCCATTGATCCACAAATATATATATTCTTCCCATCACCTATCAGGATAACTGAAATGGGAATCTTAAGTTCCATTTTTAAGCTAACTTGGCTCTTATTTGGATCTCACATAGATGCAAAGTAGACTGATTTGCCAGGGCAGTTACATACAGAAATGGATTTTCCCCCCCACCTCCCTGACTTTAACACCTTAGGGCATGTGTGAGTACATACCTGTGTATGTACTCACAGCTAGCACATGCTGGCACATGGCTGGTAGCACTGGCATAAACCATGTCTGCTCCAAAGGAATGAAACAACATCAGAATGTCATTAGGCCTGAACTAATGTTATCTGTGAGCTGTATTAATTCAGGCTCATCACTAAGCTAATTTAACAGCTCTGTGCCAAAGTAGCTACATAGCTTCCATACCAGCTAGTTTAAACCAGAGAGCTTCAAACATGGACAGAAGTGTTCAGCTGTCTTGGGCTGATGCTAAGAGCTTGTTCTTAATTGAAGTGTCAGCACTCTAAGCACTGTATCTAAGCACTCCTCGTTTCTCTGCTTCTCATAGCCTGCTACACTTTCATGAACTTTAGGAATCCGTAAGACAGTAAGACCACTGCTGTGCACAGAGGGAAGTCTTCCTTGCAATAGGAAAACATATCTCTGTGTTTTCTTATTGCAAATCCTATTTTTTCCCTTAAAAAAAAAAAAAACAAAAGAAAAAGTATCAGCTGCATGCAATTCAGTGAGAGTTCTGTATGGAGTAAGTAAGAGGCTTTAGAAATCCAAAATACATTTACCCATAGGTCTGGAATAGACTATGTAGGATTCAGATCTTTTAAACCAATCAGTTTTGTTTCAAAATCTAAATAGAACAATCTTTTAGAACTCAATCCCTGATTTAAAACATGCCCTTTATCATTGTACGCTTTTAAACCGATTTCAGGAAAGAAGGTGCAATGCAGACAATAAATTGACTTTTATAAAACCCCCATACATATCTAAAAAAGCACAAACATATGAGTTAAGACTGAAAAATACTCTGTGAAAGTATGGCAAGAGTTTGAACAGCCAAAGTGGTCTCCTATTTTAAGAGTGGAGATGTGCTAACAAATGATCTGAGTGGCTGAGAAGTGTTGTCACTACTGGTAGAGTGGAATTGCTGACAGCCCTCTGCCATTAGATGTGACTTGCCCAAAATGCATTTTTTTTTCATTAAAAAAGCCCCAACAAACATAACTTTACAAACAACTGGAGATGAACATTCTCATTGCCTCTTGGGGCCCATTTCTGTTACACTTATAGACATGCAGAAGTTCTTCCCTGTTCATGTAGTTTCACTCATTTTGCTACATCTGGCTATGAGCCCACTAGAAGCAGCAGTAATTAATGAGAAAAATTCTCCAGCAAAAGCAACAAGGAGCTCTCTGTCAGGCCTTGTGAGACAAGTCCAGCACAAAGTGAACCCTTCCCAACAGCATTAGCAAACACTGTCTATAGGTGTCATTAGGATACACAGGTGAAGCACAGAGCATCCTGAACAGAAGGTTTCATGATACATTGTGAGAAAGGCACCAACAGTAAGATACAAAGAGCAGAAAAGGTCCAGGACAGTTTGGGACATATATAGAATGTAAGTATTTCTACAATGTCATCAGTAAAATGTATTTCTATCAAAAATTAAAGACAGATGACAGCTTAGAAGTGTGCTGATGGAACAGAGAAATAGGGATGTGGCAACTGTGTGATCACAATCCATACAATCAATATGACTAAAATGGCTAGTGCTGATCATGACTTTCACCTTATTTTGTCTAAAAGTATATCTAAGTTCCAAACTAAACGTAGAAATTCAGTTCTGACCTTCTTATTTTTCCATGTGTTATTTCCACATCATCCCAGAAGACTTGGGCGTACAGACAGAACTGAAATTGGTTGAGTTACTCTAGTTTACCACCAGTAGTTGAGTCATAGAGTGAGTGAAGTGTGCTTTTAACCCACAGCAAAGAAAAAAACAACTTTTAAGAGTAAATTTTATGAGCATTTAATCTAACATGGTCTGTTTCACAACCGAGTTGGCCAAGAGCACACATGCAGAGGAATGAATTGGACCGACCTGTTGGCAGTACCTTGTTAAAACACAATAACTTAAACACTTTCCACCTTGTGACAAAAAGTTGAGTCAATGTGCATCTTGCTTAGTTTTCTTCCAAATCAGCTGATCTCATTTATAATTGGCTAAGATATTGATTTTATCATCCGTTTCACATATGCAAGTTGCTCATTCAGAGTAGTTTCTCTTGTATTAGTATGTAAGCTTTCCTAACATCCTGTGTATAACGGATTCTGGTAGGTTAAGATGTTCTCTTTCATTACTCAGAGCAGGAGGAAAGGAGAGATTTTCTTTAAACATAAAGTGTAGTAATCAAGGTGCAAAAAACACCCCACCTCTCCATCACAATATTCCAAATTATAAGAAAACAGTATCACTGTTGAATAGGACACAAAAATATAGTCCTCCAATCCAAGCATAAAACTACAGTGGGGAAACACTAAGCTGTGGGATGAGAAAAAACGAGAGAGAAGGATATAACATCTGGCTGGCTCAGAGGAATGAAGGCAGCTGTAATACTGCCCTGATGTCCAGTTCAAACATCTGCAGTTCATCACCTTTGTACACAAAGTTACCCACATGCACTCTGTCCCATCTACTCAGCCTGACACTTTCCTGCTTTTTTACATTTTGAGCTCTTTAAAGAAAGGAGAAAGATTTTGAAAAGTGACTGAAGATGGAAACCGTGTTTTCAGGAGTCAGCCCTCTCTGAATACATATCCACTGCTACCTGTAGATATCTACCACATTCTTAGGATCCATACCTTGTACAACATAAACACTGACTATAAATTATGATCTGCCCACAGCTGAATATATGTGCCCCTATTTTTTTGTCTCTGAGCACTCCCACCACAGTCATGTCAACCTGAGCCAGCAGTGCTAGTTGTATGATAATGATACTCAGGTGCTTAACTGCTTACAGGCTCAGAGACTGGAAAGAGACTAAACAACTTCAGTAAGGGATTTAGAAAAGGAAGAAGGTTTAAAATGGAAACTGTAACAAAGACACAGTTGTGAACTGAATACTTTCCTTCTTCCAGCACTGCCTTGCTGGGTGCTGGGGACAAGGCACATCAATTACTTGGGCAATAGGTAAGTTCACAGACCAACGTGCTCAAAAACAGTAAGAGCAATAAAAGCCAGACACATTATCTCCAAAGGTTGCTGAAGGCTATATTTAAGTCTACCTCATTGAAACAAACAAAATATGCATCCTTAAATCTAAAGTTAGACCTTTATGTGACAACACAGATCAAGATGCTCAGCTGCTGAAAATGAGAGTACTCAGCTTCAATGACAGTTCCATGACACAGCAGGTTAGTATCTTGCCTTTATATCTCTTAAAGTAAACCTCACAAGATTATAAAAAACAACCAAGATTAAGTCTATTTCAAGGATAAGTTTTCGTTTTTAAAAAAGACATACTTTTACAGGATTTTGTTAAGAAATAGCCTTTCAAACCATATTTGAAATTTCCTTCACTAAGACTGTGCACAGGTTTGAACTCAAATTCTTTGAAGGATTATACTGTAAGGTTGGAACAGATCAGAAAATTCTAAAATCACTTTAGGATAAACTGTACTCTCTATTTTACATGGCACAGCCAGAATGGTCTTGCAGAATATGTGACCACCTAAGTATTATTTAATTCTGATGTTAAAATTTAGCCTTTAAAAGTGTTTACAACTGCTGTATCTGAGTTCAATGACCCATGTGATGGAGTCTGGTAAGAAAAGAAACCCTTTCTGCTGGCACAAGCCATTTTCCATGTAAAGTACAACAAAAAATCCAGAATCCTTGACATAATTTCAGTAATACCTAATTCTACATTACTGAATCAAGTTACTAACTTAAAACTATTTTGTTTAGACATGTTAAAACACATACAGCATTATTTTACAAAGAATAAAAAGAATAATCTAAATGCTAAGATAAGATTTTACTATTAAAGCAAAATGTTCCTAACTTTCCTATTCAGGATCAGAAGATGCACAACTAATATGTAAGAACAGCTGATAACATGGGCACAGTTTGTATTTTTTACAAACTATTTTCTTCATCTTCTCCTGAGGCAAATTTTTACTGGGTGAAATTGATGTACCCCAAAATTAACCCATTCCAGCTAGTAACATATGTTCATGGCAATTCCAGAAACAAGTAAGACACCACTAATTTCCCAGCATAGTTTGCCCAGAAATATGATTTTTTATCTTTCATATTCAGTTCAGCGTTCTTGTTCAGTATTAGTTTTCTCTTGCCTTGGTAGCTTTATGATTGGCAAGGAACTACACACTGAGGTTCTTGCATGCACATAATTTCTTCTCTGTGCTCCTGAAATGTCACTAAATAAGATGTGACATCGAGTCTCACACAATTTCTCTTTCCATGTTGAATGCACTCACAAAAATGCACTCAGAATAGAAAAAAAAAGTAGAGGGAAACATCAGCCAAAGTCTCTCTTTATTGAGACTTCAGGCACCTATCTTCACACCTAGAATGTGGATCCTAGTGGACTGGGAAGGAAAAAAATCATTATTCAAACAACAACATGACCATTAGTCAGTCACTCTCAATATATGCATAAGTGCTACCTCTGCAAGTACTCTTTTTGACACTTCAAGATGGTCCAAATCATTTTGATTAACATTATGGAATTAATCTATCAAAATACATGGCAACTGAATCAACATCACTCTGTTATCTATGATTGAGTAAGTTAAAACCTTCTCTGTCAATAAATCATAAAAGAGTAGGAGAGGCCACAAAACAGAGAAGGGATATCCTGGAAACAGAAATGAACTGTTTTCCCAAACCTTAAATCAAACAGATACGAAAACTGTGATTTGTCCAATTAACATAGTTTATTTTTGTTACTCGCTTACACACTTTTCTGGGCTCTGGCAAGGATCAAGCCAAGTGTCAAAATACCTTGAAAAGATTGTATACATTTCTTGATTGGGAACAAGACCTAAAAGAAAAATCTCAGAGAAGCTTCCTCTCTTGATTTTGTTCTACCTAGCTCTGTGATTTTGTAACATTATTCCACAGTGTAAGAATTCAACTGGACACAAGATTTTTAGCTAAGTTATGTAAGATTTAGATGATTTTTCCAAGCATTTTCATGCTTCTCCTCACCAAAGTTAATTGTTCCAAGTTTCTTCAAGTATTCATGCAATAGAAATGCAACAGTAGTACTTCATGCTTTGCAAAAACAAGTGCAGTCAGACAATTACTGGTTAATGAACAGAATACAGGGATGAAAGCCAGTAAAACAAATTAATTGGAAAGTAAAGAAAATAATAATTGAAAACTGTTGCAAAATGCCAGATGGGTTTATGTCTTATTAAAAAATTAACAGCAAAGGGCTAGTTAGCATCAGTGTAAGGAGTGAAAGAGAACTGATTCAGAGAAAAAGCCTCGAAGTCACCTATACTTTTCACTGTATGAGTTTTCTTTTACCAACTCTTTTTGTAAGGCTGATTGAGCCCAAATTTCTGTAGGCTTAAGTTTTGGCAGAACACAGCCTGAGGTGATACGAGATCAGACTGAGAGGAAGGCAGGTACTGCAACTCTATTCACACAAGCACATTTTTAAAAGGCAAACAGTATTTTCCAGGATTCAATGAATGTATTTGTTTGCGGAGATAGTGATCATGGTAGAATGAGATACAGCCAGTTACCTCTTCTATATATACCAGTTCTGCACTCTAGAAGTGACACTTGTGCTGTTCAGCATCTCCACAATAAGGATGATTCTCCAAATTGTCTAAATCCAGAAGTAAAAACACATCAAATTTGTCATTGGCCTTTGGGCAACTGAACAAGTAGCTGCACACCTAATGTTCACATGCTGGTTGTCAGCTGTCTGATGTTAAAGCAGTCTTTTCAGGGGTAAACCAATGCTGTATCAGTAACTCAATATAAAAGAAATACTGATATATAGAGTCAGCTCATAAAATACAAAAAAAAACAGGGACAAAGCACAGCAATGTAAAATGCCCATTACCACAGCATGCTTCCTCAGCACTGCTATCACTTTGCCTCAAGCTCATTCCAAGTACAGTATCTTCAGCAGAGAGAGTGAAAAAACTGCAAGGACATCATTGATCTGACAACACTCCTGTTACTTGCTTAAGTTTTTTCCACTCCATCAGCAGAATCTGTACCAGTTCTCCTTCATGGCTCTTACTCTTTGTCTTTCTAAATCCCGGCTCCCTTGTTCGCTGCCTGTAACATTAGCACAAGTCCCACAAGCCAGGCACAAGGATGACAGGGATGCATGCTCACAAACACTGATTGATGATGCACTTCCTAAGAAAGCAGAAGCAAGTAATAAAGATGACCTTAGGACATGATTTATGTGTGTTTGGCAATTCAGACACACAGACTAGCTAGAAACAGACCCAGGAAGTGTGGATGTTGGTGATCTGTCAGAAAAAGACTTGCTCAACACCAAAAATTGGTTGCTCAGCTTAAGTCAGAGAGCAGAATATGGAATAAGTGTAGCATCTGAACCAAAGAAATATATTTAATTTTCTTTTCTGCTTGTTGAAACTAAAATGATTTTAAAGTGTTTTCCAAATGGAAAAAAAAACCAAACAACTAAACAAACACACACACAAAAACAATAAGTAAAAGCAAAAATAATTCAGAGCAAAAAAATACAGCTTCTGAGGAATTTTAAAGCAAAGGAACTTTGGAAATGTGGGACTAAAACAATAAGATGACTCTGACTTCAACAAATAAGATAGAAGAGGCCCCATAAAGGGAGGAGAAACCTGGAATTGAAGCTCACAGAGCTTTAGGTAAATTCTCCAAAGACGCAGGTAAGGAAATAGTGGGACATGACCTGGCACCCCTTGATTTGGGCATGGCATCTTTAGGCCCCTGTGAAACATGGCCTGAAAAAAAGAGGTTCCGTTGCTGTTTGCCTGTTTCTTTTTCTAGGCAAAATAATTTATGAAGAATGAAGAAAAAAAAAAAAAAAAAAAAAAAAAAAAAAA
>NW_009953929.1:246174-259050 GCF_000747805.2 Chaetura pelagica | reverse complement strand
AAAAAAAAAAAAAAAAAAAAAAAAGAGACTAGCCTGGATTTTCCCATCACAAATGGTATTTCCAGAGCTATCAGATATAACAACTATTTGGGGTTGCTTTTTTTTTATTTTTTTAGTGGCAATCCAAGACTTATTTAACCCAGAAAACAATCATGCTCAATCCCACTCTTTAACACAGTGTACAAGAAAGCAAGTGTAAAACTGTATTTACCAACACTATTTCTTTCTTGTTTATAACAAGCCCCGTTTGTTCTTCTCCACTCGGGTTCAAAATAACTAATTTCTTTTTTTAGTTTGGCTCGTATCCCCAAATCAACAGGAATTCTGATAATATATAATAATAGCAGCTTTACCCAGTCCTCTTTGGAGATAAGAGATTCTTAGAACACACAGGAAGACACAACATAGTATCCATTGCAGGACCATCTACACAAAGCCACACAAATATGTGGCAAAAATGGCTCTGCTCATCATTTTGGCTGCTTCAAAACCATAACTAGTTCACTACAAATCTAACCATGTAACCATTTCTGGCACATGTATTTCTGACAGCATTTTTCCTAAGTGTTCTTCATCACAGTTTAGACAAGGTTACTTAATGTGATACCTGCCCAGTGCTGTTCAGTAGGATAAAGGCTTCATTCTATTAGCCTATGTAACTCAGCTATGACGTCTGAGAGCCTTCATGACCTGGCAGTAGCCTCACATTTTTTGCAGGAGCTACAGTTTACAGTCTCAGAAATATTACTGCATCCTTTACTCTGGCCTCAGCTAGATTCCTTCCTAGAGACAAGGGGGTCTGTGCACAGATACAAACCTCATCCACAGCGCAAAACTCCTTTCTTAAAATAGATTTGGAAAAATGTGTTCTCAGTAGATGGAAAACATTGTCCTTTTAAAGGGAGCAGCTTCCCAGCCTCCTGCACTGTAACTGTCCATTAAAAAAGGAAAGCAATTCTTTTGTAAGAAATCACTCAAATAGCTAATGTCATGCCCCCTCAACTCCCAAAGATCAAAACACCACAAACACAACCAACGACAAACTCAATGAACACCACTTACGGTGAATACTTAAATAATAAATAAGAATAATCACCATTTTGACTCATTGTAAATAAATTAAATTGCTATGAAACCTGGAGAACCCTTTGTACTGCATGTTGATTATAGTGCCACTGCAGGACCCAGGAAGAGAGCTCAGAAGTTCTAAGTGGGAGGGAACACTACCACAAAGTAAATCCTGCAGCCTCACACCTGCTTTATGTGAGCACTGCAAACCCCCAGGACTGCAAGCATAAGTTAGTAACTCCAGCTGTTCCAGGAGAAAGCCCCATAATGTATATTAACACATAAGTCCTACATTATTCATAGGTGCATGTTGCACTGCAAAAAGATTGCAATGCACTAAACGGCCACAGTATTTATGATCAAACATCAAATCCTTAACTTCTTCCAAATAGTTTCTAGCTCAGTATATATAGTCTCAGGTTCTCCACTATATCAGCTAATTTTTTTAATTTATTTTTTTTTATTCTGCATTATAATGAAGTCTTACATCATGAAGCACAGAAAATTGAGAAATGCCTTTGTTTTACTAGGAGGTACATGAAGCATTTCTACAGGAGCAGGAAATATTTTGTAATCATTTTCTAGATACATCTATGTTATATATCCACAAGCACATATTTCTTGTTGAGCTTGCAAAATTATTAAACAAAAAGCATTTTTCTTTGAAGAAAAAACACCTTTTCTTTGTAGCAGGCAAAAATAAATATGCTGATCTAGTAATCTACTTAGGGAAAAAAGAACAGTTTTACCACATACGTTTAATCTATGTCTAGAGGGAAATAAAAAGAGGCAGAAAAGCCTAGATGGCTTGGAACAAGCATATGTTTGATCTGTATGTAATGGGAGAACTTTTCAACCTTCACACCACAAGTTCATGTTGATGGACAGGAAGCTTAGACTTCAAGTTGGACCTAGAGGAATTTAGTTAACACATCCACTTGCCTCAGAGATGAAAGCCACTTCCTATATCATCTGATCTCTCTATGGCTGTCTTGCAAGGCTGTCAGCCATTTCAATAGTTCTTTCTGTGTGTCAGAAAGGCAAATTTGCATTTGGGGAATAGGATGGAAAAAAAGTCTCAAACCTCTTGGATTAAAAAACTCAATCATTTTAAAAGCCCAACACAGGAATACACATGTATACATTAAAATTCAACTACCTAGCTGTGAGGTTGTCAGCCTACTTTTAGAACAATCAGAGAAGCTATTTTGACAAAATTCCAACTGTGCGAATAGCCTCTGTGCTCAAAAGTCACTGAGATTTTCACTGGTGTGCTTTCTGAAGCCTTCAGTTCAGTCTGCACATGGTGCCTTGAGAAAAAAAATAAATTTAAAAAGGTAAAAACCTGAAGCCCTGGTATTTGCCTTGACATCAACTCTCTTTGTACCATCCACCACTTTAGGTTAACTTGAATATTTTCCTTTGACTTTTGTGCTCTAAACAATTCTCACTCAGTAATATTGCACTATTATCTGAAATTACAACAGGCCTCTGTACCTGGCAGAGTCAAAGCAGCCTTTCCTCCAGAAAGCTTAAGACCTTAAGCACCAAAAGGACAGAAATTAAACATGATTATATGGCACACTCAGGACTTTGAATGCATAAAGTCTGAGTTCTAGTCTTGTTCTAGCCTTACTTACAGGAGTACCCTATTTTTCTCCATTTAGAAAAATAGAAGAGTGTCTTATTGGCACTTACAACTGAAACGCAATGATAAATGAAATACTATCAATACTTACAGAACACTGTAGTAACCAATTTGCCAAAAATTTTATTTTATACATAATTTAAACAGGGAAATAATTTTCAGCGAATGGGTTTTTTTTGAGAAAAACCACGATCTGCACAGAAGTACATTGATATATAATAAATACTATATGTACAGCACTTATATTTTTCATACAGTTATTGCTCTTTTCACCAGAGCAACAGCTCCAGGTTATCACTGACCAATTTTCTTAATTTAGCAAATAACAAATGCATGTGGTTAAGAACAGAACACCAGTCATAAACCTACAGTATTTTATGCTGGTATGAGTTATACATAGCTGTGGAAATAGCTATGGGTACACAAAATCTTCTGTCCTTGACCTATAATTGTCATTATAATGATTCTGGCAGAGTAACAGAAATAAAGTGTTGACTCGTCCTAATACTGCTCTATTGACTTCAGGCTCAATAATGCAACATAAAACTGGTCTCTCTTGATGGTATTGCCTATCACAGTGTGAAGCTGAACTGAATCAGTGGCGCTTCTGTTTCCCTTGCTGAAATGTTTTAGTGGGGATACTTCCATACCCTGCTTGGACCCCAACCTGCAGCTAGTGGTTCAAAAGCACATCTCCAGAAATCAGATGTTCAAGGCACTAATTTATGCATTACATTTGTTATCCTTGAGAGCAACCAACATGTTACAGAACACGGTAAAGCTCTTTTAATCAATGTGTAGTGGAGAAAGAGGGAGAGGTGCAATAAAAAAGGGAACAGCAGCACCATGGTTGGGAGTGAGGCTATTGGATTACAGTATTACTTCTTCCACCTCAGAATGAGTAGGTACATGGACAAAAACTTCTGCTACAGTACAAAAAGTCTTTTGCATTCAAACTGCTTATCTAGTTCAATGATCCTTTCCTGCTTTCCTTCCTGCCTCTTTTGGTTGTTTTTTTTCAAAATCATAGAATCATATAATGTCTTGGGTTGGAAAGGACCTCTAAAGGTCATCTGGTCCAACTGCCCCCTACAATAAGTAGAGACATCTTATACTAAAAAAGATTGTTCAGAGCCCCATCAGGCCTGACCTTCAATGTCTCCAGCGATGGGACCTCCACCACCTCTCTAGGCAACCTGTTCCAGTGATCCACCACCCTCATACTAAAGAACTTTTTCCTAATGTCCAACCTAAATCTACCCTTCTCTAACTTGAAACCATTACCCGCTGTCTTATCATTGCATGCCCTAGTAAACAGGTCTTCCCCAGCCTTCTTATAGGCCCCTTTCAGGTATTGGAAGGTCCCTATAAGGTCACCCTGGAGTCTTCTCCAGGCTGAACAATCCCAACTCCTTCAGCCTGTCTTTAAAAGAGAGGTGATCCAGCCCTCAAATAATTTTTGTTGCACTCCCTTGGACACATTCTAACAGGTCCACATCCTTCTTGTGTGGGGGCTTCAGAGCTGGATGCAGGTGAAGTCTCACCAGGGCAGAGTAGAGAGGCAGAATCACCTCTTGATCTGCTGGCCACATCTCTTTTTACATAGCACAGGAAATCCAAGAATTCTGTTACGAATTCCCTCTTCACAAATATTCAAAGTAATGCATTGCTTAAAAATACAACCATTTGCACACCAAGAGGAGGAAATCAGTTTTTTGAAGCTATACTAAGTTTTCATATATCACTTTATGACATTTTTCATGTGCCCTTTCTTATTCCTGTTTTAAATGGCTCAGCATGGGAGCAGAGCCACAACTCAGCGGGCCAACAATATCATAAATAATGCAACAAACAGGCTCCACATATTTTAACACATTGATATATAAACACATGCTTTTTTAAAAAAAATACCATTTTCCTCTTTCAAAAAACTTCATGGCTCATCCCAAATTGTATAGCTAAACTCTAAAAAACATTTGGTCAAGAATTAAAAAAATAAGCCACCTGGCCCACATTAGAAGTGGATAAAACATGTAATATTTTACAAGCAGTTAGAGCTGCCAAACTTATAATACAGAACGACAAAATTAAGTTTTATTGGTGACAATGCTATCTAGCTCAAATTTGGACTAATTCTTCCCAGCACCTGTTGATCAGCAAAATCAGGCCTTTTAAAGATGAGTTTTCTTTCCATTTTCTTTCCAGAAATTTAGAAGGGCATTTTCACATACATATACCATCCAGTGTTCAAAACAACAAATCTATGCATTCTTTCAGGTTCTATGTTACCACATTCCCCTACTGTGCCCAGTTTTCAAGAGAATTCAATCCCTCTACATAGTCAGGTATGAGCTTTTATGTTTTTAACTGAAGAAATCCTCAGTGTAATCACAATTGGACTTAAGATGACAGGTACCATCAAATGGCATGCAAACTGACAGCTGTCCGGAGAATCTGGGAGGTCAGCCCCACAAAATCAAACAGAAAGAACATCCAGATCATCTTCCAAAATTTCAGATTATGTCCAGTTTAATTGATCCTGCAACTGACTGGCCACATACCTGGATAAAGCTATGCTACATGAACCATTGTACCAATCAAGGAACAATATACTTCGTATTTATGCTAGAATAGAATACAATATCTTAACTTTCTTCTGCTCTAGTTGTGTGGACATCAAGGCCTCATCCAGAATGTATCCAAACT
Organism: Chaetura pelagica; assembly: GCF_000747805.2. NCBI lineage: Eukaryota > Metazoa > Chordata > Aves > Apodiformes > Apodidae > Chaetura > Chaetura pelagica. Next base: position 253,628 of record NW_009953929.1, on the reverse strand, counting down.
GAGGCAATTCTTTTCACTGACTCCACAGGGCTTTAACTCAACCTGCAAACTATTAATACATAGCACACACCTCACCCCTCTCTCTCCCAATAAGAATTGATCAGGAAGTTGAACACATAAGATAATGTCAAAAAACCCGACCCTGAAATATCAATTCCTGAATTTGGAACTAGGACTTTAACTCCCAAGAGTAGCCGGCTTTCAGCACAACAAGCTGTGATGTAATATAGTCCACTGCCATGAAATTTTTTTTGTAGGTCCCCTGGGAAGAGATATCAAACTTGACTGAATTTTTCTGTTTTGCTGGATTACCTAATGATAACTAATTTACTGCAGAAAGATTCAGTTTAAACATCCAGGATGCTAATCAAGCTAAGTCAAGCAAGCTACACAAACAAAGAATAATTTTATTTAATTCTCACCTGGCCCAGAGCATACCCCAGTGGTTCATGATGTCTTGGTTATTTATTGATCATGGAGAATAACCAAAGAGACAGTAATTTTTAATCTTTCCTCTTATAAAACTTAAACACGAGGCTCCTAAATTGTGTGGGTCCAAGTCAGTCTAAGCACACTTGAGGGGAAAAGCCATCTACCAAATTCAGCACTCTATTCACAGAGGTTTTAGGTCAGTGCAATTAGCAGAAGAAAATACACGTTTAAAAGCACACAGGGCTTCCAACAATGCTAAAAAAAAAAAAACAAAAACATGTAGAACACACAAAAATCCCTTCAATCTGACCTCAACAAAATAAAACTAACACCAAAAACTCCCTTTGTAATTTCCTATTACAATAAATTCTCTAACCAGCCATATGTATGGGAAGTGCCCCAGCAACTACATCATACAACAAACTCTTCACACATGGAAATAATATTGGAGAACATATACAATAGGAGCATATAGAGTATTTCCTTTCAGATATTGTTGCTTTGCAACAAGCAGTTTATGAAATCATAATGAAGGACAATCTCCGGCAGATCACAAAAGTTTTTCTTTTACTGGAAAACTATAATCTACACAGGTGAAGTAAACATACCAAAAAACAGGTATGGTCCAGCTTTTTGCACTTTGAACATCTTCCTAATTCAAGCAACTCACAAGTCAGGTGACCATCAGTTTGCTCAAGCTGGCTGGGTGGCCCTACCAGACAAACACCAAGCCTGTTACCAGGGCACTACTCTACAGCAGAATCACAGGTCATAGCAGTTTAGAGTTACACTGAGCAACAATTTACTCAGAAAATCTTTCTGAGACTGGCTGCCATATATTTTACTGATATAATGTCAGTCTGCTTCTGGAACAAGTATCAGTCTGTATTAAATTTTGCTAATTTGAAAACCGCCCACAATTTATAATGCTAGTTATCTTTAAAAATTCAATGCAAAAAAAAATATTAATTTCCTACATATCTTACATGTATGCTACAGGCCTTCAGCTGAGTGCTGAAGTCAGTTACTGACCTCAGAACTACACTGACTTATCACTGTTGAAAATCTGGCTCACCAAGTGATGTCTGAAAAAGGTTCTGAAGAATTTTAGAACAAGATTCATTGTTCTTGCTCTGCAACATAGAAAGGCTGTATCATTTCCAAGAACACCAGTCTCCAGCTTCAAATACATTAAGTGGGAAATTTCTGGCCACACAATTCTGGTAAACCTGTACATCTGGAACATTATCACTTCTCTGGTTTGGGTATATGATGTATGCATTTGACTATGTAATTTTGGCAGATTGGCCTATCTGCAAAAAACTAAAAAACATTTCAAGATGCTCTGTGCAATAACTGTGATAATAAAATAAACAAACATTGCAAAGAAAGAAATGTCAAAAAGGCCACAGATGAGAGCGAGGCAAAAAAATAGAACACCTCACAGTAATATACATGAGGGGCTCCAACACTTATTTAGTTTATATAAAAGACTGAGAGATAACAATCATAGTGAAGAAAATCCCAGCCTTAAAGGTTCTACCAGAACCTAGTAGAGAGGCATAACAGGGAAACAAATGGCTGGAAGCAGAAACCAGACAAATTTCATATTAAAGACAGAAATTGTTAACAGCTTGAGTGGGAAATTAATAGATGAAAGTACCAAAAGTTTCTCCACTGTTTGATGCCTTCCAGCTATGACTGGATGTCTTCTAGAGAGGTCTGTTTCAGACAGAAATTATACTGAAGGTGCTATCTGGATAAAACCAACCAGCACACAACAGAGCACAGATGATGATAAAAGTTCTTGTAGCGTCTTTAAAAAACCCTAAAAATATTATCTATGAGCTTTATTGGCCAGGAAGAGGAAAAGGACTCAGAGTACACACAGGCACAGTATTTGCATGGGGAGCTGAAGCAAGTCTCGCACTAAAGCAGGCAAGAATGGCCTCTGGGCAAAGGAATGTTTCATACTTGCAATTGCTCAGAAATAAGAAACATCATAAGGAAATCCTCAGAATCTCAACAAACATTTATATAGCTAGTTCTGTATTTACACATTCCCCAGAGGTGTTTTTCATAAAATAAAAGACCTGAAATTAGGTTAGAAATCAAATTATTCTGAATTTAGTTTATTAGCAGAAGAGCCTATTAGTAGGACCACAGGGCACTCTGGTCAGGGAGGTGCATTTCTCAAATCATCTCTTGTTTCACTGCATACTAGTTTTACTGGGTCATCTTTGGTCTATTAAACCAGAGACATTAAAAATAAAAAGTAGAGTGTCATGCATCTTCTATCAGAGCCATCAGCTCTTCCTGTTTATCCCCCAAAGTGTTTTCATTCCTTAGTGTAGTGCTTACTAAACCGCTCTGACAATAACCGGAAGGGAGCATCCATTCGAAAGAACAGATTGAAACTCTGCTGCATTCCAAAATTAAACTTGTTCTGTAGTGCTATGCCCTGAAACATCCATCTTATTTATCTTAATAAAACATCCATCTCTATTTATCTTGGAAGTCTTATTATTAATGTCTGATCTGGATGAATTTACAGGGGAAGAGGTTACAAACCAGGTTAACCATGATAAGGCCTATCAATCTTTGGACTTCATGGTAATGCAAGCTTTGCAAAAAATAATCTTGTTAAGAAATAAAACATACCCCTTTTATGCCCTTGTGCTTCCCTTCATTTCTCTAAACACAGGGGAGCCTTGGTGTCATGTTCTACCTTTATTTCTCCCCCCGTTCCCACCCCAGGCTCTTACAGCTCTCACTGGAGGCAGATTTCTTTGCAAAGAGGTCGGACGGGGCCAGAAGAGGGTGATGGACACTACATTTGCCACTCTCTAAAGCCTCAAAGGTGGAGTGTGAATTATGTAATAACTACCTCTACTTCTTCACTGGTTTCAATTAAAAGAGATGGAAGCATCTTCCACATCAGAGGAGTCTATGCCACCAGTTTTCTCCTGAAAACTGAGCATATTGGGGGTGCAAGGTAAGAACAGAGAAGTAGCAAAGAAGGGATGAAGGCTCATCTCCTGCAATAATCTCAGACTTGGGGAGTGAAACACAATGTCCCTTTCAGTGGGAGATAAAGGAAGCATTCCAGTGAAGTTTGCCAGTGATGCTCAGCACTCTGCGGAGGGCACAAATCTGCTTCCTGAACAACAGGGCAAATTCTGTTAGTAAACCAATTTTGCTGGCTACACCAGACAACTGCAAACAAATTGTTGTCCTAAAAAATCCAAAACAAACAACTACACAACACAAAAAACCTCACACCAACAGATGCTGCCAAACTCACTCTAGCTGTTATTAATAGAAAGTTTAGAATTAGGCATTAACTGGAAAAATGGTGCATTTTGGTGCATTTTCACTTTATCATAATAATTTTGGTAGAAACAGCCAAAGCTATAATGAGAATGGAGATTACTCAGTCTTTCAGGTACCAAGATCTCTTTGGCACAGAGAAGCTTTACAGGTTTCACACATCTCTTAATGTCTATTGAATAATGGTTCCTGTTTTTCAATACCACTTCACTCCTATGTCAAAGTAAGCATGGAACATTTCAGGAAATTCTTGGAGACTGACTTATTGCACAGGTGTGGATTAGGGTGGGCAGGAAAAAAAAAAAAAAGGAACAACACAGAGCAAGAAGAGAGGAAGCCAGTTTTGTTCAGGCGAAGCTACATCACGTGATAGTGCATACAGTATATGCACACACAACCTTTGGCTCAGTTTTTCATATAAGGCAGCAGCAGTTTTATCCTTGCTGTTTTGATGCCAATTATATGACCTATAGCATATAGGAACTTTCCTTTTTTTTTTTCCCTAATAAATTAAAGGTAATAAGGTGAAACTAATCAATGAAACCATAAAGCCATATGGTATTGTGGTCCTGGATGGTAAGTTTATACTCTGAGAATCTGCAAATTAGCTGTGAAAATAAAAAACATTTAGAAATAGATCAAGCAGAGATAAAAGCCTTGAAACAGATTGTAAAAATTACAGGTTCCCAGACCCATTAAAGTGAACTAAAAGCAAATGATAAAGTGACTAGCAACTTTATAAAATTCAGTTAAAGGATCATTTCTTCTTTTATCCAAATGAAGGGTTGTGATCATGAGCACCCAACAATGTCATAAGTTATCTAGAAAGCCAAACTGTGTCACCAGTAGATAAACATCATCAGGAGTCCAGTTTCCATCTCAGGGGAAACTTCTGGGGCTATCTTTGGTTCATGGCTGGGTCAGGTCACCTAAAGTTTTCTCTGACCTGAACCTGAGCCAAACCAAAGGATTGAAATTCCTGACCCACTCACCCCAAAGAACAACTATAATGAAAAACTGAAACGGAATCATGCAGTACAGCTGGCACATGCCTGAAGAACAGTATCTGCCTGAGACAACTTCAGGAGAGCACCTGCCTTTTTTTATCTGGAGATTCTCTGTATTTACCATGGTACTGACTTGAAGAACTGAGTCTTGTAGTCAGAAAGCTATTTTGTTGATGTCAGTGAGTTAGGCTAATAAAAGTATGTGAAGTGTATTGCATTTTCAGGACATTATTGGTAACTTGTTTGTAAAAACTCATTTCCTTAGTGCTTCTCCTTGAACTCAGTTCTTAAAGCAACCTGAAACCCCTTGCAACAGTAGTGCTATAATTTTTTTATAGAAGAAGATTAAACTAAATTTCTGGCTACTTCAGCTCTATGTGCCATGTAAATTTACTAAGGCAGTCCTGCAATTGGGCAACCTGGCTGCTTTAACAGTTCTGTATTGTCATTAAGAACTTAGTGACATGCAACTTTAAACTCAAACTTAAACACCGAACCAAAATGTGTAAAGAGTAGTTGATTTCAAAGCTACACAGGAAAGATAACTCCACCTGAAATAGCACTGGCATATAAACAAAATATTTTGGCATATTATCATACTGAAGAAGATTCAAATATTGATTATGTTTGGCATTTCTGTGGTTTCAGTCCCAAATCAGGAAATAACTAGGTGTCATTGTTAGCGGGGCAGTGTTGTTTGTTTAAATTTTGCCTTCAAAATACATGACATGATGCTATATAGAATACAAAAGTGCTGAAGAATGATAACCATTGGCATAGCTCTACTCCTGTAAAACAATGCACCAAATTATAGGGCAAGAAAATTTCTAAACTAATTAAGAAAATACCTGGGTGTCAAACCCTAATGAGGGGCAGAGATGGCTTGGTAACTGACCAAACAAACAGTATTTCTAGTACAGCTAAAAAACAGGAAAACTGGACAAACCAAACCACCCCAGCTAAAGAAATCTTTTGCTATCTTTCAGGAAGCAGCACACCATCCTAAACCTGACGCACAACAATTGGCTGATGCTCTTCACAAAAACACTGCTTGAAATAAAAATACTGTCCTCCTCTCTGCAGATTCAAGGTACCTCCCAACTTCATCAGGACTGAGTTTCAACCAGCTAAGGATTCCCCTGCTCCATAATTTCTGCTACATGCTAGATAAATCATTAATCCCAGAATCCATTTGGATTGCTGAAATTGATGAAAAAATGCAAAACTACTAAGATATATTATTTACATAAAACATATAACTATGAAACATGTAAAATAAAAAATATAATTTTACAAAAAACAGTACTTAATGTTACATAGAGGTTTTTCCTCTTTTTTAAAAAACATTTTTTCCATGCCACGGATTAGGGAAGGCAGGTAGCAGCTATTCCCAGGAGCCTTATTTAAACACTTGTTGAGAGCATGCAGAACCGTGATTTACAAATACAGTGACTTTTGTTGTGATGCAGCAAGAGATATATCATTCTGCACTGGCAAGATTCCTTCTCATCCCTTGCTTTTATCAGTCCTTTATGATGTGATCTCAAGCTAAATTTGAGCTTTTCCTTTTATTTACTGCTTATAAGCTTATTTGTGTATTTTCTTTGATTGGCTATATTTAAGCTTCTTATTCCCTGGAATCTTTCTAATAACTTATCAGAATTGGCTTTCAAGTAGCTTTAGAATGTGTATTTCTGACTCTGTGATTATTAGACTTGTTTTCTGAAGTCTGTTCTGTACAAGGAACAGTGAAGTAACACCTCCAGGATGGCTGGTACTAATAAATCACTCTACTTTCCTTGCTAACAATTTGACACATATTATTTAACATAATGTTTCTTATTGTCAAAGCATGTTAGAAGCCTAAAATTTAACATGGCTATGACATATACTATACAAGTAAGTATAAACACCACACAAAACACTTGCACTGATTAAACAGTATTAAAATACTTTTACTGACTCTCCAACATATGCAATCCTCAGAAGTTCATCATTGTATGATAAATCTGACATCTACATTTATTTCTAGCAACAGGTCAGTATTAATTTACTCCCTGTTTCATCCATCATTCATGACGAGAACCATATTTGTACTAATTAAATTAATTCATTCAGGGATTTATTTGACTGTAAGTCTTAAGTAGAGCCCGTCTACCTAAAGTGCTTATCATTTCTTGGGAATGGTACATGTTTGCAGATTTGGAGTCATACAAATAGTCACTCAAAAGATGTTACTATGACAAGTAATGTGCAGACTGTAATCATTTTCCTGGTATTCTCATCCTGGAAACTTCAAACACCAATTTTATTAAGCCGCTGAAAATTCAACTGTGTGCCCATACCTTCCTTGTCATCTTTAGTTTTTCTTTTAAGCTGCACAGGAAATAGCATGAGTTCACAATGTACTTTCCTCACAACCTCCATGCACGGCACTTTGCAAAATGGTCTCTACAGTATCTTGCATGTGGTGCTTGCAATCTGCCAGCCTGAGCTGACTCCGGCTGAGCAATATCAAGGACAACAGCTGAGTTGATTTCTACACATATTATTGCATGAGTGAAAAACAGCTAAATCCAGCCTTTGTCATCAAACAGAAAAGGTGGGGAAAAGACATTAACAGCAAAGGCTAGACAAGTGAATGGCACCAAAGGAGAGATTTTGCAGGAGGACAGTAGCAGGAAT
>NW_009953929.1:208362-245756 GCF_000747805.2 Chaetura pelagica | reverse complement strand
TGTCTTCCAAAGAAACGCAGCAATATGAATTACAGCATGGTGTCCAGAGTGGAACACAATACCCAGCACAGTAATGAAGGAAGATGACTGAACGGGGAGTGGCCAAAAAATCAAGAAAAAAACCCTGACAAGATAAAGCTACATAGAATCATAACAGAACACAAACACAAGAGCTAATTAAGAGATTGGATGTGACAGAGGAGTAAGTTAAGGTGGATTGTTTGAGCCAGCATCTTAAAGGGCTTTGAAAGAAACAAGTGAGCAACATCTGAGCATGGCCTACATTTTAGGCTAGAAAAGCAGAAAACTACAGCACAAAGAACAACACTTCTTACAAATAAGACTGGAAAGGAATTACTTTGTCTCTGTCATGGAGAAAAACTCAGCAGGATTTTCCTGTATAGTTATTAGGGTAGATTTTGAAACAAGAAGAAAATTGGGTAACAAGGTGTCAAGACTTGACAACTGGAAGGAAAAGGACATGAATAATCATAATGGAAGAGAAAGGAATGGAACATAAAAGGCAAAAGAAAGGTCTGAAATTATCAACCTTCTTTTCTTTTTTAACAGTTAGGAATTAATTAGCAAAATTGTAAACTCAAGAATGTCAAGAGATTAAAGCTTTGCAAAAAGAGCAAAATAATTTGGGTTCTCATCATGGCTCCGACCTTAACTTACCCTATGCTAATACCTAAATACCCTGCCCTTCCTGTGAACACTATCACCGTGCTGAGGTTTGTGTCATTAATGCTTATGAAAGCTTTCACACTTCTCAGGAGGAAGACAAAGGAATTTAAATGGAAAAAAGCAACACATGTTTTGAGACTATAAGAAGGAAAGGATCCAGCAAACCTAATAAGGATTTTTTTGGGAAAAAAAAGAGTAAAACAATTAAAATATCTTGCCAGTGTTTATTGTTACTTCTTGCCACAAACTTGTATTGACATAAATTTGTACACAGTGCCTTAGGAAGCAGTTCGCAGGACAAGTACTGTTTTATCTGGCAAATAAATTTAGAGAGCATGTGTTTGCTGCTTTAACTTGAACAGGCAGGAAAATAGCAACTTACTCTACTTAATTCACAAAGATTTAATTTCATCCAGTTTTAATGATATTTCAAAAAATATTAAAAAGAGGCAGAAAAAAATAACTGTTGTCAGTCTAAATTCTTGTTGCAGTTGATACGACTGCTAGGTATGGCTCTCAGTTAAAGAATAACAGTTGAATGAAAACACTGCCTGAATTAAAATTCTTATATAAAAATGCATATCTATAGAATTCAACTGTCCCATCACTAAGATGATGAACAACACTCTGAACAGCAAAAGTAAGCATCTTTATTTGTCTAGTTAGTTGAGCGAACACCTGATAAATTCTGCTTGTCCTCACTGGAAAACACTGCCAACATTTTAAGTTCCATTTTCTTCCTGCCAGAATATCCTCTGCTTTGTAAAACATGACTGCAATTATTAGAAAAACATCTGCAGTGATCTCTCCAGACTGAGGGAGTCATCTTCTGAATTCACTGAATTGACTGACTGCTGATTTTTATGTTCGTAATAGTAGTTAAATAAAATTTGTCTTAAAATATCCCTCTCATTCAAATTGTCTAACAAAACTGGAAGGTTTAGGGTTGAATATTTTTACCTTCTAGTTCTTAAGTCTTAGGATTCAGCACAGACAAAATTCTGGATAACATTGCTGCAGAGTATGCAGATATTAAAGTCCTGATGAGAACACTTACTTAGCACCTTTATTTTTAATGATTAGTAATTAAGAAATTTTGAGATGACATGAGAAATATCTACTCATAAGCCATCTGAAGCAAAAGGAATCAGAATCAAGATTTAACTGGAAACTTCACATTTCAAAATGAAACTTATGAGTATTAGTTATTTAAATATTTGCAATACATCAAAATGCCATAGGAACAGCATATGCAAGCAAGCCAATTTTTGTATTGCAGACTTGTTTTCCTTTTTAAAAATGAAAAAACTAAAATGCTTTTGCACCCAATTTCACAGTTTACCTAACCTGCAGTTCAAGTACACTAGAAGGACTTCCCTTATTCTGCACATAAATAAGACCAGATGTTTTACTGTGGTTGTCAATGTATATTTTGTTGTTTTGGCATTTATATTAAGCATACTGAATTTATGCACTTCACATACAAAATCATTATAAGAACACCAAAGAAAAAAAAGCAACTTTGAACCTTAAGGACTGTTTTGCATCTTTCTTCACAACATTCTTTCATTTGCTAACATTTATCTTGCCTTCTTTTCCTCTACAGTTACAATGTGATTCAACCCTTTCTTACATATGCTAACTATAACTTCTCTTTCTCTGCCTTCCCATCTCTCTCCAAAACCTCTGCACACATTTTACTCAGTTGTGCTGGTTTTGGCTGGGATAGAGTTAAATTTGTCCATAGTAGCTGCTAAGGACTGTGTTTTGGATTTGTGCTGAAAACAGTGTTGGTAACAGAGGGATGTTTTAGCTATTGCTGAGCAGGGCTTACACACAGCCAAGGCCTTCTCTGCTTCCCACCCCACCAGTAAGTAGACTGGGAGGGGACAGAGCTGGGACAGCTGACCCCAAGTGACCAAAGGGATATTGCACAGCATAAGATGTTATGCTTAGCTAATAAAGTTGGGGGAAGAAAGATGGGAAGGAGCAATGACTTTTATCTTCCCAGGTAACCATTACACATGATGGACAGTAGCCATAGATACTACACAACATTCTACCAAAAAAGAAGAAAACAAGAATCTTCTTCCAGACTATGACAGTTTTTGTTCTTGGCAGCCAAGCATAAGAGGTTATTGCAATAGGACACATTGGTCACCTACAGTGAGTGCATCCACAAACTGCAGGATGTACTGTTCAGCACTTCATCAGGACTTACAGTATTAATAACTTTCACATATACTACCAAACCTGTCTACCTAGAAATCTTAGCTTTCACAAAATCCACTGAAAACTGGGCAAACAAGCTGCCAGCTGCCACCATCCCAATACGGAAACATATCAAGTTCCTTCATCCCAGAACTTTTCCTCGTTCAGCACATCACTAATTGAAAGTAAACAAAGGTTTTAATGATTCAAGTCTATATAAAGCTTTTTTCAATCCAAAAGCTAGAAGTCTCTTAAGGATAAAAAACACTTGCATAAAATCACTGCAGCAGAGCACAATCAATCTCCCTATCTCCATTTGTTTGCTTTAGCACTTCACACGGTTCCCTCAATTCTCAGGTCCAGATCAATCATTTGTTAAAGAAAGAAATGAACAGGCTTGGGTGCCTCAGCAGAATACTGATAAGAAACAGTGTCAGCTCATTTTAAATGAGGACAAGAGCCAACTTAGAGATTTTTTTTTCCTCTTCTCATCTTTAGATGGCTTGATAAAACCTACCACCAAGGTGAGCAAGAGGAAAGAAAAGAAAAAAGGTATTTCCTAGCAATTCATTTATGCTTCTAGTGGCTATCATTAAATATTTCAGATCACGTTTGGAAATTATTTATTGTATTGTCACATACAATGACTGTATATTCTTATTATCCAAGCTCAGCATTAGTGGTTCAATATTTATTCAAGACTACAACATCACAAAGCTATGGCTTTAAAGGCCTTAACTGACCAGGTCAAGGAATGTGTGAGAGATGTACAAGTTCATCAGAAGTAAAGGACTAAAGTAAAAGCAGTGTTCAGTCAGAGCAACTCATTTCATTCTTGGACTACAATAGCTTTTAGTGCTGAAACTAAAGGATGAGCATTTATCTGTTACAAGACCTGTAAATAAGTACAGGTCTTTCATCACTAGAGTAAGGGAAGAAAATGTTATTCCCATGATTAAACTTCTTAATTGCTTTCATTTACATACATTAATTTCCTTTATGGCAATGACCTCTGACTTTGACATCTGCACCCAGTAACACCCCAGTGCCACCAGTAACTCTCTAGCATTCACAAGACCCTGCTTCCAGTCATGTATTACAGATCAGCTAAAAAAAAAAATTAAAAAAATTAAAAAAAGGCAAACAGCAGCACTATAAATACAGTTGGGAGCCTGATAAGGTCAAATACTATCTGAATAGTACCATGTGAAAGGAGCTTCTACTCTGCAACTGATAAAAGGAATTATCTACAAAATGGTGCAATACACACTGAAAGTCACTGAAATTACATCCAGGGACAACGCTTAAACCAGAGTTTTACTGGTATCACTTAACTTTCCTTGGCACAGTTGTTAGCTTAAAGCCTTATCTCTGTGTGCTCTTTTCACTACAATTTATTACCAAGTGTTTCTCCTACCTTTCCCACTGAAGAACTAGGGAAGTTACATGGAAGTTGCAGTGGAGCCCAGGAGGGAAGTGGCTTTGAGGTTCTGGCACCTCAGAATGAGCAAAGCAGACCTGCAAGAGCCTTCTGCCTCTCTCAGCTCCTGGTGCTAATGCTAATACCTCCTGGCCTGCAATAGAGGCACAAGTAGATTTACTTGCCACAGGTGGGCTGAATTTGTGCTTCTTATCCAAAAAAAAACCAACCCAAACCCTCCCACAAGGTCACACAGTTTCTAAGCCATCACAGCATTCCTTAGGAGTTAGTCTCCACTCCTTTGAATTTAAGGCTGAATGGCACATTTCCCAAGCCCCTGTTCACCACAACTACAACTGTGTATTGCTATCAGTACCTAACACAGATGTGCAGAACTCCTACACATGTACATTTGGTTATCCACAGCTTTTTTCTGCTTCCTCAAATTGCGAGCATGCAGAATCCAAACTCCTGTCCAGAGAGTAAATACATTAATCTAGTGCATTAGAAGTGCTGTTAACAGTTTAGTGGTTTGGGTTTTTTGTGGTGTTTTTATTTGTTTGTTTTTTAAAGGTAAAATAAAAAAAGCCACGAATGAGAAAGTAGCATGGTAATATCTTCAACAATAACTGAAATTTTGATGCTGGGGATTATTTGGACAGAACTTTTTAGAAAGTTCATACATACAGTACACATGTATGTATAAATACACACATATAAAAGATTTATGTCCCTGGTCATAGCAAGGAGGTTAGAACCTGATGATCTTTAAGGTTCCTTCCAACCTTAACCATTCTATGATTTTGTCACTGTATTCACATATTCACTTTGTATATTCAGTGTATGAGAGCTAGGGCTGCTACACTGCCCTTTCCTTTTCTTTGACAGGATTGCTGTTTCCACAGAGACTTTAAGATTCCTGAGAAAGAAAACAAAAAACTTGGAGCAAGCAAATTAGACAACATGAATGTGTCAAACATATTCAAGTGTATTTGTCCCTTATTCTCAGACCAAGCCATTAAAAACCTGGCAGCTGACTTCCACAGGCAAATTATTATGAAGAAAAAAGCCATTATCCTGGTAATGAACATTAATTGACAGGAACTGAGTAGAAATTATTGCCCTGTAAAAGTGTGCAGAGAAACAAGATAAAAGCTTAACCTACAGAGGAGTATAGGTATCAGGTTTTATCCCTCATCTTCCTAGCCTGGGAAGGTGTTCACATTTGCCTATTTAGAAATGACAATTTTTGCTTGTAACCTGCATTCTACAGATAGGGAGAAGCTCAATTATGTTTATTTCAACCATTTCATAATTCATTTAGAACATCATTCACTCTAAACATATTTCCTATGTCTGAGTGAAGATATTTTATGTTTCTTACTTAAACTAAACAGCTATTAAATTGTATTTATCGGATTTCTAAGCAAAGATACTCAAATATAAAAAAGTGCAGTTGAGACAGAAAACATGAGCTTATTCTGTTAAAGAATATATACATCTGTGATGGGGGGATGGAGAGGAACAAGAGGAAGAAAGGACTCTGCACACAGCCTTAATAGAAGAGTTGTTCTCCCCTTGAAGAAGGGACCTAACCAATCTTAAAACCACCAGTGAAGGACTCTAAGGAACTTAGAAACCCAAAACTTTCCTGAATCTTCAGTCTGAGTTTCCTTTTGCTAGATATTCTCAGATTTTCTCTTCCCTTTTGCTCTTTTTCTGATAGTAACCAATTTCTGTGCTCTGCAGTGAGAGGAGCTCTGTTAATTGTCCTCCAGTGCCTGCCTGTTCAGCATTGCTGCCCCTTGATTGGTGCCCCCTGCTGTTGTACCCTCTGAGCAATTAGCCAGCCTGCTAATCTCGCTTTCCTCTGTGTAACGTGTTTTATGGAGGAGAATCACTGGCTCGTACACCACAAGATGTGCCAGCTTTGCTGTATCCCAAACCAGCATCACCACCTGCTCCACCAGTGTTATGCAACTCAGTGGGAATGGAAATTAAGAGCTAGGATAAAGTGCTGCCAAAGCAATTTGGACCAAACCCAGTTTTCAGGCTACAACACTTCCTGAAAATCTGTCCTCTTCCTGAAAACCTCAAAGTCCAGATTTTGGTCCCCTCTAGCTTCTGCTTTGCTACAGAGGACTGTATGTACTGCTTGGGAACTGGGGTGGTAAGTCCCAGAAGGGATGGCTGCAGGGGATTACAACACCAGAGAGTGTAGAACCACCTAGGTTTCCCATTTCTCCCAAGGGACTCAAGTTCTTGACATCCTGACCTATTAACAGAAATCAGGGATATAACTGCAACTGAGTACTATTCCTTCTACCACCATCCCATCCATCATATATCTGGAAGGTATTTTCTCCAATAAGACATCAAAGACAAAGCACACCACCAATGTGAAAGGCCATGCTTTTCACTCTGTTCTGCAGCTTTTGGGCACAGGACATTAGGCTGTTGACCCCAGACATTAAACCCAGGCTCTCCCAAAACCTTTTATCTTCTGCATGATTTTCACATCCCCCTGCCACCCCCCCTTTCATTCTTTAGATCACAAACCTCACAAAATCCTGCACAATTTTTGCAGCCTCTGCTTTGGTGGAGTCTTAAATCAATCACAGGGGAACCAGACCATCCTTCCTTTCATTACTTTTTTATTGCTCACTTTAAGGAATTTACATGTAACTGGCAGAAGCATTTCCTTATAACCTAGGAATTCAGAGACAGAACTGTAATTGGAAATCACACCTCAGAACACAGCTCTAGGATTCACACCTGTCAAGTCTTGGTGTGAAAGAATTAACTCATTAACACATCACTATATTGAACCAGTACCACTGACTATAGCAATTACCAATTATACCACTTTCAGCTGCGACTGCAAACTGACTGGAATTGCTGCCCCTTTTTTTAACCTGTTGATTTACTTGAAATGGACTAATTTACTTTTCCATGTGTTCCATTTAAATTGTTTGAGATAATCCTAGTGTCTTGGATAAACAAGCCCTTAACTGAAAGTCAAATATTCAAGTTCAGTTTCTGAAAACAGCAATCATGCAACACAATAGCCATTAATGCTGCATGTTGTGCATATTCCTGCCTCTTTCCTTTCTCTCCGTCTATTGCATACAAACACACAGTCCAGGAAAGTGCAGGGGAAAAAAAAAAATTCCTTTCATCATTAATTAAACCAGACAATGGGAAACCAGTGTGCAAAAAAACCCCATATACCATAGCAGGGACCGAAATAATTAAGTCATCTACTTAAAGGAAAAACAGACACCATCAGGCTGCAACAGTTTGTCAGCTGCACTTTGGTACCACACTACTCGTGCACTCCTGCAACAAAAGCCTTGAGCTCCAACATCTTCTCTTATGGACGGAGCACACAGCCAGGTACTGCGACTCAGCTAATAACCAACTTGTTTATAGACAAATCATACCCAACAATTATACATTTTTGGATCATGAGTATAATTGATCTTGAAATGTTGGGTGATTTGCTGATTGTTGTCATGACTGCTTTGTAAGGCAAACACACTGAAATTTTGCAAGGAGATGGCTGCTCATAAGCCAGTGTTTCCTGCCAGACAGTGTCAATGCATCAAAACTGAAGCAAGCAGAAACATCCCAATGGAAAACAGCACACACTACTCACACTGATATTGCAATAATAGATTAAGGCCCATAGTCTAGCTGAAGTGTGTACATGTGAGAAAGTTACTTAACCTCAATTTTTCCTGCTTACAGTATGTAAAAAAATTACTGACTCCTTTGTGAGCAGTTCTCTGAACTCCGCTAGAGTGTAAATATATAAAAGATGTAAAAGTTGCAAATTAGCCATATATTTTAATGTGTTGTATCACAGATTTCAGAGCAAACCAAACATTCCTGTGAGACAGGAAAGGACCACATTCCTACATAGGACTATAGTCCTGTTTGTTAGCCATTTAATACGCTGCCTGTAATGTAACATTATTAGAGCTAGAGCTTTCAGAGCAATATTAACACACTCTGAAAAAAAAACAACCAGACCTGTGCTTTAAAGCTGAATAGAAAGCTTTACAGCTCAAAGTAAAATGGGTTTGTATTAAATACTTGCTGCAAAGTTTTCTGTGCACATGCCAGTATAGCTGCAACGAAGCAAAGGTATTTTCTTCAGGTGGATAAGAACTTAAAAAAATGTTGTTAGTTACATGCCAGGAAATTGAGTCCTACATCAGTTCAGTTTGCTATGCAAAAAAAACCCAAATGGCCCAATCTTTTCATTCAATCATTTTATTACTGTAGTTGGCACATACCCACTTCAAATACCAAAAGCACAGACAGTGATTAAATGAGCATCCTTAAAAGAATAAGTCTCTGCAATGAATAAAGGCCACATCTACCTCCCCATGAAAATTTAACTGCAAGAATTGTCAAGCAGAGCACATGAAGAGATCATCTATGATACAACTGATGCAACTGCTCTATTCAGCCCTAAAAACAACACAACTGCTGAAACCATACTCCACAACTAAAGGTTCAGGAGTTCTCCAAACAGAAGGCACAACTCACAGATGAAACAGAAATAAATCAAGAAGAGAAAGAAAAATAAATATTCAGAGTTTGAGAACATGACCTTAGCCAACCCTGCAGCAGAATCCTAGAAACACCAGCAGCTTGATTCAAATCCTGTTGGTCAATGGAGAAGCTTCTACTAATTCCAACAGTCACTGATTTAACCTCGCACTTAATTTTCTGTAGGTATTAAGCTCTTTGTAGATTCGTACATAACCTCGCTACTATAAATATATATTTTGCAAGCAGTAGCTATACACAAACCTTTTACCCTAACTACAGATTTTTTTTTAATTAATTTCTTTCTCTTCTACTTCATTTTACTTCTTAAAGGAATAAACTTTTTTTTTTTTGTAAAATGAACAAATTATTATGAAAGAGCAGCTGTAAAAGAAAATGAGTGAAAAAATCTGAAAACAGTGCATTAGATATGGGCTTGGTTTTATACTCCAATGCAGTACAGCCTTTGTAAAGTTTAGAGAAAAATGATCAATCACAAAACAAAATTTAAAAAACAAACTAACCAACCCACCAAAAAAAACCCCAACATACCACCACACTGAACAGGAATCTGTCAGCCATCGTCACCTTTTCAAAAATGACAGTGGTCTTGCAGTGACACTGGATAGCTCCTTCAGCACCCTCAGTCCTCCCGAAATAAATCTCACTCTTCAATAGGTCATTTTTTGCTCCCACAGACTCCACTACATCTCTGCAACTGCAGTCAATGGCTTCATATTCCTCCTACACAACCCATTCCCCTCCTCCACCTTCTAAACTCTTACTTTCCAAGTTCAAGCTCTACTAGAAGCTCCCTGTCCATCTATGCTAAACTTGCTTCAACTTCTGCAAATGCAATGGGCTGTTCTTGTGTCTTCAGAAGGCAGTCCATGAAGACTAACCGGCTCTTCTGGGCCCCTTTGCCCTGCAGGGCAGTCATCCCTGAGTTTCTGACAAGCAAATCTTTGAAACTGCCAAAGTCTGCACTCCTGAAGCCCAAGGTTGTGATTCTTGCTCACTTAAGATCTCAACCTTCAAAGGTCTTATAAATGAAAGGAATCTAAATATCTATGTCAGCTGTCTTTGCTCACCACTGCTCTCCCAAGGCTTGCATAGCAGATAAGCACTAATTTCGGAGTCTCCCAAGAACTGCATTTGAGAACATCTCTCCAAGACCCACAAATTACACAGGCTAAATAAATAACGCAGTTCTAAGACAGTAGGAACTCATGCTCTGGGTTTCACAAGTAATCTACTTCTGTGATCTCTCACATAAGCAACATATAGAAAAGCCAGCAGAAGCCCTCACAGAATTTCAAACTCCTTCAAGCCACGTTTTTTTGGCTGCTGCCTCTGTATTTCACAAGAAACTGATTCAAAGTGCCCAGGCAAAGACATGCATCATCACCACGTAGCACTTCAGGCAAAAGCAGCTGTTGAGGTTTCCAGTTGCACTGCTGATTTCCTTTTCAAAAATCTGACAACAAAGGGGTTTGTTTTACTTTTAATCAATCAGTAGTGGGTATTCATACTCTACTCCTACTGTTGTAGAACAGTAGTCATAAATAGTTACAAGTGTAACTGCACTTCATTATGAGGTCTCAGTAGACTGATGCTACATGAACAAGTAATTTTTCCCTTAGTATCCTGGTAATATCTACTCTCAAATATATTCTTAAATTTAAGACAAGTTTTTTTCACAAAAGGAAACATTTCACCCTAGAAGAAGGTAATGAATGAAAAAATAATTCCTGCCATGCTGTTTACAGGAAGGCACAATAGAGTCTTATGTGTTTATGGCACTTTAAATAATGGATTTCATCATGACAGAAAACTGCACAGTTAGAATATCTCCATCCCAATGGGAGATTGTCATCTTCTCCCTGAAAGCACTATCTGGGATTATGTAACGTATACAGTAGGTATAATAATAAACACACACAGTGATACATTCTGAGGAATTAGCAACAGCTCTAGAAAATGTATCTGAAGTGATCTGCAACTTTCCACAGATAGTGAGGTTTTTACACTTCCTTCCAACCCAGTTAAGGAACAGTTAAATTATTTTTAATCATAATGTGGTATTTTATTTAATAAATTGATGTAAACACCAAGTTAAATTACCTGCCCATTAATTAAATTAAAACAAATGAAAATGCTTTGAAGAAGAAAAGTTGGATATGTAGTGCAGGACAAATAACCAAACTGAAATAATTAAAAGCAAGCAATAGATTTTGGTAGGCTGTTTAGGATGTAATTGTCAACTCGGAAAGTATACAAAAGGATTACTAAAATCATCTGTAATACTGAAAAAATAAAATATAAGGGGAGAGTGTAAAAGTCAGTAACATTTTTACCAAAAAAAAATCCTTCTCATATACACAGGATTAAACATTTACAACTAAGCCACACAACACAGAACTTCCATCTGTCAGTGGTCCTGACATCAGCGTTAAGAGTCTCATCTGACTCCCTACATAAAGAAAATAATCCCAATTAAAACAAACAAACAAACAAACACCAAAAATACAACACACACCAAAAAACCAAACCAAACAAACAAACCATAACCCCAAACTCATGCAAACCTTGAGTGTTGTGGATTTAATTTAGATAAGAATTTGACTTTAAATGCCTAGGCAAAGTAATTTTCAGAGTTTTTGTTTTGGATACAGTTGGTTTCAACTGGATTGTTGGCAATTAAGCAGCTGGCCCAAGTCTGGCTCACAAAATGTTCCAGCAGGAGACTGCAGTTCCTGCTGTCATGGCAGTGCAGTCTCTGAAGCTCATTTCCTCCAAATGAGAAGGCCAGAGTTATAATATGTACCAAATCCACTGTCTCTTCATGTTAGTCCACAGAAGTGGGGTTTCAGGCTAGAAGCAGCCTTCTAGATCCCACTGACTGCTGATATAAGGGGTAGGAAGGGTCTTAAAAGGCCAAGGCTTTTGGTGTTTCAATAAACACGGTTCCTGAATACCCGCTATCTGTAGATATTAATCAAAGCCTTGATTAGACACAAATACTTTTACTGTAATATTAAGGATGACAAAATTAAAAATAACTAGTCCTTAAAAAAATGTATATCTTAACTTATGGTTGTTTTCTTACTAGATTTCTGCACTAGTGGTTTAAAATCTCCATATTTTAACATTCCTGAAAGGGGAGGACATCCCTTAAGAAAATTACATTTATCAAACTAATGGTAGACCACTTTGAAGCTTAATGCATATATCTATGCTTGTTAAAACAATTACCTAATCTTTTTACCACTTAATTGATAATTTTCTCCTCAACAAGGGTATCAATAATTATGACAACCAATAAGAAAAAAGAACCTAATCAGGGAAAAACTCTTTTTCACATCTTAAACTGTTCTCCAAGTAGTACAGAACAGGACAAAATCTTTAAGGGAATAAACGTTGTCACCTCTAACTATTGAAAGGTTTCTTGTATATTGCTCTTTATAGGCAGCTATCTGCTCTATCATGTGATTTGGTATGACAGCTTCCAGGAGATCACAGCTTTTGTTTAGTACAAATACTATGCTACAGTCACAAGGAAAACATTAGACTTATTTCAAAAATATATGCAGAAAGAATGAAGGAGCTGCACTCCCAGCATTGCTTTTTCATAATTCTTATCTTCATTTCTGACCTCTGTTCACTGAAGAAAAAAAACACAGAATCACAGAATCATCATGGTTGGAAAAGACCTCTAAGAACACCTAGTCCAAACATCAACCCAGAAAAAAACTATCATGTCCACTAGAGCATGTTCAGAAGTGCCATATCTACACTTTTTTTCTTTTAAATACCTCCAGGAACAGTGACTCCACCACCTCCCTGGGTAGCCCATTCCAGCACCATTTTCAGTAAAGAAATTCTTCCTAATATCTAGTCTAAACCTCCCATGGCACAACTTCAGGCCACTTCCTCTAATCCTATTGTTATCCACTTGGAAGAAGAGGCTAGCACACACCTCACTACAACCCCCTCCGCCTTCATCTCTCCAAACTAAACAATCCCAGTTCCCTCAGCCTCATCTTGCAGGACTCATGCTCTAAACTCTTCAACACCTTGGTTGCTCTTCTCTGGACACAGTCTAGCATTCTTGTAGTGAGGGGCCCAGAATTGAACACAAGTTAGAAGGAAGTGAATTAAATAATTAATTGCCAAGATACTGATTCAACAAACAGGCAACACCCCCTTGCTAGCCTCTGTAAGGAAAGAGGGCACAGCCAGAAGAAAAGGTGTTTTACTGAGGTGTCCTCAGCTGTCAACTGGAACATGTCCCCAGCAGCTCTGTCTCAACACTTGAGATGTGTGGGAGAAAAAAAAATAAATAATATCAGGATAGGGCAAAGCCAAGCAAGACTTCTAAGCTGTACGTACACTCCTGCAGTGCTCACCACATTGATTACATATCCTAGTCCACTGCTCAAATTGTTCAAACACCCATACAAGGGAAGGAAGAAGTCTTCATTTAACTCCAGTATATATACAAATTATTTCCATGTTATCACTCTGTTAAATGTAGTAGATTAGCCCTCTATTTCAAGCAGAGGGAAGTGCTCATAAATCAAGCACAAATTAGCACAAATTTTGGTTTGTTTTGTTCTTTCCAATGTATTCCAAAGCAGGGATACCTAGTCTCTTCTGTAGCTATTGGAAATTACCCATGATAGCCATGATTGGCTAAAAAGGCTCTGTTCACAACACTACTAGATTTAGCAAGACCTGACTTTGGGCAATTGGCCTTTACTGTCCACAGTTCACAGATAATTCTTGCTGTGCTTACAAGCTTTGTAACACACAATTACACCACTGATCTTTAAACCTGACTTCTGTCTTCCATATATCCACTACCAGTAAAACAACAGCCTGTAAAAGAGCTGCCCTTGAAAAATGACTTAAATCACAATCTTGCTCTCAGCATTTTATTTCAGGATACAGACAAATAAAGAAAGAAAAACAAAAACCACAGCACTTTTATTACTACCACATTTGGAGCACAGGGAGGAGAGGAAAACACCAGCAATATTGAGAAATTCCCCTTTCAGTTTCTCAAAGCTCACCTCCTGTGTTCCAACTGAATCAGCTACTGTAAATGAGCTATTCCTCTACTTAAGTTGTAATTCTCTGGCAGGCTTCTGTTACCCCTTGAAAAATAAGCAGATTATTAACTTTTCTTTAAACAAAATGTCCTGGAATGGGAATTCATAATTTCATTTATGTACAATACAAACATGTTCAAAGGGAAACACCACCTGTTCCTAGCAGATGGTAAATTAGCATTGAAAAGGATCACCTGTCCTGGTAACCCTATTTTCTAATTCTGCCATCAGGAGGTAAATTAGCAATGTAAGTCACAATGAAGTGCTATCTGATTTAGCACTTGCTTTTACTCCTGGTGCATGCCTGTAGTGCACACTGCTAGGCATCCATTCTCTTGCACTGGTGCCCATTCATCAAATTTCTAAGACATGTGCCAAGTTTGCATCATGGCAAAATGGATTTGGATGGAAGCCATTGCATTTACATTTATTAATGACCCTTGCTGAGGAACTTCCAATGTATGATATACTAAACTCAGTTTAGTGCATCAGTGATATCATATATCACTTCAGGAATTCTTGGATTTTTTTATAAATACATGTAGTTATTATTCCACTAACTTATTTCTTTTTTCTTTAAGGAAGCATCCAGGATCAAAATTGAGATTCACGCAATTGCTCCTCTCACTTCATCTGTAATGCCATCTGACAGTCATATGTGCAACAAAAATTGAAAGTAACCATGAATGATGTAAACATCATCAATCTTTAATGAGGTCTTAATATGTGAAGCTGGTACTACACTGTGAGTTACAGACAATATCCCTTCTCCACCAATCTCCAGCCCACAGTGAGTTACAGTACTTTGAAATTTTTTCAGTTACCAAGGCTGCAAGAAAGTAAAGAAGATGCTTCAGCACTTTAAGCACTTTTACTTTATTAAAAACCTTTCTAATGTGAAAAATGCTCACACAGTCACTCTTGCAACTGCTGCATTACTGTTATTTTCACCACTCCAAGTACAAAATGAGATTAGGAAGGGGGTTCAAGAGCTTAATTTAAATCCAATTCTGCAGCTTCTGAATGCACATTAATGTAATATTGTGGGATTTGGAGGTACAGGCCTCAATAGCTTAATCTATGGCTGCTTCAAACATCAGGGTCATTGGCAATGTCACTGGTGCTTTTATTCTAACTAAATCAAGGTTATAATCAGAAGTTCAATTCCTGATCAGTTACTTGCTTGCAAGTCACCAAAAATACACTTACAGCAATTAATCTATCTTGCTGTGGAAGGCCTTGATACAGTAGCTCATATTAACCCTTTCAAAATATGGAATGCACTGTTAAAATAAAAAGCTGGTGTCTTCAGGTCTATCTGAATGCCTTTGTAAGAATAAGGAGTAGAGATCAAAAAAGGAAGCCAATCTCAAACTACCAAACAAAACACTTGCTCAGATTACATTCAGTAAAGCTAGAGAATTCATAAATATATATACACACACACACACCCTGCATATCCAATTCAGGCACTGAAATAAATGGCTGAGCCTGGGCTTATCAAGATGCAGGCAGCCAAAAGGTCTGAAAACCCAGTTGCATTTATAAAACCAGTACTGTGTTGGTAGATAGCCACCAGGTGGCAAAGAACAAGTCTCTAAGTTAGGAAAACCTGTACCTGGATTCACTATATTTAGCTTCCAAACCACTTGCATTAAAACAGTAAGTTGATGGGGAGAAGAGAGCTCTCAGCTTATGGCAGTTCTGCTGCTGCTTTGCCTTGATAATATCCTTTTTTAACAAAAAATTCTTGTACATTGGGGATTTTTCTGTTTCCTATCTGATTAGAAAAAAATATCAGCAGGATCAATGGGTTGTATGTCCAGATTCAGGCACAGAAGGGGAAAAGCATTCATTTGTAATGCACAGAACTGCAGGACTGGCCATAGCATAAGAAGAGTCATGCAACCACTGCAGGCCTGGGTGGTTTTGGAAATGCTTCTGGAAGAACAAGCTCATCATTCCAATGCAAGAAAGCTGCACAATTGTTCTTCCTAATGTCAGCTTAAATGCAAAAGCCTGATCATTCCTATGGATATACAAATGAAAATCCTTCCTGGACCTGTCTCAAAAGCACACCAAGTATTCTTCAAAGAGTAAGCAAGCACTGCTGGTTCCTTCATCCCTTCTACTGCATCTGCTATTCATCTACTATTCTGTTACAGAGCATGGCAAAAAGAGCTGCCAGGCAGCTTTCACTGTTCACAGATTTAATTCTCTACCATGTTTTCCCTCACTCTCCTTCCCTACCCTTGCTCTACCACCATCACTACTTCTTGGAGCACCCGCTCCCTGCTGTACTCTGACCCATACCCAATTCAACAGGCCAGAAATGACTCAGTCTCCAGGCAGGGTAACACAGCCATGTGATGGCTGGGTGACCTCACAACGCTGGGCCATTCCAGGGGCTTTCCTGCTTTGCATGGGAACAAGTAAAGGAGAAAACAGCAGCAGCAGAGACATTCTCACTTCCATTCAGATTAATTCTTTTTTCCACCTTTCACCTCAGGCTCTTGGCAAAAGATGCAGCACTGAGTACATCACTCAAAGCAAGATCCACTACACTGCCGTAAAAATACTGTTATCGTATTTTATGCTTTTATCTCCATTTTATGGTTCTGTATCAGCCAGGACTCTTATTGGGGTTTACTGTCTCTATGGTGCACTAATTTACCTACAGAAACGCTCCCACACAAAGTTAAAATTAATTCAATACTCTATTTGTACAAATAGTATTTTCTCATATGCATTCTTCTGTATCAGTCTACATTATATCTCACTGTCCAAGGCTCCATCATGTTTTCTTTTTTAACTTTCCAAGTGAAACCAAGGTAGTGGTAGCACCTTGGAATTTGTATTTTATGAGGGTCTTCTGAATTGCCTTGTTTTTCTTCTGGTATTTGACAAATTGTAACAGCCTAATATTTTACCAGTTTCTACATCACCAATGGCTTTACAACAGCAGCTCATGTACTGATGCTGTCTTTTAACCAAAGTGAAGGTACACAGCAGGCACAGCACATGACCCATCAGGCTCTCCTATAGGTAGCTCTCGTGCCAGCAGCTCAGCTGGTCTGCAGGTCAGTATATGCACTGGGCTGGGGCAGGACCCCTCAGCATCAGCTTGAGGACATCTGGTGTAAATAAATACTCACATTATAAATATTGATGCCAGCTCTTTAGCAGTCATACTGATACATGTTTATAACTTGTGTGTATATGAGTATTTCATGAAACTGTCAAAACACACAACCTTGAAAATTAGGACTGCTCCATAAATGAAGCAATACAATTCCTTGCAAAGAGCACTAATTTTGTTTTCCATGCCTCACATCTCTGTGCTCTCTCTTCAGGCTGAAATGACACTAGCAATTACAGCTGACATAACTGACCCTTGTAACATTCATCTTTAGTGAGGCAATATTATCAAAATGGTAATAATCTAAAGACTGGTACATGGCAGCCTGTAGACCTTCATAAAAATATCTGCATTGCCATGACACCTCCCAAAAAGAGGTGAGCTAACAAGTCAGAAATGCCAAAATGTTCTGAATGCCCAAAAGGATAGAAACCAAAGGACAACCATCACTAGGAAGCAGAAAACAAGCAAACAAATCACCACACCACCCCCTTTCCAGCTAAATAAGAAACATGAAAATGTTCTGAAATGTAACAGACTGATATGTACAAATGATGAAATCTGCAAGCAGTCCTACAGCAGCAGTATACTTCACTAGTACAGACCCTGTCAGAGCAGATTGTCAGCTGTTATTCCCATCACTGGTCACCTTGTTAGCATTGCAGATTGCCTTGAGCTACTTGGACTTGAGAATATGATTGTATCCCCACAGAATTTAAGTAGTTTGGCAACAACTTGTTCAGGGGTTTTTGTCTTACTCTTTTTCCTTTGGCTTATGGTAAAGACGGTAAACCCTCAATGCTAGAATTTCCACACAGATCACTTTTCTTTCCATTAAAAATTACAAATTTAAGCCACATGCACCTTTTCCTTTCAGGAAGCAGGATGGAAAGGGCTCAAAATTAAAATCTCAATATTCCATTTATCTCATTTTAACCTTAATAAAAAGGCTTAGGCATAATGTAATCTCTCCTGTCTACCTTTGATTGGCTTCATATGATCCAAACCAAATAAATCACTTAAAAAAAAAATCTCCTACCTATTCAATAGGCCCCTTGTTACCTACTAACAGAGAATGCTGTTGCAGCTATATGTTTAAATAAGAATTTATCCAATATTTGAACTATCTGAAGACATACATCCAGAAAGAAATCCCCTAATGGCAGGCAACTTTTTTTTTTTTTTTTTTTTTTTGAGAGAGAGAGATTGCACTCTCTTTCAAATTATTAGCATTTTATCAAGAACTTGCAAAGCCTGGACTTGAAATGCATTGCAGCTTTTACTTTCCAAGGTGAAAATCCTCTAAGTTCTGCCTATTACAAAAGTTGGTCTAAAGAAACATTTCTATGCGTGATTCGCTGTCTCACCCGTTAATGATCCATTCTCTACCAGCTAAATTGCGACATTCCCACAGAATATTTATTCAGGACACACAGAAGAGTGCTGTACCTTCCTGTGGCACTAATAAAAAATAATTTTTAAGAAGGACAGGCTTGCAATTTATTTGATTTTTCAGAGAAAAATAAAGCCATTTAAGCACTGCAATATGTTATCAGAGACTATTTGTGGGCATTATTTGTCCTTTCCACTTTTGGAGGACATTAAAGAAAAAAGATATAACCTAATATTCCAGTGTGGCCAGCTAGGCTCCAAGCTAAAATGAAGGCTTAGCTTCCTAAAGGCACTAAAATCAATGGAAAAATTTAAGTTGACATAAATGGATCTCATAGTAGGGAAAAGGAAAAGCCTCCCTGATTCTCCTTGTCACAGAATCACAGAAGTATAACGGATCTCTGGAGATCATTCATTCCAACCAACCCCTGTGCTCAGAACATGGTCCCCTACAGCAGGTTGCTCAGGACCATGTCCCATCAGGTTTTGAATAGCTCCAGATATGCAAACTTAACTACTCTGGGTGCCTTGTTCCAGTGTTTGACCACTCTCAGAGAAAACATTTTTTATCTTACAACTGAGTTGAATTTCAGGAATTTCAGTTTATGCCCACTGTCTTCTACTTCAGTTAAGTAAACTTCTGACAATTAAATATAGTATACACTTTAAAAACAATTCCTTGGTGCAAACGGACTGAGAAAAAAAATTCACCCCTTTACCTCCGGATTACTGCAAACCATGGGCTTGGTCCCACAATCCTTGCTTATGCATGGCTATTTCCAAAAAGAAGGAAGCCCATCCCACACTGGGTCTGGAAAATGTAACATTAGACAAACTTTGAAGCCATGTTGTACCTTGGATCATGTGTATTATATGGAATTCCTCCTCACACAGGGACCAATACTATTATTCCCATTACAAAGTCACAAATTTTAGGATTCCAATAATAAAACTGTAATTTGCCCTTGCTCGGCACTGTGAAGTCTGGGTTGTTTTTTGTGTTTGGGATTACCCAATACAGTAAAAGCAACAGTACTGGAAATGAGAAAGTGAAGAAAGCATATAAAGATGGAGTGCTTGGAGACAAAAAATGGATGGATTTTTCCAGCTCTGTCCATCAAAGATAAAAATCAATGAGGGAAAGGGAAGAATTTGCTAAACCAACAGTGTTACTAGAAATTCTGGACAAAAGCAGAGCAGCAGAATGCAAAGAATTTTGACAGGCACTTTGGCAAACTACCACCTTCCTTGTAGCTTTTTTTGCTATCCTCTACTGTACTACTTCTAGCTTTGTCCTGGACCAACTTAAATACAGCAGCCTTCCCTCAAAGTAGATCTTTTGCCATAAATGCTATTTTAAAACTACAGCAGGTATACAAGAGAATGTATATTCTCTTTCAGTACTTATCCTTCCTACATGAAAGGGGTATTACTAACTATTTAATGCTACCTGAGCAATAGAAGCTGAAGTAGGTTTGCACAGACTGTCACTGAAGACAAGGGAAAGTTGCTAAGCCATCACAAGCAGTGCCGTTTTTCCTGAGTCTTGTCCTAGGACAAACTGAACTGTCAGGTAGCTTAGAAAGACTCCAGAGAAGCATGGATACAAGTCTCAGAGATGTAAATGCCTTTTTTAGGGTGCTGGGCCTCCTCTAACTTCGTGCTAAAACTTTGATGGAAAACTCATCTCAAACATTCTCTGACATTTGCAGAAAGGATTTAGCACAAAGTGTCCACATCACTACTCAGTCTTCATCACATGCGCTGCCATCAGCAGGCATCAACAGTGGGAGGACCTTCAGACCTTCATGCATAGTTCAGTAAACTTCATCCTGACACAGAAACACCATCCTTTCTGGAAGAAAGAGATTCAGAGGGGGGAAGCTGACCCCTTCTGTTCTCTCCTTTTCTCTCTGGAGTTTCCATTCACTACTAATGAATATTGTGATAAAAGCTGCAACTTTTTAAGGATTCAATTGACATCAGCAACTTATTTTCCATTATCCTAACAGCCACCTCATGCTGATTGCTAAACACTGACCATTCAACTTGATTCTGACCTACAGCTGCCATCCTCTGAGCTATCTATACTGTCTCTGATAGTCTGAATACAGAAGATTACATAAATATATTCATTCTCTTTCAAGGTGAACAAATTTCATTTCCTTCATGCATAACCCAACCCTCACATACAAATGAAATATCTCTATAAAGAACCAGAAGAGATTTCCAGTTTAGATGGTTTCTGTCCACCCACCAGCAGTAATGATGAGAAGTATAACTTGTACATCTATACTCTGTCACACAGATCTTTTTATCTATAGACATTTCTGTGCTGTAATTTTCATCTCTAGGATCCTGCTTATCATCCTGTCCAATATTTCAAATAGAAGATTTCATGTGTTAAAGTAATGCAAAGTTAAAATAATGTGGGGGGAGTTCTCCCAGTAGGTCTCTTTTGTGTAGTACAATGCAACTGTAACTATGGGATGCTGCCACCTACTCCATCATGGGTTTGAATGGCAGCTGCTTCAGTAAAACAATAGCAGCACAGCAGATGTTAACGCCAGACAATGGCTTGACATGCTGAACCATAGTTCAGCACAGCTACATTGTGCTTGAAATCTGATTAAAGTGATAATATTGGGATGACAGTTGAAACGCTTTTATCTCCTGCTCTTATTGTGTTTCTACATAACTTTACTACATTACCTAAGTTTAAAATGACTGACCATCCCCTAGCACTGTAATAAAATGTGTTTATACACAACTGTTTTACTTTCATTGTAAATCTCTTTAATGGATCTTTTCAAACCCCCCAAGTAGACCTCGTTTTTCAAATTGATCTTTAAAAGCCTTTTATTACTTAGCATTCCGAGACACCAAAAAAAGGCATTATTTTCAGATCATGGACTTGACTCGGCTGTAAATACACGAAAATATAGATAAAACCAGAAAACTAGCAAGATCTGTTCCACCTTCAGGCAATGTCTGCCTTTAAAGAACTTCTGTACTATCATTAATTTAGCCTCATAAGACCAGAACTTTGAAAACAGGTGCTTGTATGTGTATATATATTTACTGCCCCAAAAAGCAAATAAATCATGCAACCAGTATATAAACATTAAAGAGTAATAGAACACTAAATGCGAAATGAAAATGTGGGGTGATCTACAATGCTTATCTTGAATTAAAATGTTGCTGATTAGAGTTACCTGTTTATGTTTTCACAGAAAGGCTAATCTGGAATATTGAGTTACACAAGACTCCAATGCCACTTAATGATAATTATGATGACTGAAAGATAGTGGTTTGACTTTTATGAAGAACCATCCATTTTGGTGTTTTTCTTCATATCTCCCAATTTCAAGAAATTTTTGTTTGTTCATGTCTTGTTTTCTTCTTTATTATGCTTTTTAAGATCACATAATTAACTTTAACCCTTCTTCAAAAGTTGATTTCTTATATAAGAGTTCTATTCTGCCTACCCAGTAACAACAGTGCTTTGAATTCACAACCTTTGAAAAACCTGGCACAAATTAAACCATAAAGCTCTCTCTGATAATGGTAATTAACTATATGAACCCATATGCTCAAAGG
Source organism: Chaetura pelagica (assembly GCF_000747805.2). Classification (NCBI taxonomy): domain Eukaryota; kingdom Metazoa; phylum Chordata; class Aves; order Apodiformes; family Apodidae; genus Chaetura; species Chaetura pelagica. Next base: position 223,633 of record NW_009953929.1, on the reverse strand, counting down.
AATTCAGACCCTAAACTACCACTGAAACTGAAGGGATTTTAAAAACAGGTGGGAGTTAGAGATTCTGGACCTATTTATCCTTTTAAATCACTGATGAAGACAAATGAACTCATTTACCTGTATATTCAAGTCAATCAATGCTAGAACTAAGACCCTGGTCACCTGATGCTCCTTCCAAACACACTGCATTTCAATACTACTTTTTCCTCTCCATTTCTAAAAAATATATACAGATTAAAATAGTCAAAGAAACTTGTAGCCATGTTCTGTTTGATATATTAAGATCCTCAAAAGGATAAATTATGAGAGTGTCTATGTAATATATGAAATTGTATAAGGCAGCATCAAGCTTTTTAAATAATGTGTTAGAGATACAGCTTGGCTAGAACCTTTAAGACCTACTACAATCTAACTTTTAGACCAATAAAAATCTAAGTCTAAACAATAATTCTTTGTTGCCTCAGCAGTTCCCAGGTTCATTTACCATTAGATCTGGTCACAGGTCCCACTTACTCTGATTTTACTGAGTACACTGACCTGAGTTTGGTACTGAAAAATGGTGATTATGAGAGGGACAGGCCAGTTATTAATGTTACTTTCCTACATTTTTTTAAATAACAACCATATCAATTCCTAGGAACTTTGATGGGAGTGTGTTCTGAAAGAAAAAAGTGAGTAAGAAGCTGCAAATATTATTTAAGTTGCTTGTAGAACTATTACCAATACTACAATGACCCAGAAAACAAAACTTTTACTAATATGGACATTGCTAACAGCAGCAAGAGACTAGGATCTAGGTTTGAAAAATCCAAGCTAGTACCACATCAGGTTCTGTTAACCACAACACACAAGATTAGGAGTTCTACGTGTTATGCCATTTCAGACACATTTGGAACACACCATATGGCAGAAACAGCTTATTTGTGGAGTTGGATTGCCCTTTTCTTCTCTCTCACACAGACACATTTTTCTCTTCTTTTTCAACCGTTATTTGTGGAAAGATAATACAATCTTCACATTACTGCATTCTTCACAGGAAGAATCCTGTCTGCTTACAAATGTCAACTGGTCTGTTAGCACAAAGAGGAAAAATGCAATACCATCTGACTGGTTAAATAAATAAATGCTTTTTCCACAGTTCTAACTCATCCATCCCATGTGAAACTACAGAGATCATCCTTCTGCTTGATTTATGATACTCTGTTAGCCACAGAATTACTTAGCAAAATCAGTTTGGCTTCATATAAAATTCTCTCTCTTCACTAGGAGAAAAAAAAATGTAAGACCCACAAAAAGAAGACATTAATTTAGGAATAGTTGAGCTATCATTGACTTATCAAAATAAAGCTGGAGACATAAATCAATTCTACTGCCTGGACAAATATAAATCAATAAAGCTCAGAAAGACATTATTGATCCTGGAGCCATCACTCAAAGGGTCTTCATTTGATTCCTAAGCCATCTGTTTAATTGAAATGATAATTCTGATAACTTCTGGTAGGTCCTGTGCATTTTGACTTTGATACAATGTTATTCAATCAAATACAGATGGCGTCTGACCTCTTGTCAGTGAGAATCCAAAATGTGTTACCCACATGGATTAGTTTGGATAGATACATTTTGTATTAAATGAGATGCTTCTGTCTAAACCTCTTCTTACATGACCTTCACCAGGTGAGTCTTTTGTTCAAATGATCCTTTATTTCCAGCTAATTCCCTCTCCTCAACTCACCAGTAGCTGAAGAGAAAACAGTTAAAAAGAGTATTTGACATGGATCCTTCAAACATCCTTCCTGTCTTAATTTCTGCACAGGGATTGAATCATTTACTTATTTTTATGCTTACCAGAAGCAACCCAAGGAGAAACGACTAAGGCAGAGAGGCTATGAGATGTGTCTTTGGTACATTTTGGTGTTTTTATGGATTTGTTACTCAAAATCTAAAGGAATGAAAATTATCATCTGTCTCTAAAGCTATGACCGTAGCACATGAGGTTGTGTACACCAACTCTATGAACCTGCAGCTAAGAAAGAGGTTGTACAAGATTGTGCAGCCACTGCACAGTGAGCAACTGGAACCAAGATTAAATTGTTTCCTCATGTTAAAGTTCCTGTCATGTAATAAAATAGAGACTCAGATTCTCTGACAGCATTCAATGGAGATATTTCATTTTACTCAAAATGCAAGACACAGCTGGTTCTCTGTAGTATTCTTCTCCTCCATCAGCACATCACTGTGTCAAAACACAGCCTACCCTACTGCAAGAAGGCAGTGTGCAACACAGCACTCTTCCTCCAGTGCTATAATTAGACAGCAGAACAAAAACACACATCAGAATCCAAGGACATCAGCTGAAAATATTGATCTGCCAAGTGCACTCACCACAAGCTTTCCACACTACAGTTAACTTCCTGCATAACTTGAAGAGCTTAAAGACATAAAACTATATACACTGTAATCAAGATAGAAAGGTCAAAACCTGCAACCCTGCTGCTTTCTTTTTATAATACTGTAATCACACACACACAAAAAATCACTCCTATACTAGCCTGAAAAGCAAAGAAAATAAATCCAAAATAATTCTAAAGGAGTTAAATAATAGTTATCTTACTTTACCTGTTGGTACCATAGTGAGTTTCTGTATTGCATCAGCACTGGGAAATACAGAATGACATAAAGAAATGTTAAGTTCTAGAGTAATGGAATATATAAAGCAGTCTTTGATAGCATAAATTATGTTTTATTTCCAAATAATGAATCTGACCTAAAGAAAAACAAAGTTATTGAAGCTTTGAGTTATAAACTGCTCTGTAACCATACTAATATATCTCTAAATTGTACCCTGGCAGCACTCTCCTAATAGAATTGGAATTGGTGCTTATCCTATTATGGCACAGAAGAACTAAGGGGGGAAAACTTTCAAATATAGATGTTTACTTCAAGAAATGACTGATGTGCAATGAGAAAGAAACAGAAGTGAGTTCTTGAAACAGTTACCTTGCCTTCCCCAAGACCACTCATCTAAGCAAACGCTTGGCACCACTGCCTTCAGTGGGCAAATGCCTGCCTGAGGAGGCCAGCATCTGCTTGTAGAGAACATCCTGGAGTAGTCTTATGTTCCAGATTCTCTGAGAAGCAGGCAAACAGCATGTCTGCAAAAAAAAGTAAATTCCTAGGCTCTGGACTGAGCAAACCAGAAAACTGTGAAGCATATGGCTGTATGGAAGTAGGAAAATTGTGGATTTAGCAGGATCACTCCTTCAGTATGTAAGATAATCTTTTTGACCAAAAGTTAACTTCAGATTCTTATTTGCTTGCAGACTTGTCATCCCCGCTCAGGAGGAAGTTCAAGAGAAATCACAGCTCTGCTCTCTCCAAAACCATTGCAATAAACAGTATTTTCCTTCAAGGAAATATGGATAAAAGAATACGTGTGCATCTTAGGACTTCCACTTCCATCAGAGCAATAAACTAGCTAGAAAATGAGATCTTCACACAGTTTCTCCCATACCCATGAAAAAGCCAGAAGGAACCAAACTCTCATTATAACATTATTTAGAAGATGACTGGAAAGGGTTTTTTTCTGTAGAAAAAGGGCAGGATTTTTAGCTTGCACTGAAGTCAGCTGTTAGATATTGTTGAACTAACTCACTTTCTTATAACACTGCTGTAGAGTACAATGTCAGCATAAGCAGGAAATTATACTTTCTGTAATGATCCTACATTTTAACAGCATTTCCTGGTAGCATTAAATACAGGTAGAGAAGAACTTTGCTTAGAGAAGCAGGGAACGAAAAAACCTACACACTTTTTCATTCCCACTTTCAGTGTCTATAGCTGAAGTAACAACTAACATCTGAGTGTACAACACTGGCCCAGCACACCAATAAATGTTGTAGCTGAAGCAAAAATGCTAACGTAATACCATAGTGCAAACTATTTGCAAAAGTTACTTCCAATTAACATAAATTAATATGCTATTTACAAACAATACACTTTATTTATAGTGCTAGTGTTAAAATAATTAAACCAAATAATGGAAGGAGGCATTTTTTAAAAAGAAAATATCCCTGCAGGTTTTTTTTTATTTCAATCCTAATCTCTCTATCATGATGAAAGAAATTGAAAGAAATTGAAAGAAGGCATTTTTCCAAATATAAAGCCTATCAGCTGTCTATTACTAACACAGTTGATGATTTTCATTACTGGTATAAGTTTATCAGGGAATTAAGTGTCTCAAAGAAGGGAGAGGGCAGAGAATGCTACATAATCAGTATTCTGAAAAAAATATTGTGTTAAATAGCCTCCTCACTCTTCTTGGTACATAAAATTGAATTTGAAAAGCAAATAGAGAAGTAGATAGCAGCAAAAAAAAAATCTACCTAGAATGCAGTATGCAATCCTACCCAATTAAAGCAAATACATATAATTTGATGATGCAAGTCTATGAAAGAACACTTTGTACAACAAATATTTTGATAAATATTTTTTTCATATAAATTTTTTCTTTATCAATTACCATTATGGAACAGAGAATATTGACTTGTGCATGAAACCATAACGAGCTAAAATCAAATTTCAGACAGAGCATCTCTGGTTCGTCTCCGTGTTTAGAATTAAACAGAAATGCTCACGTTCTGCAATAGATTCTGTAGCCAGCTCTACCACAGACTTGTCACAGTTGACTAACCATCCAAAACGTCATTCTCCTGTAATCCCAATGAGAAGCAGTGACAGTGCAAAGATGCCAGACCTTGAGGAAGATTTACCTCCCAGCCAGGTTCTGCTGATTACAGGGCTTCTGTGCCATCCTTGCTTCACATACAACAAAACAAAATCAGAGTAGAAGCTTTAGTCACATCACCTGATGGGCAGAGATGGAGAAGTGGGGTACAAAGATTTCTGAAGTAAATTACAATTCTGTGTTTATAAAAAAACAAAAATCCTAACCAAAGCCAAACCTAACCAAAGCCAAACCTAACCAAAGCCATATTAAGGATTAAGGTTTCTTACTGCCAAAGTCCTAAAGTTTACTTCAGTTTTCCTGCTTAAAGTAGTGCACAGAAGTTGTTCATGCTTCACAGGATAAAGTGCCTTACAATTGAAAAAATAAGGTAATAACGTACCATGTAAGATTAGATATACTTTGTACACAGAACCCAGACTCTCTGCCAACGCATCTGAGGAAAATGGCCACGTTTTCATTTGTTATTATAGTAAGTTTACTCAAAGGACTTTGAAACTCCTAAACAATTTAGTGTGAATTCTAAGAATTTCAAACACTTTATTAGACCTGACAATTCAACATTAATTATTTCACAACACACTTTGAAGTTTTTGTTTCAAAATTATGTTTAATACAATCAAAATGAAATACAAAAATAAAATAGTTTAACCAGCAGGACCAGCAACTGCACTGTTTTACAAGGTTTATAGAAACTATTGAGAAACACCACTCAACAACTAAATATGCTTTTTGTAACTGTTTGATAAAGGATACGTATGATATTTCTCAGATGAACAAGAAAATAATTAATCCCCAGAAAAAGGGTTTGTTTTACTTTCACAACTCCTAAAACAAATTCGTAGAAAGAAGCAAACTTTGGTCTGAAATACAATGTCTTAAACTACATGGGCTAATCAAGCCCACTGAAAAATTTATCCTCAGGTCAAGATTAAAAATGGCAATCAAATTAGTTCCTAAATTGTACATAATCTCCATCTTTGTCTGGATAAATGTTACTATATGGAAAGTAAATTAAGGAAAAGATTTCTTATCCAATGGTAAATATAAGCACTTGAAATACACATTCTTAAAAAGCAACAGTCCCTCTGCCTCTGAGATGTCTCCAAGTAACAACATAGAAGTGTATTATTCACCATTAACATATAGATAGCGTTCATTTTCTACTAAATATTTTTCAATGAATACTTGTGTTTTGAAAAGAAATTTTTATAGGATCTCAACAATCAAAAAATTATTCTTAAAACTCTGGTTTTATAAACACTTAAGAAGCATTAGTAAAATCTCTCCAAGGATGTTGGTTCAAAACAAAGTAATATCTTGACTGTGAAAAAAATTACTTAAAATTCATGTGACCAGATGAACAAGTATAACATCATCCCAGCCCCTATAGATTTTTGTGTCATTTTGAGAAAAGGGAAAGGGAAAGGGAAAGGGAAAGGGAAAGGGAAAGGGAAAGGGAAAGGGAAAGGGAAAGGGAAAGGGAAAGGGAAAGGGAAAGGGAAAGGGAAAGGAAAAGGAAAAGGAAAAGGAAAAGGAAAAGGAAAAGGAAAAGGAAAAGGAAAAGGAAAAGGAAAAGGAAAAGGAAAAGGAAAGGCACTTAGAAGCAGTAACTGTTAGAGTGGCACACCAGCACACCGTTTCAGGAAGTTGTGGCCAAAACTTGGCTTACTTAAATATTCATTTATTCAAGTCTTAGGATTTAGTAAGATTTATTAAAAGGAACAAACAATGAAAGCACAAGTTGTATAGAGAAGTACTTATAGGATGGGGGCATTTTAAGCTCTATGTCCCATTAAAATACAGCTGGTTTGTGACTCAAGTCTGGAATGTAGTTTTGTTCTGGAGAACAGGTTCAATACTATGTCCAGAAAATGCAAACATCTGCCAATACATAAATATATTAAGAGTTTTCAGGAACACATTAGTTTCATTGATGTGCACAGAATTATCTGTTCTGCAAAAATGTTTGGATTTTATACTGACATGCTTACAGGGAAAATGTACAGTAACTGTAAAAAGAATTCTTAATTCAAAAGTTTTACTTACTAATTCAGCAAATATGGACAAGACCGTACACTCTACATGATTAGATAGACACACCACGTCATACAGGGAAAGACAAACAGGAACGAACTAGGAATTGCTCTGGGCTCAATACTCTGCACTGGCACACAGAACTTGGCTCAGTTCCTGCCTGTAGAATAGCCGTTTGACAAGTTACTGAATCTCTCAGTGGGAGAGCAATTGGGAAATTGGCTGGCTAGAAAGAAGCAATTCCACTGGCAGGGAGGCTGGGGGAATAATGACAACTTAACACTTCCTTTGATCTATCAAGCTAGAATGGAGATCATTGAAAAAAAAATATATATATTGTGAAACCGTATAAAGGGCAGAAAGTCACACAAGTCACACTCATATGGCCCATAATAGGCTACTGGCTAAGGTGCTCAGGCAGCATGAGGAAGATGGAAGTTTAGGGTCTGATTTGAGCCTTAAATTCAAGCTTAGTTTATGCCACATCCCTGAAAATCTTAACGGGATTCTGGGTTATTCTGACTCTCCCTTTCCCAGCACCAATATTTCATCTTGATACTCAATAAGTTTTGTTTCAGCAAAGCTGTACCACTCAACATGGAAACTCTAAGATGAACTTTTTTTTAATTAGCTCAGTTATTATGTGTTTGCCCAGTGTCTTTCCAAGGGCCCTCAGATGCTGTCAAAGCCTGAATAAAGAAAGATACCCAACTTCTTGATAGCATTTAAAAAAAATAATAATTCTAAGGAATACTGAAAATGTGGACACAATAGCTGTAATTATGAGCCTACATAGGATTTTCAAACTGATCCAGTCAAAATCCTTCATATATCACACAAATTATATACAACTTATGAGAACTATGCTGGACCACCTTAGTTATCAGAGTGTACAGAACAGAATACAAGACTAGTGCTACATGATTTTTAAGCCTCAGTTTCACAGAGTTCTCACAAACCTAAGGCCTCCCATCAAGTTCTTTCACAATTGTTTGTTCAACAGTTTTTGGATTCCCAAACTGGTTTCAGGAAACTGCATTGCACATTTTTGGGTCCTTTCCCTATACTTTACAAGATTATTTCCCACAATCACATTACATCTCTCAGAAATACAGAATTCTCTCTCAATAGGGAATTCAAAATTAAACTCAGAGTTTATTTTGTCTCATTCTTTGAAAAATACTGATTGAAGTCCTCTTAGTCCCCATACCTCTCAAAATACTTATGATTATGCTGTCCTTTACCCATAAACAGAAGCTGACCAATCATGCTTCCTACAACTATTTAGACCTCTTCAGAAAGAAAGATGTGCCATAATCTTGCCATAAGATAGACCAGCCACAGATGGTAGGAACGCTTGCTTTGAAAGCAGTGTTTCCTGAAGAAATACACAGGTTGCTGAATGCTGAATTTTTCATTTACTAACTGCCCAACACGAAGTGTATTTCTTGTAAGTAGTGAATAAGCAGCATAACATAATATTCATGAAATACATCTTCTGCCACAATATGCCTTCAAAGCCAGGCCCAGTCAAGGATAAACACAATCTCTTGCCCTGTTTCATAGAAGTGTGACAGTACCTCTTCAGAAAGAATCTGCACATCAAGGTGTTGTGGGCTTTATTTTTGGTATATTTTTTGTTTGTGGATTGCTTTTGCTTAGAAAATTTTAAGGTCTGCATGCTGGAAAACCCACCTTTTAGGAAAACACTCTGAAAAAAACAAAAAATGGGATCATTCTTTTGAAGAAGCTTCACAATTAAGTGAAGAATTTATGCTCTGAGAAATGCAACCAATTTCTCAAAAAACAAATCCTGGGTATGTACAACTGACAGTGCCTCATCTAATGTTTTCTTTTATTTCCATAATTACACACCATTTTTCAAATAAAACAACTTAGCCTGCACCTTTATATATACTTAGATAAAAGCAGTGTCTATGAGTGGGTACTATGCTACTTATGCCAGACACACAGAATTCATTAGTGTTGGTCAACCAAAAAGGACACAGAGACCTTTTTTTGCCTACAGCTTAAACAAAAAGGGTGAATGTTTGCAGCCTTTTGTCAGCCATGCAATTTTGAAGCTAAACTTTTAAATGAAAATTGTTCTGCTGATGTTGTCCTGAAAGCAGGTCTGTCACTCAATCTGAAATAAGCTGATCCACCCGTGGAGTCAAGATATTTGCTTTTATTTGTATCTGCACAGAGACAGGTGCTAGGTGGCAAGCCACAAAGCTAGCACACCCTCCCAAAACACAGGGGCTTTCTAGACACAGAAATATCTAAAATTACTTCATCTCTAATTATATTCTCTCACTCATATATGCAATTGGTTAAATAGTTCTTCACTTCTGCTTAAAGTGACAGTGCTTAAAAATGTCACCACTCATGCTCAAAAGGGAGGGGGCTTTTTGTTCATAGGTGTCCCTCTAGCCTATGGGAGCATAATTTTGTATGTTAATAGCATGTTAATGACATCAATCAAATTAGGCAGTGTCTTCTACATAGCACTCGAAGCTGTAACTATTCTCATACCAAGATATGCTCTGGGAGTACTCCTTTTCATCCATCGTGGGGGCCTGTTTCTCTACACGTTTTTCTCTAGCTTTCACTATCTTGATGTTTTGTGATTTCTGCTCTTATTCTACATATCTTTGTTTTCTCCTACGTGATTTTCCCAAAAATTTACTTATTTTAATCAGTTGACTTAACATCACTGTTGTTGAAAATAATTTCACCAGGTGAACTTCAAATTATTAAAATAAATATTCTGACAAAAGAGATCTTATATAAGGTGTTTAACTTAATACAAATATTCTGGACTATTGTCAGTGATATAAAAATACATTATCTGGAGATAAATTACAGTATGTGGTATCTTAATGTTGATAAATTTTATTTTTTTTCTTATGTAGTAATATTTGACAATATAATATAGAACTTAAAATTTTCACAGCAAGGGAAATCTGTGGAAATTTATTTTTTTTTATTTTAGGCGAGGCCTAACACCTGTGAACTAGAAGGCTCCAAGGGACCAGGCAACAACACAGAACTGCACTGCTGAGAATATCCCACGGGTGATCTAGGCAGAACATTCAGGCTGTACAAGTCAGGGATGCCTAACAGAGCTGCCCAGGATTCTTTCTTCATTATGTTTTGCTACCAGACCCACAGCAGGCACACCTTGGCTGCAGCCCTGTTTACTAAACAAGGTTTCTGAAGGGATCATTTGAGCAGATTTCCCATTCCAGGAACACTCTGAACTGCAGAGCTGAAAAGCTTTAACACCACCCCAAGCCCTTTCACTTCAGCGTCCTTGGGACTGTGCAAGGCCTGGCCTTTCTATCACTCCCCTCTCCCATATCTGCTTCTAATGCTACAAAATTCCCCAACAGGCCAGACACTGCTACTCCTGCATTCCTCACCAGAAGACCTAATAGTCCTCCTGAAAGTATTCATCTTAAGATTCAGCCCCACCTCTTGTTTTATCCACATGAGCCTGACAAAGACCAGAGCCTACAAGGGCATCTGCCCACATCTAAGAAAGGAAAAGAAAGAAGGAATAATAACCATGTTTAATATGACATTCAAGCTGACTTTTTATAATTGCATCTGTTATTCTTATTTCAACACATTTGCAGTTGATATATTATGAAATATTTAAATCAAGATGTTTATGGAAACAAATACCAAAATAAGCTCTTTCCAAAACAAAGAAATCAGTGCAAGAGGAATTTCTGCAAATAAACTCTCCGTGTGGCCTCATATTACAACATCTGGAGAAAAACTCTTTTCCAAGCTCTTCTGAACTTCCTGATCTTTATTAAATATCACCCTTCTTGTCCTTCCCAGTCCTCAAAAATTTTATTTGCTAAATTTTCCTTTTTTTGGTCTGACAAACATTAGTCAAGGTGGATTATAGACCACTTTTTTCCCTTCATTTTTAAGAGACTTTCCTGTTGGCACTTGACTGACGTAATAATATTGGTCTTAAAGCTGCAAGTCTCAAAATACTGTATGAAAAAAACCATCAACTTTCAAAAAATTGTATTTAATTTTTTTTTTTTAAAAAAAAGGAAAGGAACCCATTTGAAATGCTTAATTGTGTGCTCAGATAAAACCCATTTGAGAAGCTACAAAGCTGGTGTCAAACAAACGAGTATGCAGAACGGGGAAAAAAAAATCAATCTAGAATGTTAATCAAAACATGTGTGCTGCAATAGGAAAATATGGTAACCACCATTTCAGCTAAACTATGAAATAAACAAGTTTCCCTATGCCTGCACTCTACTGCGGATTAAGGTGATAATAGTGAAGTCACTGCTGCAATGTACCATGCTAAAGTGCACAATGCCTTTCATTTTGATTTGCAGTTATTACAATTTAGTTGTAAATGGACCTTAGCAACCAGGTAGTTAATCTTTCTCTTTCATTACGATCTGTGTGATATGACAAGAAGGAATATTACCAAAACTTAAAGCCAACAAGGATTAAGTGAATGATAGTTGTTTGAAGGGCCTTGAGAAACATATTTATCCTTAAGATAAAACAAAACAACCCACAAAACCAAGACCTCGAAATCCCCCAAAACAAACCACAAAGGTTCCTAAAACCTGCTATGCCTATGTATCAGTTGGGGAAGCATGCCATACAGTACTTACAAGGAGCCTTAGATGAGTTATAAGTAACAGAAAATAATTAAATTGATTATACTGTGCTGCAGTTTATATGTTATCAAGGATGTTTTTGTATGTCAGCTCAAGAACTTGAGCTAGCTGTCAGACCCAGCAAAATCTGCAACTTTCTCACAATTTATGGATTTAAACTGTTAAAAATACACAACAGTGATTAGGATTTCACTTAAATTTAGAATGTTTCAAACTGCTCATTGTCATGGGAAAGTCACTTGAATTGGACTTGACTTTGAGTTCACTTATACTGTTTTACCCTGCAACAATATTACCATCAATAGTGTTAGCTCTGGTCTTCAAGTTTGGAAGTCAGCCATTTACATGATCACACGCTGGAACATTGTGAAAAGTACCCTGGTTTTCTAGACTGATGATCTTCCTCATTACCACTGTTACCCCTGAAAGGTACTGATCTGACATTGGTACAGGAAAACCAAACAGATTAAGAAAAGGCAAATATTTCTATTAGTGTAAGGGCAAACCTTATAATGGTGGTATAATAAAGGGTTCTCACAGTGGCACTCCACACTCAGGTTCCGCCAAGATTTCCACTGTAAAATAAATCACTAGGGATTTATCTCTCAGCTCTTTTTCAGTCATGTGGGTTGTAGTTCAAACAAGACTTGTCAGCCCACATGCACGTTCCTTATTCAAAGGAATAAAAAAACCAGGGTGGTGGTATAGAGTTAACTGGTCAAAATATTTTCTTATCGTAGAATCCTGAAAAGTATTTGAAGTAGTTGCAATTATCTGAGTCATGACAAAACTCTAATGTTTAGTAGTTCTCTAAGTTCAGCACAGATGCATTTTCTGCACTTACTAAATGAGCAAACCTTAAACAGCAACACTTCTGAAACAGAACTCTGGTTTCTAACACTCCTGATGTGCAGATGTGTGTGGCTCTGCAGCTCAGATCTTGTCTTGACAGACCAGCACTACTTTAACAGGTCAAATCTGGAAGAAAGAATCCAAATGTTTGAAAACATGGGGAAAACCCAGCTCATTGCTAGGAAAAATGTTTGTCTTTATACAGATATGCAGCAGAACACCCTTATCATTAAATCTGTTATTCTATCACACAACAAATTTACCCAAATTCAGAATTCCTTTGATAGCAGGAATTGTTCTATATGGAAACAATTAAGCTACTAGCTGGAGCAATTTAAGGCAGTCTTGAGACTAATCTCAGCAGCATCAAGGGTTAGAAGGCTGGTCTTCCTCAAAAGTACAATGTGCCTGACATATCTGAAAAATCAGCCCACAGTTTACTTTTATCACAGCCTATTTTCATGTGCACAAAGAATCTCAAGGAAAATAAAGAATTAATCATTTGTGCCCAAGTCACTATACTGATAAATTTGTTTTATTAGTTGTAACAGAGTATGATCATTTGCAGCCTGTGTAGAGAGTTTAAGTGAAAGAAGGACAGTTAGACAGGACACAGAGCTGCCCTATAGGCTTCTGAACCTTTGGATTTCTCATTAAGCTTCCAGAAACCAATAGAAACAACAAAGACCACTGTAAAGAGAACCATGTTTTTAATTTTTTTTCCCCCAGAGTTCTAAATGGCTAAATTAGGAAAGCTCTCACTGACAACGGGAAGATATTTTATCCATATTCCTCATATTTTACCCAGACAAAAGAGTCAAGATATTGTTTGAAATTAGTTAGGACTTTTACTGACTTTAAAATTTGCTTATATTATATATCATCTACTGAGTATATAATGGATTAAAAGGACTGCTTGTCTCCATATTCTATGAAAGCAATTATGATAGATCCAACTCTACACTTAATTCTCAAATATTTATTATGCCAGTCCAAATTTTCAAAAGCACAGTTCCTTTCAGAACATCTCTGATACTTAGAAGCAAGCTCCCCCTTCAGGCAAAGGGGGCAAGAAGCAACCCCAGCTGCGAATGGCAGTGCAGTTCAATCTCACAGTGCTGTGTAAAACCAGCCTTTTTGTGTTTGTGTTCAAATAGTTGAACTAACTCTTTGGCCTACAAATGTCTTGGCATCAGAAGACAGGAGTAGACTTTACTCCAAAAATAACATCCCTCTCCGAGTATTTGAACACTAAAGTCAGTGTAGTCAAGTTAACATCCCCTAAATAAATATATTGGCAATCGAAAGCCACCAAGAGAAAAGAAAAACATGTAAATCTTGAAGAGGGTGCTAGGCTCTAATTTCCACCCAACTATTAAGAGATATTGGTGCCAGATCTTATGGTGTCCATATGTTTTCCTACTGTCAAGACAACACAGTAAAGCCAAAACCCTTTTATAAAATAAATGCTCTAAGAACTGGACATACTGATAAAAAAGGCAATATAAAAACTGTTCATTATTATTATTTGAAAGTAAATATGGTCCCTAAAGATATATTTGTTACCTGGTCGGGAATTTAAAATTCTTGCTGTCTACTGCCAAACCTAGGACACCTGTCTTTTGGTTCTTTTTCTTAAGCAGGAGTAGGTATAAAAGAGTATTTCAAATGAGACCTTTTCCACAATAACTGACAGACACGGAATAGTGCCTGATTTACACAAACCTCAACTTCTGACACTTCTAAGACACTGGAGATTTAAGAGACTTGGCACAAATAGGAACTATTTTTTTAAAAATAGAAGCTTTGGCTCCTGCAAGTCAAGTTCACAGCACTCTCTCAGCTGAAGTCCTGTTGCAGCAGAACCCAAAAAAACCAGGCGCTCCATGGGAGTGCCTTCCCAATGGGCACTCCAAGAGGCAGCTAGCAATATACTTGTACAAGTTAAGCAGTTCTGTGTTTTCTAGAGGAAGGATTAACTCTCTTGGACAAATTATCAGAATCATCTTACAAAGAACTCCATTATACAACTATCTGTCTGTCTTAGAGACCTGCCAAAACCAAGCACTGAAACTAGGTGCCTAAAACAAGATGGGAAGGGCCTGGTTCTCAAATGCACTTGAGGCATCCAAAACAAGGTTTAGCCAACAGTACCTCTTTATACATCTGACCATGGCCAAAGGTTTTGGCAAGAAAAAGAACTGTTTCAAACATGCAAACAGCTTCTTTACCTTCACTGATATACCACAGCTGTAGCTTGACAGATTTTGTTTTGGAACCCTAGTTCCAACCACCTTTGCATTAGAGTAAATTAGAAACTTTTATAAGGGAGTGAGAAGTGCTATACACACTTCAAATGACTATAAAATGGTAATCCAGACATATTGATGATTTCTACAAGATCAGAGAGGAAGATATGGACACAATTCCCATGTGAAAAATTAGAGAATGTGTGGTAGTAAGTAAAGAAGCATCAACGAAACTGATGATTACTGACCTCAGAAGGATATAAGGACTGAACACAATTTAAAAGCTGGGGTGAAGAAAAACAACAGCTCTCCCCTATAACTCTATGTGGAATGACCAGAGAAATCAGCATACCTGGATTTTTTTCTACAACAAAGCTCAAAGCTAAATTCAGTGTAATTTGATCTCCAAACCAGAACATGATTCTATAACAACAACATATGCATTTCAATTAATATATCTCTCAAAACTATTGTTCACAGGAAAGTGAAGATGCTGATATCCCTGCAGCACACCTCTTGTTTCATCAAGTGAAAAATGAGACTGAATTCTTCATAGATGATCCTCAGAATGATAGGCAATGTTCAAGTCTGCAAAGCCTTCTAATACTTGAAATTATGAATACTTAAAAATGTAAAAGCATAGCCACTAATTCTGGATTTTCTTAAATCACATAAGCATATAGAGTTATGAAGCTGAAAATTTAATTTAAACATCTCAGCAG
>NW_009953929.1:185799-208131 GCF_000747805.2 Chaetura pelagica | reverse complement strand
AGCAGGAAAATAATCTTAATTCCAAATGTGATTCCATAAAATAGTCATTTTCACAAGTATTTTCTTGCTAAAGGAAAAGACTATGCTCCTTGAGAATTGTCAGTGTCTCACTGCCTTCTGCCTTCTCCTGTGGACTACCTTCTCCTCACAGCTCTACAGTTATTAAAAGAAATGAAAAATTTGAGCAATAAAGCAGCATTAAATGCCACATACATGTCACATATATCATAGCAAGTGACAGAACTATGAGTGACATAATGGGCATGCAGATACAGTCTGGATACAATAAAATGACTATTCCATTTTGAGTCAATTCTTAAGTTTTCCATTACGCATTGGAACTTTTATCAAAACAAGAATGTGTGTGGCCTTGTGAAAATGGAAGACTGCAAATCTGCTCTGCCCAACACTTGGCAAAGTCTCTATGCATATGACTTGGAGTGTCCCACATCCCAGGAGAGTACCCTAACCAACAAGTTGTAAAGTGTGAGTCAGTCTCTCCTTCTGACAAAAAACATTTCAAAGGGAATTAAGATAGAACAAAAGCATCTCTAAAAGATTTCCTCTGTTCTAGATATCCAGACTAGATCTTAGTACTTAACACAGACAAAGAAACCCCCGTGTTAAAACGGCACAGCACTCAAAATGTTCATGAGGTTTCTGTATTCACCTGAGTTTAGTAAAACATTAACAGTTTGAAAGGGGAAAAAACACAAGGTGTGATGTCCTCAGGGATCAGTGATTATACCACATAACATGAGACATAACTTCTTGCTTATGCACAAAGGCTGCAGTGAATTAAGCAGCAGTTTATTTTTTATTTATTCTAAAATTAAGTCTTCAGTTATGCCTCAGACATGCTTTACATGTTTGTTTCTGTCTTGGAAAGAGGGCAAGAAAAGGAATAAGCAAGCAGAGATGTCAGGCAACAAAATATTTCTACCTGCACTTTTGTACTCATGCCATTTTTCAAGAGTTAATCTTAGCAGCTGGAAGGCTAACTGCCTTATTTGTATGGTCTAAATAACTCTCTAGCTACATCATTAAATGCAGTAAATTGATTGTGACAGCAAAAATGCTGGACCACATACTATCTATAAAATGGATAATCATATAGACAGCTTTAGGGGAAACTGTCAAATAAATGCCCTTATAATTGCTGCAGCAGTTATTTTTAATTCTTTGTAACATTATCTCTATGGGAATTCCTTATATCTATATAAAGACAGTGACTACCCATGGCTGTTGCATCTTCAACTTTCTTCAAAAGATGCCCCAAACCTTTCAAAATCAGATCACAATTATATGGGATTCTGGCCATGACCAAGCAATTCATGATATGAAAGTGATGAGAGAGTTGGCTGTGGCCTCACCTTCCCACCACACTGACCTGTGGAGCAGGCCCAGCACACCAACATCATTTTCCTGCAACATTCTGCTGCACAGAAGGGATAAAAGACAACTCATTTCCTTAAGAGCAGGAGACTCCATAGGAGTTTTGCACAGGCACATTGTCACTCCACACACGCAGTTATGGCTGAAAGAATAATACCTAGCACCCCTACTACCACTTTCTTTTTCTTACAAAAGAGCTAAGCTGACATTTTCTAGGAAAAACTATAGCACTTAAGGCGTTTGGACCACAGGCACAACACCTTACAACAGTGAAACTGGCTATTTCACAGTCCTACCTCCAGTACAAATACAGATGATACACTTGATAGGTGCTACATTGCACCTCACAGTCATCCTTCATTCCTCTGATGACTGCAGACAGAACTACAGCTCTCCCTACAAGTGGCTTCTGTGCAAGTCTCATCTCCATTAAACTTCAGGGAATTTAACAAGTCTTGGAACTTTTTTCCCTTTGCTTTTCCACCCCCTTAGAAGAGAAAAAATATTCCCCAGTCCTCAAGTTATAAATAATTTGTAAGAAAAAAAAAAAAAAAGTTGACTTGATGTTGTAAAAGTGCTCAGAGGTAGTAGCAGTCTTTTCCCTGGACAGGAAACACTTTTTCCTAATCTTTCTTACTGAGAGTCTGCCCAACATACAACCATTCTTCAGAAAAAAAAAATAAAATTAACTTGTGTTCTCATTTAAAATGTTACCTTATGGTTTTTGGCATCTTCCTTAGCTTCTGAGCTGGAAACACGTCACTTCTTTCACAGGAGAAGCTTCTCAGAGCTGGTTTTTGATGACTTCTTTGTGAGAAATCAACAGCACACCATGTTGCCGTAAATCTGGGAGGAGGGCTTTGAATCCATCTAAAATTACAAATAAAACAGAATTAGAGGATACAGCAATAACAAAATTCACAGACATGACTACCACATGTTTCCAGTTTTTAGGCCAGACAGAGGAGGATACAGAACACAGCATGAATACAGAGCACAGCTATGGCTGTGCCTATCCCATAGCTGTGTTCTCTTCCCATACTAAAGTCTTACTTATTCCCAAAGAAATGAAAGGCCAGGTCTGTGCTCCATATGGCTAAAATCTCCCTTTTAAGGACTTAGACTAGTTACGGCACAACCTAGTATTGCACTTCAACTGAGGAGAAAATATACTACTGTAGCAGAAACACCTCTTATGACACTTGATGCAAGGAGAACAGATGGAGCACTGCAAATGGAAATTGGTGGCTGCTGCTTTCTGCATGAAAAGCTGGAATATCAGCCACCATACTTCATGAATATTTTTTTCTACTGCAAGAATTTCTTTTCTTGGTTGTGGTTTTGAGTTGGGCTTTTGTTGTTGTTCAGTGGCATTTTGTAAAAAAGCAGTTCTCTCATTTTTCTTTCATATTCTGCTTTCTGGCTTTTAATTTAATAAAAATATGCTGATTACCTGGTTAAAACACTGCACTAAGCCATCTGCAAACACAGATGACTGCTGGAAATAGTCCTGGTGCACATTCAAATATTATTAATGGCACCAAGATACAAGTTCCTATTTCTCCAGTGATTAGAGGTAGATCGGAATTGCGAGTGTAGAAGTCTCTGTTCTCTGAATAGAAATACAGGAGTTTTTCTAACCAACATAGAATGGAATGAAAACCAAAGAGATGAAGTGCTGAAATCTACAGAGCAGTGATTCTAGCTTTAGTCACTGACTTGTGAATAGGAATCACAGCAGTTATTGGGAAGAAAGCCATATTTTTTTTATTCAAATGTTTTCCTACTATGTTGTAGCTATGTTGTCCCCTGTAGAAAGGGACATGCAAGCACATGGGAAAGAAGAGTCAGAAAGGCTTTTGAAGTGCTGTGTGAAAGCATTAAAAAAAATCTACATTTAGCTGAAAACAAGAACACATTCTTATTAGAGGGGAAACACTAGCACAGAAATAAAAAGACAAATCAGAGGGGGGAAAAAAAATCATTGAAAACTTTCTGCACTAGTCTAAGGTATTAATTCTGAAACTTGAGTGGATTTTTTAACTTTTTATCATAATCTTTTGCTTCTTTCGCCCATTTCCTTTCTAAGCTCTAAATGGAAACAAAGGACCTAAAGCAGAATATTCCCAACCCATTTGAGAACATTCCCATCCACTTTTGAAAAACAAAGTGATTTGTAAAGCTAAGGGAAATTATGGTTAATGCTAACTACCAAGGACCCTGGTGTGCCTAAGGGAACTGACCATGTCTAATTGGTACCAAACACACTTCTCCATGGGTAAGGGCATGAGGAACAGCAGCAACTCACTTTTAGGGAAGCAGCATAGGAACAAAGCAAAGCTAGAGTCACAACACATTAACAAACAAACAAACAAACAAAAAACAACACCACACTTCCTACTTTCTTTTATATGGGTTCTGCTGTAAAAAGGGTACTTGGAATTATATCTTGTGACTCACATTTTGCAACAGGTACAACCTCTGAAGCAGACATTAAGTGATGTTCTTAAAAGCAGCTAAAAATTAGGCTTCAAAGACACTATCGATAGACACTAATGATACCAATGGATATCTTGAAGGAGTTAAAACACACTCAAGTTAGATACCTATGGTCAAGAGTGTGAAAGAGAACTTCTGATACAGCATGTTTGCATTTTCTTCAGGTGAATATATATTTTAAAAATCCAGCCCCAAATTCTAAGAAACTCCAGGACCATTTAGAAACAAATAGAGCATGACTCTTAGGAAGCTAAGTAGGCTTCTCATTCATTTTTTAAACCAAGATTTGAACTATAAAGTTACTAATACTCTTCCAAACCTGCATGCATTTATGCCTTATTTCTTCATGGATGCACTTTTACAGTAAAAGCATTTTGAAGTATGAACAGCATTCCATACTTAAACATTTTAAATCTCATGTCATATCAATTTACAACCTGCATTTAAATAATAAACAAAGTGTAATATAACAACAAAAAAAACCTGGAGTGCTACTTAGCTCATTTTACTAGAAGTTCAAGTATAAATCCAGAGCATTTCATTTCTCTGGGATAGACTAATTCTCCATCTATAGTTGTGTCAGTACATACCTTGTCAACTAACTTGTAACACTAATAAAGCACAATAAACTGTTTCTTTCTGCCACTGACAATCCCAACCATCATTTAGTGGAAATCTGAGTACACATTTACAGTCACCTTCCATAGCTTATGTTTTTTTTAAATGTGTATTACAAACAGAGAAAAATATAACTTGTATGTCACATTGCTCAGAATGGGGAAGAAAGGAGAGGTGAGCAATAGCACATAAATTGTTCTACGTCTGGGCAGCTACCTTGAAAACACTGAAATTCTGAATGTGTAAGTCTAAGTCTTCCCCAGATACTCTATGATTTGGTTTACTGGAGGACAGCAAATAGGCAACATACCTCCCCTCAGTAAATTCACTGTATCACTGGGACTCTCAGCTCTCTGATCTCTGGGAAAGGTCGCTCTTGGCTACATTGCTACAAGGCTACACATCATAGTGTTTAGCTTTTTAATACAATTCCTGGCAACAGGACTCCAGACGATCAATAGCACTGTTTCTTAGGCTCTAAAACTGCTTTTAGTGATATACTGTATCATCAACATCCAATAAAATAAAATGCTGATATGTAGTATCTTCCGCATAACATTTATCACTATGTTTTCCTCTTACCATGTTGAGAAGAAACTTTATGAATGGAAAACATGCATTCGAAGTAACTCAACCTGTCAATCTCAAAGCAGACGATGAACACAAAGGAGACCAATTCTGTAGGAAACTTGTGCCCCTTATGTTAAATCCTTAAATACTGACATGCAGGGGTGTGATGCAAATGATACATCTCACTGCCCATCATATTAGTCCCACCTTCAATCAAAGTCAGTTCTGACTGAGTGGAGATCATGGGACACATTGTGGAGTATAAATAAACATGAGAAATAAAACAGAAATCCCAAACAGTACAAAAAAGACATAAGCTCCATTAGCTTAGAATTCAGTCTCATTTCTGATTGTGCACCACAGCATAGAACCAAGATAATATATTTTAAGAATTTTAAGAAGCTCAAAACATAAGATATATTTCTTTTGAAAAAAAAAAATGAAAGCATTCTGTGTAGTCATAACACTCTAACACAGTTTAGCAGAATTGAGAAAATGTAAAACTTGTCTGATGTGAATATACTTTCAGAATATAAAGCTTCCTGCAGAATTTAACCTAATCATCCAATCAGCCAGTCCAAGAACCTGATAAACAGGTTTGCTTCTGAGAAGTGATGATGAGAAGTATGGAAAAATGTCGATTTCTACCATTCCTGTTCTGTTTGCCGTGGTCTTCTGCAGAAAGGTGGAAGTGACAAGCAGGAATGATGACACTTACATGACAACATTTAAATCCAGTGAAGTCCATCATTCATAACCCCTGTATAACCTACTTTCTCTTTACAAGTATTTATCTAATAGTAGATTACTACTTTTTAACAACCCTGTGGTAAGAACATACTTTCGTAATGAAGATGCATTTTGTCAATACAGAACAGCTGTCACAGGCAAATAAAAAAAGCTTTGCAATTGACACTTGTCTGAGCAGTATTTCAGTGTGGCTTCATGTATCTCAAGATGACTTTCGGAAAGGTTCACACGTAAACAAAAAAATCTCAACATGAAAACAAGCATCCTGGCAGAAACAAGAATGGGTATACTAAACCACTGTTCACTGGGTAGAAGAGGTACATCTTTCTTTTATTGCTTTCATAGGTTTTGCTTGGATAAATTAACAAAGAAAAGGAGGGAAAAAAGAACGTCACACTGAAAGACAATAAAAGTATCTCCAATGTCCCAACCATAGCCCATATCTGCCAGAGAACCTCACACACAAGTCTGAACTTGTTGGCTTTGTTTCTACTGAAAATTATTTTTCATTCCTACAGCACATTCCTGTCTTTCCATTCCCTAGAGAAAACTTCTTCTGCAGAGACTGAAAAAAAAAAAAAAAGAAAAGTAATTTTCCCCCTGAGTTTTTTGGAAAAGGCGAAGTTACTTCCACCCTTCTTATATAATAGGCTAAACACTCACCCTTAATGTTTAACAAAAACTAAGGATTTAATTTTTCCACAGTGGTAAACCCTGGCTTAATTCTGCTCCTGCTGGAGAATTTTATTTCATTGTATTTACACAAAGCTCAGTATAAATAAATACCTTTAAAATCCAACCCCTTGATTAGTATAGACATGAAAAGAAACGTGGAAAATGGAAGTAATCTACGGAAGCAATACATGTGAATCAATAATGCCAACGAATATTTATGGATCTCATTATCTCAACATGTGCTTTTTAGGATCATTTCAAATTACTATTAAAAATAGCCATAGGTACATTTAAAATTAATATTTTAGAGTTCAAATGGTCTGCATTTGCCAGTGCAGATATGCATTTGTTATATAGCTCTATTAACCAAAGGAACAAAAGGTATTGCAGAATATAATAGTGGTCTGAGGAATAAGAGATTTCTGCAGGAAAATGATTCAATTATTCTAAATCAGTTATAACAGGAACAGCTACATAGCTCTATATCAATCTCCTTATGTGTTTCTAATTCTTTTGTCTACTGCTTGTGGATAGCTTAATAGGAGTTAACATAGAAAAAAAATATATCCCACTGGGAACAAGATTCAAATAGTTTCAACCCTTTTTCTCACTCTAAATTCTTTTTGGCAAAGATATGTGAGGGACAAGTCAAATTCATGATTTTGTGCCAGCACCAGCAGTCAGTACTAAGTCCAAAGCACAGCTTTAGGTTTCTCTGGATGGGGGAGCTTCATTGGCCTTTGGAGAACCTGCACCAAGGGCAGCATCAGAGTTGTGTGGCCAACCCTGTATTTTACAGTCACTATTTGACCAAGAGCCTTCACAAAGTCCTTTCCAAAACAAAAGCAGACTGTGCAGTCCTGTCAGCAAAAGAAATAAAGGCATTTGTCTTAAGCAGAATATAGATGCAGACCATATGATGAAGAGGAGTAAGAGACAGATCAGACTGTAGAGTACTTTTGCCTCTGAAGCCATCTTTGCAAGTTACTGTCATAGCCACAAGGACAGACTCATCAGCCACATGTTAATACAAAGTTCTGTACTCAGAGAAATTAAGAAGTCCTACTGTATCTGATAAGCATCTGCTAAAAGACTGCCCCTTGAACAGCACAACACTGAGCACTTCCTCTTCCTTTTATCAGAAGGGAATGTCTCCATGCCTCTAACAGACTCTCCACTCCTTCTCCAGAAGCATCAAAAGAGTCATAAAATTAAATACAGAGACAGTTTCTTCTTGACTGAGAAAATACTAGCTCTCCCTAACAGCTACAAATGGCATGTGGGATGGGGAAAAAAAGCAGCAAGGAAAGAAGTTTCATACAGCAACAGCTCATTCACTTCTATTTCTCTGAAGAGATCAATTCTTATTCCTGTTGGTCCTTCTGTCTTTTTCAAGAGGTGAAAAAGAAGTTTTGATATATCTCTGGCAGACGTCATGATGTAAAGGATCTGCCAAACCCCTCTCAAATTCAGGGCATTTCCAGAAGGCTGTACAGTAGCACTTACAAGTGGTTAATAAAAGAGATAGGAAAAAGGAAGAGGGAAAGCAAGTTGAGGAAAAGGAAGTGCTAAGGAGACAGGAGCAGATGGGAACAAAGATATTTATTTTCATGCTATGCTAGAAAATCTCTATCTTACTCTACTGTCCTATCATAACAATAAAAAAGGGCTTATATATATGTATCATTAACACAACTGGCAACACCAGAAAAAAGCGTGTGAAGAGGGAAAGGACTGGAGAGCCACACATCTGAGTCAACCTGCTAATGCAAAAATAATAGAAGCAACTAGCTGCTTCTAATAGAGGATTTTGGAGTCTCCTTCTCTGGAGAATTAAAAGACCTGTTTGGATGCCCTTCTAAGTGATTTCAGAGGTTCCTTCCAACCCCTAACATTCTGTGATTTAATCTGGCCTCACTTATTTTCTAAAGGGACAGCTAACACTCAAAACTCAGGATCACCAACAGCATCAGCAGGGTTGCAATGAGGGAGACAGGCTTTGGATGGAGATGTTGATAAAAGGAGAGATAGGCATTTCTAACATCAGTAAAACCTGGATATTCTACAGCTTGCAGACCCAGATGCAACACTGAGCTGAACACTGAGCCAGTGCCACATGTACTGCTGCTTGCTGGCACCCTTATTGCTACATAGTTATTGCTACTATTTCTTTTAATTTATGCTACAACACTCATTCTCAGTAAAACAAACAACTTCACTCGCAACCACACTGAAGGAATGCAAACTTTCATGAATCTAAAAGGTACCATGCTGGTGTTCATATTAATGAATTTACAGAATATTTCTTTAGCACATGTTGGGAGTATGAATAATTTCTCAAAGAATTTCACTCAGCAGGCTCCTTCTCCCATGTGGTCCATCAAGACAGTACATTATATTTTAGCTTCCAGAAAACATGACTTGCAAGAGATGACTGAAAGACCAGAAGTGTTTATTTTAGAGGGGAGGGTGAAGGAACTGCATGATGATAGCCCCCCAAGTACACAAAAGGGCTGTTGACCAGAAAGGAATATACTACTTTCCATGTGTTTGGTGTATACAACAGTAAATAAAAGGATTAGACATAAGGCAGAGATTTCTAAACACAGGAGGAGAACAGCACACTGGTTTAGAAGTTTACAGAGTCTCCATCAGGGGTAGTCTTTAACGAGAGGTTCAGCAAACAACCAAAGCAAGACACAATTCAGTAGGCACCTCCTTGGACTGCATTATTCCTAAGATCCTGTCTTTTCAATAGTCCTGTGAAATTCATACAACATTGTCAGCTACAGTAAGAAGTAGCCCTAATCAATTTACATCTAATGGATCACATAGCACAAAGAACTTAGGAATGCAAAAAGCACTGAAATGCAGCCTTGTAAAACAAACGATACAGAATTCCCCTCTGTGCAAGCAAAAAGTTCAGGAGCTGCATTTCTGTGTATGCAAGCATGCTCTTCAACCTGGAATACTGTCACCATGTTCTCCCCTTCTGGGACATTACTAACACAACAATTCCTGCCACTTTTTCAGTCCAGTTGTTGTCTCACACGTTCATCACCACCTTCTATACTGGCTTATCGTGTCCTGATTCAGGCAGTAGACACTGTGGTCAAAGGACCTTTAGTGTTATTCTGCTGATACCCAATACACAACACTGCACAGGCTGGTGACACTAAAGCTCTTTTTGCTTTCAAGTATTTGTTGTAGCCTTCATGAGAACAAAACTATTAGCTACATAACCACTGTCCTTATTTCCCTTTTAAACCAGTCTAGATTTATATTCATTATCTTAAAACCTTCATTTGAGAAGAAGAAAAAGAAACAACAACAAACACAATACATTACAACTCTGGATGCAAGCTACAAAGTTTCTAAGAAAGTTTTCCTCCCTCTAGTACAAGAATGAGTGGGAAATCCAGTCCGTTCCAGCCCACATCTTCATTTGACCTTACTGTCTTGTTTAACATGAGTGACTGGAAAGAAATCCAAATTAGAGCACAAAGGTTTACCATGGATGTCTTCATAATCTCACAACTGAATAATAATAATAAAAAAAATTGGCATCACACATCCTAACCATAAGAAGTACAAAGATGATCTTTGAATTCCTGAGAGTCCATAATTAAAGGCAAATACAAGAATCTTGCAGCATCCAATGGGACAAATAGGCATTGTGTTCTGTCCTTCCTCCTCTCCTCTGGCTATGATGTTCTACTGTGTAACCTCCACTTAATCATGACCTTTGCCTCCTCTGCATAAGTAAAAAATGGCTTTTATTACTGCAAATTTATTTTCCTCTTGATAAGCTCTCAGCCAAGTGGCAAATCAACAATCTGATTTTGATTCCCCTTCTCCACCCCAGACTAATAGTACTATAACTACAGCCCAGTCCAAACCTCTATTAAAATTAAATCTACCCTTGTGCCCAATAAATGCCTCCAGCAGAACAAAATAAATCTGGGTAACTGTGAGTAATGAAATCATGCTGCAAAAAATTGAAAATACCTGTCAGTCCACAAGAACAAGTGATCTCTCTATTGAACTCAATTCACATACAGTCTATAGCCAAAGAGATTTTTTTTGGCTCCCCTCCAAACCTAGCTTCAGCAGCAAAACAGACTATAATATTTCTGCACCCAGGAAAGCATTTTAAAGTCTTTTTTAACCTTCATACCACAGTTCAGAGATGCTGGCTGACATAACTCATTACCTATAGCTTGGCAAGTTTGAAATGCCCCATGCACTGAGACCAACAAACACTCAGAGCTGCCATGTCTGTGGCATGTATATCCACTCTTCTTGCTTACAGAAGCAGAGGAAGAAACCTGACCACCTCCACAACGATCTCACCAACTGCTGCTTAACAGCAAGGAATATCTCATTTGCATGAGAAAATTATTGTGAGAGGAAAAAAATATTGAGCCTCATAGCCTTATTCAGTGGCTCCTGAATCAGTGGCCGACTGCTACAATGGGGTTGATCTGAAACAGTTCAAATATCTCCTGTAGTTATACATTATTCTATCTAGAAAATTCACTATGCACCTACTTGTGACTTACAGGATATTAATATTTTTTACTGCAGTGTTTATATAAAGACAGAAAATTTAGCTTACTTTTTACATTTAAGATATACCTTACTACCTTACTCCTAAGTTTTCCACCCCAATACAATGTGGAGTGTTTAATTCACTGGAAAATATGAGGTTAATCAGAACTGAAAAGAGAAAACAGAACAGGAAAACAGCTCTCTGTGACATGCAACTATTTTGTGTGAATGAGGGAGATCTGGGTTACTTAAAACAGCATAGTGCTGCCAACTTGACGCATTCACAAATCACAAGCCAGATCCCCAGGAATTCTAAACATGGCTTAAGAACCATGAATTTTACAAAATTAAAATAGTCTGGATTTCCTGTTATTTCCCTATGTGTACTTAAGCCACTTGGCTCACATTTCAAGCTACATTTCCCCTATGGCAATATCTGTTAAAAAGATTTTTCCATTATTTTACTTTTTCACTGAAGTCTGGGATTCTCCCACACTCACTCTAAGGACATATCCTAACTGCCATTGTTAGAAAAGTGGAGGCCTGGGAGAAGACAGCTCTACTTAGGTTTTGACCTGGTGCTCATCTTTGCTGGTTAAAAAAACAAAAATAATTAATGGAACAAGACATGAGCATTGAGGGAGTATATCCTTACAGGAATAATCAAGCTTCTTGTTTCTCTGCCTGTCGGCATATTTCAGCATGAGTTTTAATTGTGTCAAGTTATGGCATTACTATGGATAGAAATTATGAACTAATCAACTAACTCTGCCAGAGACAGAAGCAGAGATTTCGTAGAGTCCCCAAATGATTGCTGTTACCGGTTGAATCCTATAAAATTCATTCTGCCTTGGATCACAATATGTTGTTGTTTAAAAAGCTCCCAGATTAAACAGCATGTCTATCTGGTCTGCTAATATCTTTTTTTTTTGTTTCAAGGAGTCACATACAAGTAGTTTAATGGCAAAGAAGAGGTTAAAAAACAGAATAACCTACAAATCCAAAATTGCTTCCATGAAACTCAATTTTTCTTAGTTAGTAAGAAAATAAACTCGTTCAGCTCCCTTAATCAAAACCAGCATGCTTGTGCTTTTAATTATATCCCCTAACTGTGAGAAGAGTAATTTGGCATCATGCAATACAATATTAGACTGACCTCCAGAATAAGGCAATCAAAATTACATTAAAATGTTATCAATTTTCAAAGACTAATTAAGGAGCACTGAGAAGGTAGAAACACTAACCTGTTGCTAAATCACTGACAACCAATTTATTGTCTAAGGTTTTATATCTCACCCATTACTTCCTCATCTTTTTTCTCTCTGAAGATTTTCATTAACTTTTTCAAAAGGCTGAACTCAAAAAAACCCAAAACCAACTAAAACACCCAAAAGAAGTTGGTTCACAATTTTCAATGTAATGTAAGAGTGCATAGATCAAATCAGTTCATGTTCTTGCAATTTAAATTTTATCATTTTTTTAAATTGCTTATATTTTTAAATATTTCACATACTTAATGCTAAGAAAACCAGTAAAATCATTGTGTAGAGGAGGAAAGTGACTAATGCCTAAACTATTGTACCAGGTAGAGTACACATCTGACCTTGTGAAGTTACCAGAAGTATACTGGAAAGGGAGCTGGAGTGTAGAAGAGGTTTGAAGATATTCTTGCACTTTTCCATTAAAGCAGCTACATCAGAAATGACCTCGTTTTTCTAGTATCAAAAGTTCTGGTTTACACAGATACAAATCAAGGTAGATACTTTTAAAAGAGAAAATACTGTTCTGCTGTATCACAGTAAAATAAAAAGTTTGCTAATAAATCTCCGCTGTTGCCTCTCATAGCAGACCAGCAGTTCCCAAGGTGCAATTACTTTCCACTATCCCCTCTGCCCCCATTATCTCTGAGTCTCTGCCTCTGCTCTCTGCTCTTCTCTTGACCCTGCCTGTTCCACACCCATTATCAAGCCTCTGCTCTCCACACTATGCTCCAGCAGGTTGCTTTGCTGAGCACAGCCAGATGCTCATGGGGATAGAACAGTCTTTGCTCCTCTCTCCTCAGAGAGGTCCACACAAACCCAAATCACATTCCCAGACAAGCAGCTCTTCTCCTTCTATCCAGGGTTAAGGTCATATGGTATCCACAGAAAACTAGCTGCAAGCAACCAAAACACATGTAACCCCCTGTCACTTTTATCAATATACGTCAGAGATGGAATGTGCAAAGTTGTCATGGGAATTTGGACACCCAGCTCATAGCAGCTCTGCTTGTTTCTCAGCTCTCGGGTACGGTGTAACCCTGACTGCTTTACTTAGGACACCAGACATACTCTGAGGTACTTAGTGGTCATAAGCACAGGACAGAATATCTTACTGGCACAACAGAAGGAAGCAGTATTGTCCCTTTATTACAGAGGACAATCTAACACAAAAGAGCTAAATCAGAGAGCCTACACATTTCATATGCCTCAAACTCACCAGTGGTATTTGGAGTCATCCAAGGAACAGCCCGAAACTGAGTCAGTGCCAACACTTGCACCAGGAGTTCCAGCCCAGTTCTAAATCCATTTCTAACATCTCCTAAACACCGTCATCAGCTGTGTTAGACATTATTTATGCTTTTCCCAACATCCTGAACTCTCATTCCTGTCATGAAATGATACTGAAATAGTGGCTTCTGCATCAGCAAAGGGCTAATTAGAATTTTGCATTGAGTAAAATACACGCAGTCAACTACTGTTCCTCAACCCAGTCTTCAGAGATGACACTTGGTCAAATCAAGCACATTCTATGTACTTTCTGAACATAGACAGCTATAATGTATGCCCTGGTGCTGACAACTGAAAAGAATAAAAAGAATAGCTAACATATCTTGTGATGGAAAAGACTTGTCAGATTTCTCCAGGGCAGTTTTGTTCCCTGAGGTTATTATAACACAAGGTAATTCTTGTTACATTGACTGCCTGATGTTTTCACATTCTGTGAGGACTTCATTTAACAGATATCTACAAGAATACAAAACAAAACCTATATTACCACCAACCTAAGCAAATAGCTTGGAATTCTCTCTTTAATTTTCCCTGTGGTATTCTAACTGAGTCTGAATGAGGTATCAACAGGTATAACAACTTGTAAAGCGACTTCAGTGACCTGATGAGATGGCATAGCTGACAAGAAGAACCTCCTGAAGAGGTGATGGTATTTACACACAGACTACATCAAATTAAAACCATCATAATTTAGAACCTGTGCCCTAAGGAGCAGGCACCATGCCACTCAAGCAGATGGGACAGGAGCACACACAGCTAAGAGACGTTATGTATAGTAAATATGTTTGTTGAAAGCAAGATTCCCAATCTGGAATAATGAATTAGCTATTAAGGATCCTCTGTCCATACGCAAAAGGCATCATCTAGGATCGTAACAGCTTAGCTTTTAAAAAAAATAAAACCTCACAGCATCTGTGAGAAGCAAAGGAGAGGCTAAACCCATCACGGCAACTAAGCCCTGAGAAGACACATTTCTAACATCTTCAGTCCCCTTAAGCTTTTCTGCCAGAAGCCAGATTTATTTGAGGAACACAGAGAAAGTCCTGAAGCCAGATTCACAGAGTCCAAAGGACAGTACCATTCAAAGACTCAGCAAATAAATTCAAAGACATCTGAGAAATAAATGTAAGCAAGATATCATTACTTTCCTTTTTGCTCAAGAAGCTTATTTTCACTTCATGTAAACAGTCAGCATTGGGGGCGGGGGGGGGGAAAAAAACACCACAAAAAAACACCACCACAAAAAATAATAACCTTCCTTTAATAAGTGATTTCAGTCCATTTGCCACATGACATTCTAAAAAAAGGAAGATATGATGTAAAACTTGAGAAGTAGGTTTCAGGGAGAAAACAACTCACTCATTTGCTTCTTGGAAGTTCAGATAAAACAGCACAACAAAGCTTGCCTGAAAATGCACCCAACCAAAACCAGTAACTCTAACCCACATAAGCTGTTCCACTTAAGCCACACAAACCAGGAAAATCTGACATTTCCCTATTTCTCATCTTAAGAAAAAAAATAATTTTTTTCGCTTTAGGGAGACCTGCAGCAATTTATTTTCCTCTTCCTTGAATTTCCACTTATTTAATTTCTCTAATTTATTCAGCTGGATTACAGAAAATGTACTGTGTTTATAGATCTCAAATTCAAGACTCTTAAGACCATTCTTTTTGTATGGCCTTGGTGTCTGAAGACACACTTTTCCTGTTGGTGAAGTTGGACAAAAGCTGACCTGAAGACTCTCCAGCCACAGAACTGTTTAAAGGGTTGGGGGGGAGGCATCCATGCATACAACAGTTAGGGGAAAAGATCAATAGGTTATTTAGGAACAAGGCATCCATATTTTTCCTCAGGATTCTTCTAATGAAAGTGCTTAGGTTGACTAAATTAGTGCAATTTATCAAATGGGAATGCTACAAACATGAAAGCTCTCCAAGCACCATATTTAGGCTTAACAAGCATCAGACTGCAATTAGCAAGGAGTCGCCAAACCTCTTCACAGTGGAAACATTGATTGTGCTCTACTCCAGATGTTATCAATGTTATCTGGAAGCCTGCTGCTGCCAGTCAAGCCAAAGTTATTCTCTTCAGTGA
Organism: Chaetura pelagica; assembly: GCF_000747805.2. NCBI lineage: Eukaryota > Metazoa > Chordata > Aves > Apodiformes > Apodidae > Chaetura > Chaetura pelagica. The sequence continues at coordinate 192,429 of NW_009953929.1, read as the reverse complement.
CTCAATCAGCTGACATGATATGCCTGCAGATGTTCCAAAACAGCTGTCATTTTAAAAAGAATTTGGTGAAAACTATGGATGTCCTTTCTACCTTACTTTTTAAAAACTCTTGAACATAGAGTCATAGCAAATTTCTCTGCGTTTGTGTGCATGTGTGTGTGTTTGTGCTTAGTGACCAGCTGTGCTGCACAGGAATTTTGAAAAAAAATATATTTTTTTTTAGGATTTGCAGCAAGCAAAACAAATTTGAGGTAGTCACAGGTTTACCCACCCAACCTATTCCACCCACAGATAGATTAGCAAAGGGAACTGCCAAGGAACCAAAAAATATATTTGCTGAAACTTTGGTATCCCTGAATTGCAGGATTTTCCAGCTAGGGCCTACAGTTTCTCAGGGTTTATTATCAGCAACTACGATCACACCATCCTGCCTTCCCCTTATTAATAGATGTGGAGGAAATCACGGAACAATTCACATGTGGAAAAGATGACTTAGATTATTAAAAAAAATGAGAACATGCAACAGAGTCACATCCTCAGCTGGTATGAGCTAATGTAATTCCATTAACTGGGTATTTTACCCTCTAGGATATGTGAAGCTCTAAATTGATGTACAGCTCTAAAAATTTTCACCAAACTGTACATCTCCAGAGACAGCTACACTGCCATAGATCACTGCCAGACCTGCCTTTCAATAAGAAGGCAGTAAAAAGCAGAAGACCTGGTGGTTTGCAATGCTGAATACGAAGGAGGCTTGTTAGTTTTGCCTTTTCTTTTTCTTTAAACAATGAAAAAGTTTGAACTTTCCACTTAAAAAAAATATCCTTTTATTGGTAAAAGTTGAGCCGGGATGTAGGCTTTCGTCCCAACCCTATCACTGTGTAGAATAGCAGTATTCATCTGTTTGCTTGGATTTCAAAATCCAGGCTGGGTAGCCTGCTTCACTGTGCAGTCAAGGGGAAAAGGCAGGAGGTCAGAGCAACCAAATCATCTTCCTGTCTCTGAAGTCCATTCTGGAGGCTCATCCATTGCTCTATTCATTATACTGAGAGCCTATTCTTACAAGTATAAAGAGTAAACAGCACCTGTCCTCTACTTGTCATTATAAGTCACTTGAAGAAAGAAAAATAACTGACTGGCCAGCACCAGTCCCCATGCCACTTTCAAGTGCTCTAACAAGCCTCAGTGGGCTACAGATACTGGGATATTAAAAAGGAAATCACTGAAATTAGCAAAGACTTGAAAAATACCCTTTATTTACTTATTTCCACTGCAAGTTTTGCCAAGCTTCATCTGGTGTAGTATCTTCAGTAGATGTGCTTTGAAGTCAATAACAGAGAGACAATATACAACATGTGATTGCTAATTATTACTAATTATTGCTTACTTACAGGCAGTAATTTGGAGAGAGTTGCTAACATTCAAGTATTAGATATTTTTTGGACTTAAGTACAGAATTGGAGCTTAACCTAGGAGTTTAATTCATGAAAAACAGGCAAGAACTTAAGACCACAAGTCACAGCCTAGAACAGATGAAATAAACAAGGCGTCCAGACAGCCTTTCACGTCAGGCACAAGACAGGCATGTTCCCTCATCTCTTTTGCAGCACACAACAGAAGAACAGAAACACAAAATGAAACTGAGCTTATTGGTTAAAGGTACAAATATTTTCAGACACACTATTTTAACTTCAATTGTGAAAAAGGGGTTAGCTGGAAAAGAATCACATACTTCAAAAAAGGCTCCCAATAATCAAGATTGCTGGCTGTCCATGTATAATTCATTTTAGACTAATCACACTGCTCTCAATCCAGTCGGTCATGGTGGTTAGGCAGAACGAGTTTGAATACTGCCATTTTTTTTTCCTCTCTTCTTTTAGTCTCTATTGCTTACAGGTCTGCGCTTTCAGTGTCCTCCTGAGGCAATGTTCCATGTTTTAACAATGGGAGGCAAGGAATCAGGCATATTTGGAACTAAGGTCTGCAGCCAGAATCCTGCCAGCTCTCAGAGAGGATTCTGCTTAAAGAATAACCAGAAAGATCAGTTGGCCGAGAAGAATCTTCCTTCAGTCTGGCTATCATTTAAGTCCTGACAGCATCCATACTTTAACTGTGTAAGCCAAAGTAAAGGGCCTGGGATTCACCAAATTCTTGGAAATGTTAAGTACAGAGAGCATTAATCAGAACAGAAATACTACCTAGAGCAACAAAAGCACAGAAGAATTCACACTGGACAGCAGCCAGAGAAATTACCAGGGTGAGATCTTAGCATTTTAGGAAAAGAGGAACTATCTTTTATTTCCCTCAAGGTTATTGTATATTAGTGTAAAAACAGTGCAGGAAAAAATTAAGGCTTTGCAGTAGAGCAATCCAAATGAAACACACGATGCAGATGTTTTTGTGATTTAATTTCTTGGCCAGATATATTTTGTAATATCAGCTATTTCTTGATAATTAAAAATCTTCAACCAGTCATAGAAACACATTAGATAATCCAGCTCCTTGACCTTCTGGCAGGACTTCTTCTAAAACCTTAGCAAAATACTATAAACTAACACATTATTTTTTTTCTGCCAGAATCCACTGCAGATTTGTCTTGCAAAAGGAGCTTACTATTACTAGAGCTTAGTTTTGCTACCAGTTACATATTAAAAAATGCCTCTGTTAGAGACAAACTGTTTTCCATTTCCTATTCCCATCTGCAATGAAACTGGAGGCTCTGCCAATGGAGTATAAATCAGTGGTTGGATGTGGTCTCCCCAGTTTTTTGTGGCTAGACTAGTGGAATGCAAAGGCTATTCCTAGAATATACATGCCAAAAGAAGGATTTAGCTTCTACATATTTGGTATTTTATTTGCAGATGGAGGTGACAGCTAATGAGCTGTCCCTCTCTTTCCAATATCTTTCTGATTTAATCTTTTCACATGAAAGGACCAGAGTATGTGTTATACATATTTCCCATGTTTCTCCTTATCAGGTAAAAATATTAGCTGTGAACCAAAATTTTCTTGAAAAATAAAGGCATCTTTATTTTTATTTTTTTCCCAAGGAACCTGCAGGTTCCATGGTCCTGTCCATACCTGCATTTTTTTCACTCCTCTGTCTTTTATTTCTCCTTCTTCCCCCCCCCCACACCCACCCCCATGCTTGTCTGTCCTTGTGTTGGTATGAAAAGGTGTGAGAAGAGCAAGCTCACTCCTTACAGCAAACTGGCCATAACTGGATGCTATTGCAATAGCAACATGTATCTTCAAAAGGAAAAATCATTCTAGTGCAGCTACCAACAGCACACATACCAAAACCAGAGGGAAATAAGGGCCTAGAGCACCTGCACAGCCAGAAGATCCAAGGTGGAAGGGACCCAACAGCTTGCCCATGAGAAGAAAAGCTTACCACACTCATCCTGATGACGTTAACCCTAAGCCAGTTTTTCACCCTTTCCACCCTTACCCTCAGTTTGCTCTCAGGAGCACTTCCACCAAAACACTCCCAAGTACTTATACTCTGCATTTCTTTCTGTCGTAAATTTGGGCTTAAAACATGAAACTGATTTAATCCCAGAAATTTTATTTCATACCTAGATTCTACTTCAAGAATTAAAATACCTCCAGTGGGTTTTTTTCATTTTTGTTTGCATTTATATCACCATGCACACTTCTAGGTTGTCTGCAATGCAATAAGGAATAATTAATGCTAAATAGGCTGTCAATATCTCACACCTTTAACAGAACATGTGAATTGTTTAAAGCAAAAGAGAGTGGGGGCAGGGTGGGGGAAAAGACTGACATACTTAGTCTGAAAAATCTTTTGTCTTTTTTGCTTACCTGCCAAAGCTGATCTACAGGGACTTGGTGTTGCCTCTTGTATTGGATCACATCCCCAGCACCTAAAGCACTCAGATGAACGCAGCTCAGAGCTGTTTCAGGTGTTATTTATGTGACAAGATTTCTAAGGAAATCAGAGGAGTGTGAGGCCCTGAAGTCACGTCTTGCAAGGTAAGAAATTTCAGTTCTCTCTTAAATAACAGTAATATCAATGGACTTAAAACCAAATTGTTCAAGTCAGTGGGTTTTGACATTTAATTTTTTTGAGAACAAACCAAGGTCCTAGGAAGTAGTTAATGAACATCTCTTCAGGAACTCTGAAAATTTCTTCTCATGAACATTACACAAGTACCTTGAGTGATTCTCAGATTTGCATGTCCACATGTAGGATATTCTCTAATCTTTGGCAAGACCAGCTTTCCATTGTCATTACTTTTTTTTTTTAAAAAAAAAAAAAAAAAAAAAAAGTCAGGTATTTGTGTTGGTAAGCCTGGGGGAATTATAATTGGGAGTAAATATTGTGAAACTAGCAAATCCCTCGAATAGAAAGGTTTTGTGAATAACTAGAAAGATTATTTTGTGTTGTTCCTTTGTTTGCTTCCAATAAATCAAGAACTAGAGTTTGGGAACATGAACAGAAAGCGTTTGAACTCTGATTTTCCCACCTTTCTTTCTGTCCTAGACAATACCCTTGCTTTTTGTGCTTGCTTTGGTAAAATGCTGGCCCCACTGAACTCAGGGGGAGCACTGCCATTTTTTATTTCAGGAAGGCCAGTGCTTTCTTTCAGGTCTCTTGGAAGCTTCTGTGGGGTATATGCAAGTTTGCCTGCAAACAGTTATTAACTATACTTCTCTCTTTTTGTACATGACTGTGACTTCCCAGGAGCACAGAAAGTAGAAATCTTTCTGCTTTGTTTTCTCTCTTTAAGCTGTATGTAGACCTTGATAAAGAACTGATAACAGTGTGCAGGCAACTCTATTATCTTCCACTGAAAAGGAAGATATGCCTTAAACTTGCACTACCCAAACCAATGGATTCTTCCAAGAACCACAACAACTTGCAAACAGCCTTTTTGCAAAACTTCCTGTAAAATAAAGGTAATTCTTCCATGCATGACCAACTACTCTTTCTCTCTCCTAGAGGCAAAGGTTTCAAAGGGAGCACCTGGCTCAGAGGCTCTGAGACCATTGAGCACATGCAGCCACACTGGACACTTTTAGCACTGTGTAGCCTACCAAATCTCTCTTGCTGTTTCCACTTTTAAGAGCTTTACCTCTCCAAACTGGAGCCAAGGAGACCAGTAGGTCTACAAAATACAACTAATGCTTTACTTCTAACTCCACGCAAAGGGATTTATTCCTGGTCCTTCATAAAACATACATTTCTACTATACATTGTCTACTTCTACCACCTAGATAAAAGCCATGGAAGAAGAGGTAGCCTGCAAAACTGAGAGACAAAAGAAGTTGAATAATAGAGTAAAACTGTGGAAGGCGTATTGAGAGATGGAACATCCTGCTACACTCTCCACCGTGTGCATTTTCTGTGAGCTCCTAGTTTTTAAGTCTACACAAAGTTGTGAAGGAGCAAGGGTTAACTGCTTATTTTCTCGCGTTCTGAAATACAGACTTTAAAAAATACTCTAGGAAAATTATAATTTGAATGTTAATGGATTCCAGGGCTCTCAGTTTCAAATACAATTTAATTTCTACAGCCTACAACTGGTGCCTGGGATAAGTTCATTAGTTTCAAAAAGTGCTTATTTTTCCTGGAGTCATTAAATATGTCTCATACATATGATAAATATATGTGTTAAGCGAAGACATGATTTTCCACAAGTTTCAAACAGCATACACTTAAGTGTCAAGGAACACAATACCTCATAGCACTGACTGAACATCATATAACAGCTTTTCAGAATATGTCTGGACAAAACACTGGAGAATTAATGATACAAAACAATCCTGCTTTGGCATGTGTATTACAATGATACTTCATAGTCCCTTTCCATCTGTAATTTCTAGGATTCCGTAACTTTTTCGCGATTTCAGATTAATAAATTCCTTGTCCAAATTGGCAACAGGCTGCAACAATTTCCCACCCTAAAACCAACTACAGACCACAAACCTCCCTGGGAAAAGTAGAGGGGAATTAAAGTACCTGAGAACTAAACTTATAAGAGGATAAAATTGCCTAGGCCAAGTGCTCAGCTACATCCCATATACCTCCAGTGACATCAACACATATATGTGGTGTGTAACAGCACAATTGGGGTTCAGCATGTTGGTCAGTGCTTCAACATGAAAGTTTCAACTTTCAAAGAAAGGAAGCACTTTACAAAGAAGAGAAGTGGTGACTCTTTGATATGAAATAAGTACAGTTATTGTGCTCTACTGAGACATTAATTGACTATTATTAATGAAACATTTATCTAACCTCACTCAAGGATTCAACTCATATGATGACAACTTCTATACCAATAAAAGATGTGTTTTCAGAGCTTCAAAAGAAAGCAAGACATTTAAAATAAGTCATTATGGAGTTGTGATCACACTTAAGTTTCACTCATCAGCTTTTGCTCATCTGAGGAAAGGGGCATTAGAATATCAAATTCTGCCCCCTGACACAGAAGGCTGTCCCCAGGGCTTTTAAGATGTTGTTGGTTACACAGGTTTGTTAGGTTCCCGATTTGCTGTATTCTTACCCCAAAATAACCCCTCCACAACAAATTCCACATTAACATACATTTTATGTTGGGGGAGCAAAAAGACCATCTATAGGGTCCAGAATTGAAGTAGGTTCTC
>NW_009953929.1:174595-185694 GCF_000747805.2 Chaetura pelagica | reverse complement strand
AGGAATGCCTTGCTGGAGTGCTTGTATAAAACTTCACTCCCCTTACTACTTCATCATGAGCAGAAACTCCACCCCCAAGTACTTCACTTAATCTCCTCAGGGCTTCATTGTTAAGGTCTAGAGCTAATGTCAACTACATTAGTGCAAGTGAGCACAAACCACAACAGTCTTCAATAACTGTACTGTAGAGAGTCTTTGAACTGGGAAGGGGAAAAACTATCAGTTTCATTAGTCTCCAGTAGTAAGTTTGGTGTCCATTTTGGCTTAAATATATTTTCCACATCCTTACTCTTCAGTCTAACGGTAAGACCATATGAGCTGACAGATCGTATCAGTTCAAAACACAACAGAAGCCTACAAAACAGTACAGAAAAAGGAAAAACAGGCATGGAGACATCCTCTAACACTCAACAACAGTTTGTGCAGCAAGAAGTCTCCAATCTGAAGCAGGTTCATTATATTTGGTTGTTCTTATAAGATTTTTCTTCCGTGACTGCAGCCTGTCTCTTTTTTAAACCATGTTTTTTGTAGCCACTGAATCTTTCGGTAGGGAGTGTCCCAATTAAGCATCACATTATGGGACTAACTCAATGTTTCTTTTGAACTTATCACTTCAGCAATTCAAGTTCTTGTCAGTATCAGCTACTAGATTTTAGTCCCAGCACAGGAAGTGATCTGTTTGGGCACACTGATGTTAAATAATAAATGCAATTTCTATTTCTTAATCAAAAAAAAAAAAAAGGCACCAAAGCCAAACAGACACAAATTAGTGTGCCTACACAAAATCAAACAGGCAGAAGGGCACGTCCTCGTGATATAGAAAATCCCTGTATGAAAATTAAATTACACAATATGACAGTACAGTACATGTCCTTGGCACATTAGTGTAGGCAGTAACATATGCAGACAAGTTATTTCCTTTCACTACTACGTTCTGAAAAGGTGCGTTATCATTACTATAAATACTAAGGAGAGAAACAAGAATAGGATTAGAATAAGAATCGTCTAACTAATGTACCACTTAAACACATCTGTAGCAATGCTGCACATCAAGCAGTCACAGGGAACAGAATCTTAATCAAACCTAAGCCAAAGAAGACGGTAAAAGAAATTGTCTCAAGAGAACCCACAGCTTGCTGCTTAAAACTGTGACATTAAAGTATCATACAGATTTACATACCATATTTTAGGATGTTTTTCCTATAACTTAAAGAATCAGTGAGCAAAATTAAAGACCACAACTAAAAGAACATACAAATGCAGCATCTGTTAGTTAGCCCAGCATACAATGCAGCCCACCTCATAAACTACAGTTTAATAATACTTTTGTATATGATGATATGGGTTATTGGTCATGGAGTATTAACACAACGATGCCTGGAAATGGAAATTTTACGATCTCTTAAAATGCACTTGTCACTTCACTTGGTCCAATTCATGGTTCCTTGCTGTTATGAGTAATTATGGATGCTGTCCCATATTAAGCAAAATTACAATTGATATGAGCAGGTATTTTGATCAAAGGGAGCCTGTATTTTCGTATCCTCTTTTACTTTCTATAAGTCAATGTTAGAATTATATAAAAGGAAAAAAAAAAATATTCTAAAGATATTCTCCTGAAACCTGAGGTCAGTACTTACTTTTACAGAGTCATCTATATGAACAACATGGGGGGGGAAAGAAAGAAAATAGAGATTATGGATCAATTTTATGTGGGAAGCTGGTGACACTTCAGTGCTTTGGCTTTCCAGGGGGCAGATTTAAGGTGGTCAAATTAGCAAATACGTTGGAAAAAAAGGAATGAGAGCATTGAAAACAAGGACAAGAGGGAGGCGAAGCATGGGAAGATCAAACTATGGCCTTCAGTTCTCGATTCAGATGAGGTGTTTAGAATAGCTCTCGGTCCTAACTCTTGCCCAACCCAGCTGCTTTCAGTTGGTATTCCCTCTGTTGAAAAAGTAACAGATGGCAAAATGTGTCAGCATCCTCCTTTACTGGTCAGTGGTTTGGTGCTCAGCACATCAACTAAAATCAGCCCCAGTTCAGCTCACCTTGATGCAGACAGTGAACTGTACAAACTGAACACAGACTGTCACCTTCCCACTGCATTTCTGAAGGGAGAGCAAAAGGGAAAAACATATAGCCCTGAACAGTAACCTCTTCTATTCCTGCAAGGTGTCTCTAGAAATCATGAGGCAGAGCTTACACACCCCTCACACCCTGCTGATGAGGATTTATTTCTCTGTGCATTCAATAATTTTTGGACTTCAGATATCTACAGGTATGTGCCCGTTACACAAATATTGTGAGATTGCAGCAGCCTATACCAGCATGAGGTTGCATCTAGGTGTCCTAATATTTAACAACATTCACTTTGTACAGCTTTCCTTTTTCCTTATCTGCCATATCATTTGAATCTAGAGTCGAGAGTACTTCTTCCCCACACTTTTTAAACAAAGCAACATTTGCTGGTGTTAACACATGCCCTGCATGTGGCTCAAGCTGCTAGCAAGCAGAAGGATGATGTATTTACTTATATTCTCTCAAAAGTTTATATTCTGCAATGGATTTTTATGTGGCTTGGTAGCCTTCCAAGTGCAAAAGACTAAATCACCAGGAAGTGCTATCTTTCCATTTTGAATTCCCTTTTCAAATGTGTTATTTTGTGATGGCATCGAATATCAGTAGTGATGCTTGGCAACATTACATACTGCTGTTTAATTGCCTTAAAAACTATTTCCCTAGTAGTATCATTAATAATACCAAGCCTAAATTGGATTAAGCACTACACCACTATAAAGTTAATTCACTGTGATACTAATGAAATGTCATGTGAAGCTTCCTGTAAATCCAGCTAAACAGTCACTGCCAAGGATCATTAAATCAATGGCATGTTCAACAATTCCGCTTAGAAAGTATTGTTTTAATTGCTACCAGGTGATTTTCATTAATGTAAGCATCTTCCATTTTACTGACTTCTAAAGTCTAATGGCATACAGGACCTTTTGCAGTTCAATAATGACAATACTTCGCCATTGGTAGGGAGGGAATGAAACTCACTTAGAAGCTGGTTGAATTGGAATAGCAAAACTTCACATTATTCCACTGTGTATTTATCAAGCACTCAAGTAAAGACCTGCACTAACGCTTATGCAAGTTGGCACTTTTTGGCTTGAACATCATCTGAAGCAATCTGAGATGTTAAGTATTTACAGCTCCCACAGGAGATTTCCCATTTCACACCCAAGTTAGAAAAACTTCAGCCTTCACCTCTCAGCACCAGCTTACTCAAGTACAAAATAGGAATAACACTTCTCTGCCTCTGTGAAATATTTCTAAATTCACTGGGGGAGGAGGGTGACTGACATTGTAAGGCTCAGCCATTTCCTAGGCTCAAACATTGGATAAAAATGTTTGCTAAGTGGCTAAAGGTTTGCCATCATCTTGATGTACACATCACACTATTTTAAGTTAATTATTCATCTTCTCAGAGGAGGGTGTCTTTTTTTATAGTTTTGCTCTGAATTCCATTGGCTTTATTTTGCTTTCTCTTATTTTCACCAAAATACAAGCACATAAAAAACAGCCCTTCCAAGCACAGAGTATCCTTAGAACATTCTTAGTCCAAGATTTGTTCATAGCAGCAATTCAGTATCTGAATATCTTGCCTATTAACTTAAAATTCTCAGATCACAAAAAACAACAAAAACAAACAAATGAAAAAAAGCAACACCACAAAAACAAACCACTACTCACTTGGAGAGAAAAGGCCAGCAGGAAAGCCCAGAGGAGCTTGGGACACACACCAGCTGATACACTTATTAGATATCTAATGTAAGAGAGATCTTCTGAGCAATACATTGACTAAATTTAAAATGAAGGTAAGTTGGGAAACAGCTTTAGAAGGCAAAGGTGAAGTTACTTCACAAAACTCTGAGCCTGCCAGAAATCACACCATGCTGTTGCACTAAATCTTTCAATAATGAAGCTACTTGTCAGCAGTGTCTCTTATTAGGTTAATATCAGGCCCAGGTTGATGCAGTTAAATGTCTTGGATCTGCCTGGAGAAGATATGCTTTAGCATTGGCTGTTGGTTGATCCAGAAGCTGAAGAGACTCTTCCAGCCTTGTATTAGCAGAAGACTCTTTTGGACATGAAGGAAAGGAAGTTCCCAGAATCTAGCACTACTTACTACTGTTACATCTTTTTCTCTCCTGCACGTGCCCACTGAGCAAGGCAAGGCAGTGCTTGGAACACAGCTGTGCTCTCTATGTTCTGCAGCATCTGCATGAGAGCTTAAGCAACTCTGAAGTTTACAGAGCCCTTCTTCCCCACCAGCTATGACAGAGTCAAAATTTGGGTGATAATTCTCCTTGTTCCACACCATTTACTACTGAAAACAATCTTTGGCTTCTGATCTGTGTTTAAACATGTATACCTTCAGACCTAGAGAAAACAATAAATATTCAAGCATAGAATTTAAGAATGCCTTCATCACCACGTATTCTTTTTGGTCCTCAGACTTCAGTGGGAGCTCTACTCTAGATAAAAAGATACAGATCATTCTGAATCTGCTATGAGCGTTACTGGGAGAAAGCAGGACTTGGTCCAACTTCACTGACACTGCACAAACAACACAATGAAATTCACGTCTTGCAAAAGGAAAGGCTAATGGGGCAGAAATCTTACTCTCATTAAACAGCTTCAGTTGCAGATGCTCCTTTCTCCTTAACAATTCTTCTGTATAATAATTTTCATCCAACTCAAGACAATGATGAAACTTCATTTCCCAGAAGCCACATTCAGGGTCACTTTTGGTAATGACTTTGCTTTAAGTCTTACTAATCTGACACATAAAATAATTGTTAAAAGTCTCCCTTTTTTTTCCTCAGAGTTATTGTTCAGAAATACTTTGAATGGCAGCATTCTCTCCCTTTGGTTATAAACCTGCCTGCTCAAACCACTATTAATGTGGACAAGCTGTAACCCTCTGTGGAAGACGTACAATTAAGGTCTAATACCCATACTGGTGAAGATCTAACTCTTCTATTAAGCACTAGAAGGACACAGATCTGACTTTCTATCTTCACATCTATTTGTCACTTTTCAGGGATATTTTATTTGAAGAACAAGTATTACCTGTCAAACTAATATTTCTAGGGATTCTCCTATGAAACTGAAGATTAACCCAGAATATCATCAAGTCTAAAACTTTCTCATGGTATTTCTTCAATAGTAAAAGTCTCTCTGGTTAAACACCTGTCCTCTGAACTTATCAGGCAACTGCTGAAAGTCTCAGGTTTCAGACAAAGGAAGTTCAGTTTGTGTGAAATACAGCAAAAGTGTCTCAGAGACTGCTGTGTTGTTACAATTACTGCAAGCTCTTTGCTGGCTTGTGGATGTTTAGTTTGTCTCCAGAGTAGTCAGTGTAGTCTCTTGCTAGAAAATGAGGCAAACTGAGTAACAAGAATGTAAAGGACGCTATGAAGGAGACTGAGAACAAGTTGTCTGGCACTAATTTTGGCATCAATACTCCTGACACAGGAATAAAGCCTTAGTGTAAATGAGGAATTGACATTTAACATCTTAGCCTTAGTTTTCACTTTATAATGCTATTAGATTTAGTTCATGTTGGTAACACACTATGCAAATGCCAATTCTCTTTATTGATTTATATATATGCACACACGTATATGCTTGCTCTACACCAGGAAAAGTAATTCATAAAATAATATATAAGTATTCAATTTCAGCACATTGTTTTTCCCTAAAAGCTCAGAAAAGTTGGTTTCCTTTTGACAGACACACAGTGGCAGTAAATGTTTCTTTTTTCCTATTCTTCTCACTATGTTTCACCAGGTCAGACTTGAAAACCGTTCAAGCATTCAGGGTAAACACAACATCTGTTTGTGTGCTGTGTTGCCACATCTTCAGCTCCATTTTTCTGTAGCAGATATTCTTTTATCATCAATGTCTTATCAAACGTTGTCCATTCCATGTCTCTCCAGGCAACTAAAGGCTGTAGATTGTATAATAAAGTACTTGACTATCAATTGGCATCATAAACCACAAGGAACCAGTTGTTCAGGATGTCACCCAATCTCTGACCAGAAGCAAGGATGAAAGCTGAACTCTCATCTGAGTGAGTGATTGAGAATATAGTGTTTGTCACTGTCTAAAAAAAACATGAACTGCCTTCCTGGCTTCCAGACTTTCTAAATAGAGCTTCATGTGAAAGTCTTGAGATCAGTGAAACCTTTCAAAGAGGAGATGATAATGCTTTGTGGTTTATCCCATGACATTGCTTTCCAGGGGACCTTACAGCACAGTTTTGAAATTATAAAATTCTGGATCTGTAAATTTGGACAGGAAACAGTCATTTGGATTTTATGTAAATGGGATCAGCAACCTAGGCTTGTCAGTTTAGGGAGTCAATCTACTTAAAACACTCCATCACAGTATCTGGCAGCTTACCTTCAGGTAATTATGGTGAACTCTGTGTTTTCAAACGCTGACCTTCCGTGCACATATTTTACACATCTCTTCTGACTCAGGAAGAGTTGCAGTTATGAAACTATTTGAGTCAGAACTGAAAGCCTGGTGGTAGTGGTGCTAAGTTGCTATCAATACTTATCAGTCTGTGCTGGGCTTTGACATGATTTCCACAAAGAGGGTGAAAATGCAGTACATCCTCTAAAATAACAATTTTCATCAGCCTCTCTTCTGTCACCTTCTTCATTTTACCTCTCCAGCACACACACTGAGAATTAGATAGCATGGTACTCTGAGCCCTACAATTTGCTGCCTTTTCAGAGGTTAATCTGTAGTCATTCTACACCAGGACTTGTACTCTTAGCACCTACCTCTGGCCAATTTCTCATACCTCCCTCTCTGAAATAACTGGTGTAAATTTTAGCGTGGGATCCAGCACTGTAAAATGTGGAGCTCATCAAGCCAGAGATGTTAGTGTTGTACCATTTCCTCCTGCATAGGTTTACAAGAATTAAGTTAATGGTGAAACAGCAAGAATAGAACCCAGGAGCTTGATATTGCTTCATCTGCACTAAGAGCTATCCCAACTAGTGTATGGGGCTTCAGCCTTTCTGACTGAAAGCAATGGGAAGACTGAACTGTTCTCAGAACTCTCGGATGAAACACACAGCTATAAAGGGTGTGCTCTCTGTGAAGCTTTCCAAAGCTGATAAAAGGAATGTTGTTGAATTTTTTCTTCCAAATCAAATCCAGTCCTTATGAGTCCAAGCCAGAAACTATAAATCATGCATGAGGTATGTATGTATATATGACAGATTTTTAATTATGTGAATTTTAGGACATTTAAATTATTATAACTCGATATTAATGCTTTCTCCCCCTTCTCTGTGATGCTGCCTGCTTATTTGACTGTCCACTCCTTCACATGTAATTTAGATAACAGTAGCATGGACTCATAGCAGTTTGTCACACAGAACACTACAAAATACACACCTGTCTGCACATCTGTGCCACAAGGACTGACTTCTCTGTGGCCTTGTGCAACTACAGGACTCAGTCAATATGCGTGAAGTTGAAGGAGTAGAATCTCCAAGTACCTAATTTCATGCACCCAAGGAAATGGCCCAAGGTCAGAGAGAAAGTCATTGTCACTCTGAAATAGAAGCTTAAGAGCCCTGACTCAGTCCTTTGAGATAACCACCCAACCATGCTTCATTTCACATCTTTCTCAAGAGTCATTACATGTTTCTTCAAGCGCAGCATAAAATTTGCTGCATTCAGTGCCTAGTTTTTATTCTCATACCAAATTTATCAAGTCTGATATTTTACTAGCACTCACTCCAAGAAAAAAAAAAAAAACAAACAACAGTCACTTATTCCCCATTTTTGTGGGGAAAAAAGCAAACAATACCTTCATTTTTCCTATAACGTATTCACTAATTCTATGCACTGCTAATTGAAAACAGAAACATTCCTTGGAAACACACCAATAACAGATGATCTTGACAGATTTAAGTTTGTATTTGGAACTCCAAAACTAGTTTGGTGAACTTTCAAAAGATACAAAAAAACCAACAACAAACAAATATAAAATAAAAACAACCATTAAAGTGATATCACACTGTATGTATGCAACTATTACGTTGCCTATCAATTTCCAGCTGCTTCACCATTAAGGTTTTAAACATCACTTCTTCCTGTTTGATAAGCTCAGCAAAATCCATGAGCAATACTGAGTGAGTTCAAAGTTACTTGAATTGTGAAATATTCTGGAATTTCTAGTTTTCCACATTTTTTAAATAACTTTTTTTTCCTATCTTTACAGGTTTAATTATAATGCTAAAGTGTTCTACCAAAAAAAAAAAAAAAAAAAAAAAACCAACGAAAAATAGATTAGGTGCTTCACAACTTCCTTGTCATGCAATTGCACCTAAGTGACAGGGAGGGAGATTCCCCCTGCCACTTACTATTCAACCATAACAGGGAAGGAATATTTACTTTGTATTTACTAGCATGTAATGTGCACATTATTAAATCAAGACACATGAAAAATTTTATCTTACAATGAGGAAAAGTGGGCAGAGTTGACATGCCTTAAGCTGCATCCTGCTGATTCAAGCAGTATGTTAATTTATAAATGTATATTAAGTTGTCATTAAAATTCATAATAGAGGTTACCTGCTTGAGGAAAGAAGGCTAGAGCAGGGCAAATATTTTCAGTGAACAATTGATCAGACATTTTTTG
Source organism: Chaetura pelagica (assembly GCF_000747805.2). Taxonomy (NCBI): domain Eukaryota; kingdom Metazoa; phylum Chordata; class Aves; order Apodiformes; family Apodidae; genus Chaetura; species Chaetura pelagica. The sequence goes on along the minus strand of NW_009953929.1, from coordinate 176,957 downwards.
CCACTTCTGTGCAAGCAGTCTCTCAGAGACAGGTAAACCCAATTTTACAACACCATTCTAGGTTTTTGAATTGTCATGCCATGGTTGCTGTGTTGCCACATGCTTATTTGTGCATGGAAAATGTAATTGGTTAGTCATTCTTCAGGTTTAGCTTTTCAGAAAGCCCAATTAAAAGCATTTGGCTTGCACATTAGCTCCCCAATACTCAAGGAATTAACTGTCTTCATCTTCCTTGTAACTCATCAGTTTTTTGGGGTACTGCCCTCTTTAGAGACTAGTGGCTGGTCTACAAGGCCTACCTGAGCCCTGTGATTATGAGCTGTTCTTCACCTTTTCACAGGTGACATAAGAGAGCAGAACTCTCTTCTGTTAGTCACACACAAACTCTCTAAAACTCATGAAACAAGACCATTCCTCCAGAAGCATACACGAATATCTTACCTCTCTGCTCAGCAAGAAATCATTCATAAAAATTCATCATCTTACCTTACTTAGTAAGGACTCCATAATGTGCTAACATCGTGACCGCCACAAATTTTGCAGAGACAGACTTCTGTGGCAGTAATGAAGCCTGCCACACCTCTCTGTCCTTCACTGCAACCTTTTATGCTGTAAACCAGGTTTATGCCATTGTATCTTTTGTCAACAGCAACACTCTATGGTGTACAACATGCTCAAACATTCTGCCTTAGTCTTTCACCTATTGAGAATAGCTGTTATGGAACTAGAAAATTGCTCCAAATCACTCAAAACACACTTCCAGATGGCTTCACTACTAAGTTAGTTTCAGAAAATAGATAAATACCACTGAATAATATTAAAAAGAAATACTTGGGATTTCTCTTGCTTCCAGCATACTACAAAGTCTTTGGGTCATATCAAACCGTGCCTAAGAGAAGCAAATCATAGGGAAGAAGTTCTTTCGTTACTATTCACAGCAGTAGGCACAAGCTCCAGCCACAAAACAAGACCCCTTATTTTGGTCTCTGTACATGTAAGGGGGAAAGGGCAAAAATGCTCCCAGTATTGGGAGCCTGCTCTACCAACAGGCAACTGCATCACAGAGAAACAAACTCATCACAAAATCTTCTGTACCTTTATTCCAAAGGTATTACCACAGCTCTAACCTTGATTTTGGAATTCTCACTCATTGCAGTAACTTTACATTCCCATAACATCCTGTGGCCAGCAGGAAGGAGGCAGCATAAAAGGGTGGAGGGAGTGAGACTCATAAAAGGTAACACCTGTGGTAGAGATAATAAAGCACAAAATAGCTGTAGTTAGCAATTGTATCAAGCACCATGTTTCTACCCTTGCTGTTTATTTAGCCCAAATCACATCCTGTGAAGAGAATTAAGCAAAAATATCTCTGGGGCTAGGATTGGGGATTTAACAGTAAGGTCAGTAATGCAAATTATGTAAGAGTTTTATGGTCCTCTTTCCTCACATTTGTAGAAAACAATAACCAAAGGATCTATTTACTGACAAATCAGACACAGATGTGGGCAGGCCACTTCCAGCCAGAAACCCACTGCTTGGTTTTGCAGAGATTCCAGGGACACCTCACAGTGCCCTTAAGAACTAACTGCTGTTCCAGCTGCTTCCTTTGGGCCACGTCCTCAGCAGGCATAAATCATTCCAAGGTCCAGTGAATTCCCTGTGTAAAACCACCCTGATTTACATCAACAGAAAAACCAGCCCTTTTCACCTTTCCTAGCAATTCCATGTGTTTGTTTCCTTTTCATCCAACAATTGTGCTGCTGAATGCTAATGAGATGAGAGGTGATTCATTCCCAATCAACCATTTCCAGAGTAATTAGCTTGAGCATCTAACCTTCACTCCCCCTGGTTTTCAGGTACTACACAGCCTCCAGTACCCACAGATAGTGGGATACTGTATAGAGTATTTTAGCTGTAGCCCAGCTGTAATTATTTCCTCAAGTACTCAAGACATTTTGAAGAATCACAACCACCCCTTAGTGTTGTGATGGAAATGAAGTTATTTTTCTATGTAATTATTTAATCATATTTATTACTTTAAACATCACTGAGAACAAAAGCTACATAGCAAAAGCAAGGCTTTATTTCACCAGGTGCTCTCCTGACAATTTCAGGAAAGCTATTTAGGAAAAAAAAAACAACACAAAAAACTAAAAAACCACAAACCCAAAAAAAAACACCACAAAAAAACCCATAACAACAACAAAAAAAACCCTTTTCTTTTAACATCATTGCTCTGGCAACCACAAAGGCTGCCTGACAATCTTGATAGCTCTATTTATGATGTTACATTATCCTGTAACTGTGAGGAACGCTATTTCTACTAAACAGGCTTAGGTCTAAATAGAGCTGTGAGGCAAAC
>NW_009953929.1:166440-174566 GCF_000747805.2 Chaetura pelagica | reverse complement strand
CTCTTTCCAACCGTGTGACCTCCTGGAGAGTGAACAAAAAGGGAATAGGAAACTACTGAAGGGTTGAATAGATGGATATAGTCAGTATCCCACTTCTTCCCCCACCTGGAGGCCAGCATGTCTCAGGAAGTTTTAGACTGTGAAGTTTCCCTGGTGGGGAAAAAGCAAATCTATCACCAAGCTGTGAAAAACTACAATATATAACATGAGGAAGAAAGCCATTTCAACAGCTTGTATTCTTCTTTTATATGACTTCAAGTAGAAGAGGTCTTGGACATCAGTGATGGATTATGGCCTTTTAGAACTTCAAGACAGAAAAAGTAAGGCAATGGATTCCTGATCCAGCCAGAACAAGAGAACCCGAGCCTGCAAATCCCAGGTGGCCACTCCTTGCGAGTACTATGTTTGCCCTTTCACTTAGGCTTCTTTTTTTTATTTGCCATCAAATTCCAAAATCATGCCCAGAAAATTTGGAAGGTGCTTCAGGATTTTCTCAGTAACCACATTCAGACCTGTGTCTTCACCTCTCAGAAACGATGATCTTGTTGGATGGAGCTCCACAGCCACCTCTACAAGCAATACGATACTTGATGCTTATAAAGGACTTGTCATAAAAAAAATATTTATGAAGGACTTCACAACCATTATCAGCATTTTACAAATAGAGAACAAGATTTTCCCAAATGATATGTTCTTTTAAAAATGAAAGTTATTCATATGCCAGATCTCTGCTGTGATTTCAATAAGCAATATTCAACAAAAAAAGTCCACTGCTAAATTTACGGAACAAAATCTGAAATCCTCTATATGTTAAAACGTAGCCCCTGTTGAAGCTGAGGAAACTGACATATTTGCAGGCCTATGGACAAAAATAAATTACTCCTGAATGGCAATATAATCTAACACACAGTCTCACATAATGACACATTTTGTAACAAATACTCCATATAGTTTCTCCTATAGTTCCTGTCAATTATTGTAGAGCAAAATTGTTCCCCCCACAGCACTGGTGCTATTTTTAATACTTCTGACTGTTTTCTAATAACTGTGTTTAAAATTGCCCATTGTCCTTGAAGCTACATATCTACATAAATAGAATAACTTGCCAAAACATGCCTAGTTGTAAACATTACAATACGTCATTCTGACATACACATTTATCCATAGACAGTAATACCACAAACATCCATAAAAATACTGCAAAAAGAGGATGACAGTACAGTTATCATACAATTATTTGCCAATAAAGCAAGGTATGTTAAGCATTATTTTCTGTTAGAAATAATACAGCTCTGTCTCCTATCAAAGATGAAGTTACCAGAATAGGTTTCAGATCCACATACACAGAGAAATAGAAGCAACTAGTGATTTTGTGTAGAAATAATAACTGCTCATACAGGGTCAATGTACTGAACTTAAATTCTGACTTAACCATTTGACATAAATAAACATGAAGTACGTGTAGAAGAGAAACTCTCCATCTATGACACACTTTTCTTAGGCCATTAAGCCTGTGCCTTAAGTACAATCTTGGTATTTGAAATTCAAATGGGACATGGAATGTTTTCACTTCTGAACTGCTCTAGTTTCTTTTCTTCTTCAACCCCTCTGGCAAGTCTATTCCTTGTGTTGGCAACAAATTTTGCACTCCTTTACTTCACAGGTGAGCAGCCGTGTTGAAATTCCACTACCCCATCAGTACATCCAACACAACAACCACTCAGAAGGTCACAAATCCCTTGTCATCTCAACAGGAAGCTACCTGTTTAATCTCAGGGCTGGGTTGCTGCAGCTTCATCAGATTCTCTCAAATTACTAATAAATACATTTTTTTTCACTCACAGAGCTGAATTATTCTGGATAATGTATGGTTTTTACAGTAATCTACAGTTTTCTACATGCATTTGATAGCCAAATAAACACTGTAGCTATGGCTACCCGTAAGTGTTGAGGACTTTCCTGCCATGACAATTTTCTTGGCCACCCTTGGGGGTATGTGTGGTGTGTCACAAGTGACCTCTCTTTACCCCAGGATGTCATTCAGCTCCACTCATTCACATTTGAGAATCTATGGAACATGGAAGGAGGGGCTGACCACTTGGAAGGAATATAAGACTGTTGTCAGAGGATGTAGGGAGGCAATAAGGAAAGCTAAGGCCTCCTTGGAACTAAACCTTGCTAGTGAGGTCAAAGACAACAGAAAGGGCTTCTTCAAATACACTGCAGATAAAACTAACACTATAGGCAACATAGGCCCACTGCTGAATAAGGTGGGTGCCCTAGTGACAGAGGATATAAAGAAGGTAGAGGTGCTGAAGACTACTGCTGCAGACTCTCCCCAAGAGCCCCAGATCCCTAAAGCCCCAGAAGAAGCCAGGATGAAGGAGGAGTTTGCTTTGGTAGATGAGAATTGGATTAGGGATCAGTTAAGCAATCTGGATATCCATAAATCAATGGGTCTGGATGGAATACACATGCAGGTGCTGAGGGAGCTTGCGGAGGTTATTACTAGGCCACTCTCCATCATCTTTGGTAAGTTGTGGGCAGCAGGAGAGGTGCCTGAGGACTGGAGGATAACAAATGTCACTCTAGTCTACAAGAAGGGCAAGAAAGAGGACCCAGGTAACTACAGACCAGTCAGCCTCACCTCCATCCCTGGAAAGGTGATGAAACAACTTGTTCTTCGCACTATGTCTAGTCATATCAAGGATGAGGGGGTCATTAAGAGCAGTCAACATGGTTTACCAAGGGGAAGTCATGTTTGACCAACCTTATAGCCTTCTATGAGGAAGTAACTAGGTGGGTAGATGATGGTAGGGCAGTAGATGTGGTTTGTCTCAATTTCAGTAAAGCATTTAACACTGTCTAACACAGCATCCTCATAGAAAAACTGAGGAAGTATGGTCTTGATGGTCAGGTAGTGAGGTGGATCATGAACTGGTTGAAAGGAAGAAGTCAAAGAGTGGTGGTCAATGGGACAAAATCTAGTTGGAGATCTGTGACTAGTGGAGTCCCTCAGGGGTCAGTACTGGGACTGGTACTGTTCGGTATTTTCATCAGTGAACTGGAAGAGGGAACAGAGTGTGCCCTCAGCAAGTTTGTTGACACTAAGCTAGGAGGAGTGGCTGACACACCAGAAGGCTGTGCTGTCTAGGTCTTGTGCCATTTAGGGAAGAACAGCCCTATGTACCAGTACAGGTTGGGGGCTGACCTACTGGAGAGCAGTGTAGGAGAAAGGGACCTGAGGGTCCTGGCGGACAGGAGGATGACCATGAGCCAGCAATGTGCCCTTGTGGCTAGGAAAGCCAATGGCATCCTGGGGTGTATTAGAAAGGGTGTGGTTAGTAGGTCAAGGAAGGTTCTCCTCCTTCTCTATTCTGCCTTGGTGAGGCCACATCTGGAATATTGTGTCCAGTTCTGGGCCCCTCAGTTCAAGAAGGACAGGGAACTGCTTGAAAGAGTCCAGTGCAGAGCCACAAAGATGATGAAGGGAGTGGAACATCTCCCTTATGAGGAAAGGCTGAGGGAGCTGGGTCTCTTTAGCTTGGAAAAGAAGAGACTGAGGGGCAACCTCATCAATGTTTATAAATAAGTATAAATGTTAAAGGTGAGTGTCATGAGGACAGAGCCAGGCTTTTTTCAGTGATGTCTAGTGGTAGGACAAAGGTTAATGGGTGCAAACTGGAACATAGGAGGTTCCATGTAAATATCAGAAAAAACTTCTTTACTGTGAGAGCGACAGAGCACTGGGAAAGGCTGCCCAGAGAGGTTGTGCAGGTTTCTTCACTGGAGACATTCAAAACCCACCTGGACACATTCCTGTGTAATGTGCTCTAGGTGATCCTGCTCTGGGGCGTTGGACTAGATGATCTTGCAAGTCCCTTCCAACCCCTAAGATTCTGTGATTCTGTGATTTTTCTAAAGTGATAAAACCTGAGTTTCCCAACATTTAAGTTTAATGAAAGAAGTTTCTTTTCAGAGGTTACAACCTATAAAACAGATCTGCACCAATGCCTAGACCTTCTCTAGTAGACTAACAGGTTTGCAAGGTATTAGGAACATTTAATCAGAAGCTAAATTACTGAATGTAATTGTTTGCTATTGCAAAACTGAGGACATCCATGAATTACTAGAATGCAAGAGGCTATTTTAGCCAGTGAAAAAATGCAACTACATTTGTCAGCCCTTAGTACAACCTTGCTGGTAGCTTTGTCCTTCAGGAATTGAAACTAGACAGGTTTAACTACAAGAACAGTGACAAGCCAGTGTGGAGAGAAAATGTCTCCAACAATATTTACTTCAACTGTTATTTTAAATTCACCTTGTTCTTTTAGAATGTAGAATCTGTTTCTTTAAACTGCATGCTTTCCTACCTATGGTCTAAATCTTAAGTCTATGTATGGCCCCAAAAAATTGCATGTTTTATGAAAAATAGCAATTTATATGCAAATCTCTTGCTTTTACCATGTAAATTATGTGGCAGTATTAGTGTACGAAGACAAAGGAGATTTTCACAAACAGAATAGCATTCTATAGTTATATGTGGATAGAACCTACTTGGAAATTAAGAATTTTTTTCCTCTTTCTGCCAATATTTTTTACCTGCAAAAAATAAATAAATTCAAACTCTAAATGTCATACTTCCAACTAGAATAGAAGCATTCAGAAAAAGGGTGAAATGCAACACTACAGGCAACCTTTCAAAGTATCTGGTAAAGAATGGTGACACCTGACTTCCCTTTCATTTTTTCAGGAATCAAGAATTCAAATCTCCTACACAGCTTCACAAATTCCATCGTATACATAGATGTTCAGGGACACAAAAGTTACCGAGCATCTGTTAGTAGCCCAAGAGCTTCACAGTACATAAAAGCAGTTTGATGAGTATAGCTTCATAACTTGCTTTTTACCTGTTGTTTTCTTATATCTCAGCTGGACTACTTTAAGATATTCTATGAGAGAAGATCCTCCTCTCTAATTTTCCATCTGCTTCTCTTACCTGCAATCACACTGGTCTGCAGCAGATCACAGTTTTTTCAGAGTGCAGAATAAAATTTATTTGGGATTTTGGTGGAACTCTAATTAATTTTTCAATTTAAGAAAGTCAAAGACATAGTCTAATATCCTTATCTGTGTCTGAGGCTGACTGCTTTTGTATGCTTTGCAGTACTGATATAGTTAAGCTATTTGATGTTTAGACAGTTTCATTCCTCTCAGCAGTTCTGATAACAAGGGAAGAGTGGGACACAGATGCAACAGTATGTTCATGGACTGAGGGGAAAAACATGTTTTGTAGAAAACACATTTTACTGGTACTTGATCCTGGAGTGGTCACAGATGTCACAGACATTTTCTTTGTCTGTAGACTCGTTTTCCAGAGGAAGTGCCAGAAAGTGAGTTGTTTTGTGACATTTAAATCCATGCTAGACAAATGGCTAGAAAATTCAGTACAGGAAATGATCCCCTATTGACAAGGGAATGAACTGTACTATGTAATGGGGTAGATTCTGCTCAAACTGACTTTGGATTAACACTAGTGCTGCTGAGATAAAAATATGACCCCAAGGGCCATTTACGTCTCTCTTTCTTATGATCCTTTTTCTTGCAACACAGCTTTAAGGTTATAAATACAATGAGTTATCTGAAAGAGAAGCTGCTAGAGACAATGAAGAAAGTTCTTATTCAAACATATGGGTCTTCACTAAAAACAGACAAGGAGAAATTACTGTCAAGCTATTTGCTTTACAATGTGCTCCATTGTCTCTCAGAAAGAAAGGCTCCACTTTTCCACACTGGCATCTGCAATTTAGCCATTACTGCGTTGTACTCCTTGGAATGGCAGTTTAAGAATCGATTTTTTAAAAAAAATTTATCAAGGGGAAACAAACTTTGTCTCTTTTTCAGTTTCTTATTCCTTTTATCTCAACTTATTCAATTTCACTGTAACTCCAGTTTTTTGTTTCAACCCCTAGAAATTATCCTGTGCTTACTGCCAATCTAAGCAAGGTTATCTTGTTCTGCCATCTAGTGAATCATGCGCAGAATAACATGCTTCCTACCAAACACCTAGCGACATATAAGAGCTAACAAGCGGTGTGATTTCTTTAAAATCTTTATTTCCTATACATTTCTTTAATTAAACCCACAAATAAAAGTTTCCATCATGTAGCATATTAATGTATCTTCTTCCTAAACAGCTAAACCTATTATTGTAATTTACCATTTGATTTACAAGAGGTTTAACAGGTTTAATCTTGTGACAGGTAGCAATTTAAGCGTTACCCACCAACGTATTATAGCAAATGGTTTTATGCAGGCACAAGTGTCTCCTTTCAATAGGTATATTCCTGTGATGGGCACTTGTGGATAAAGTCTCTATCGTGCCAAGATAATTAAACTACTAATGTGACGTTTTGATATTTACCAGGCTCAACTGATGTTAACAAGAAAAACTTTCTCTGTTTGAAGATACACCACAAAACCAAACATACTTCCTGCAACCAGCTGAGCTTCCCTTTGGTAAGTAATGCAGATTTATTCTCATTTGGATGAGGTGGCTACTGGTTTTATTGTGTTAGATGGCTCTGCTATACAGACAACCTACTAATAAGTACTTCCTAATACACTTGAAGTCTGATCCAAAGCCCATCAAGGTCAATGAAAAGACTTCCAATGGCTTTAACCTGGCTTTAGTCCAAGTCCTTATTCTCTAAAGAATTCTTAATTGAAAATTAAAGGACACAAGAAAAAAAAAAACAAACAAATCAGATGGAAGAAGAGTGGAGCAGATTTTACCCAAAGAAGAGCTATGCAGGCATGTGTTAGGATGAGACTGGAATTAAAACCCTATGAATGAGATTATCACTCACAGAAAGCACTGTCAACATGCAGCTTAAAGCAAATACTAACAGAGAACTACCCAGTTACTAATATTACTGCAAAAACTTTCTTTAAACAAACCTTGAAAACAACACAAAGGATCTAAGAAATCACCACAGGAAAAAAAAAAAACAACACAACATACCAAAAGGAACTCAGATTTTCTACCTCCTAGAACTGAATTAACTTGCATAGAAGGTACATGGCCTTGGCCAATAATTCGTGTTCAATGCAATTTCATGTTGCTGTTTGTGTGGGAATTTCAGAAACACATCAGTCTTTGAATGCATACAAAAACATACAACAAAATCAGGCTGATTACTTCAGCTTTACATTATTAGTGTTTGTTTGGACGATAGGGGGAAAATAAACAATTCATTCAAATAAAAATATTTGTTCATTTTAGAGCTGCATTGACATGTTAGCCTAGTGCCTTTGGGGTCAGACATGAGTTTTTGTTCACTGATAAAATTAGTTCACTTGAAGGTGTTTTCTGCCATGAAAGAGATTTTATAGGAAAATAAGATTTTCATTTGCGGTGAACAGTATAAAAAAGGTTTTTATCTACATGTATATTCATAAATATTTTCCCAAGTCTAAAGAGACAGGATGAACAAAGGTAAAAAAGTATGCTTGAAAATGTACTTCTAAGCTACTTCCAGAAATACAATATCCTTCAACTGATTGCCACAGTTCAGTACCCTGCAAAAACATAAAACTAATTCAGAAGTAAGCATCCACCTACCCTGTAGAAAAGTGCCCTGCATTATGCCTTAACTTGCAGACAATTCAGAAAAGCAAGTTTAATCTCAAATCACCTTACACATAATTGTGCTCTTTATAACAATGTAATATCCGACCATGAGTAAAAATTACTGACTTTGTGGAGCTGACAGCTGCAGTCTGTAATATGTGGGGCTCTTTTCCTTCTCTGTTTTGAGCTTATGTGTTTCTGCGTCCTTCTGAAATCTTCATTCATTATAACATCCAAGATGGATTCCATTCCAAATTTTCCTGCATTGAATAGTTCTTGTTCATTTAAAGCACAAATTATTCTTAGCCTAACAAAATAAGGTTTCTATGTCATATCCTACATATACTTGTCTACCCATCTATCTGCTAATAAGCACTGATTTTATTGGCTAGTTTACAATTTGACAAAAATGTAGAAATCCAAATAAGGTTATTTTCTTAAAATTACATCAAAAACCAGTTGGAATGAGACAAGATAGGTTTAGTTTTCTGCA
>NW_009953929.1:165751-166374 GCF_000747805.2 Chaetura pelagica | reverse complement strand
TCCATAAATCTTGAGAAAATGAAGTCTCATCAGCTCTGCAGCTCACACAAACTATTTTGCCTGCTCTCTTGTTTCTGTTACAACAACTCCTTCACACTTTGGGCATGCCATTTTATTTCACAGCAACACCTGGGATCCAGGCATCCAAGCCATGCCCAGGCAGGCACAGCAGCACACAGAGGCAGGCCAGCAGGCTCAGAATGCTGCTGCCAAATACCAGCCAAATATCTGAATCAAACAGTAACTGCTACACCTTCAGTAGCAGTTACTTTTAGTAAATGCACATCTATCAACAGAAAATCTCTGACCACTGATAGCCAGTAACCAAAGAGCATGATTTAAGACATTCCAGTTGACTCCAAGAGCCTGGTAAATAGAGAACTGTGGTATCAGATGTATGCAGGCTCTTTCCAGAAAGGAATGCCTGTTTGCTTCAAGTGCAAAATGTCAAACACAGAACTTTGCAACAAAAATAAGTAAGACCCAGCTGAACTTCCAAATCACCAGGATTCTTCCTCAAAATTTTAACTGTTAGAGAGATTTGCCATCAGAACCAAAGGCACCACCTCAAACACAGACATCTTGAGCTTAGGAGAGACCAACTAGCACCTAATGTGCTAGTT
>NW_009953929.1:144000-165704 GCF_000747805.2 Chaetura pelagica | reverse complement strand
TCTTGCCTTATTTTCCTCATACTGAAACCAAGAGTCTCATGTTTATACACCAGTAGAGTGAGGCAATTCACTTCCAAGGGAGTGAAAGTAGCAAAGGAGGAATGCAGCCCCTGTCCTTGCTAGCGAGGGGATGGCTGGTTTGCAGAGGCTGTGTGGACAGGAGCAGAAGATCCAGTTATTCTGCTGGGAGGAAGAAACAGAAAACCTGTGCCTTGTCCTACACAACCCACAAAGTTAACAACCAAATGTACAAGATAGGCTGAAAAATGCTTTGTCTGCCAGTAGTAATTTTAATTATGGAATTGAATAATTTAACTAATAGTTTTATTATTTGGGTATTATTAATGCCCTGGATTTGCTTTGTTTCCATTCAATTTGCTGAGAAGTTTCAGATATAGTCCGATATGTATATTTCCAAGGTGTTTAATTTCTAGAATTTAGCCATTTACTTATTCGAGTTTATGGAATTCATGAGAAAGATTTACTGACTTCAGTAAGAAAACTCCCTCATACTGCAAACTATCAAATAAACAAAGAAGAAAAACATCTTGATAGGACAAATAAACCTAGCTGAAAAAGATTTTGCATATATGTAGAATTTCAAACACGTTTTATATATAGGAAATCAATATATGTGAAAAGGCCATCCTCTTCTAGAATTATCACATCAGGTAGAAATAAAGATTTCACCACTATTTCTTCACTTTCAGCATATGTGGTGGTGCCAAAAAACATGTGAGTGGCTGGAAAGTGCCTGGTGGAAAAGGACCTGAGTGTGTTGGTTGACAGCAGTTAAACATGAGCCAGCATGTGCCCAGGTGGCCAAGAAGACCAACAGCATCCTGGCCTGCAACAGCAATAGTGTGACCAGCAGGACTAGGGCAGGGATTGTCCCCCTGTACTTGGCACCATGAGGCTGCACCTTGAGTTCTGTGTTCAGTTCTGAGCCCCTCACTACAAGAAGGACATTGAGGGGCTAGTAAATGTCCAAAGGGCAACACAATCTGACCCAAAGATGAGGGGACACTTCTAAAAAATATTTGGATATTTTGCTACCAGACTGTTCAGATAAAGATTCTCTTTTGTGCACTGCTGGAGCTGCTATAGGTATTATAGGTTTTTGGAAACATAATTATTCCTACTTTTGGGGACAAGTAGCCTCTGCCTCGTAGAGATAAAGGCACTGCTGACCACCTGGCTGGTGATACCACATCTCGAGAGGCAACTCACTTCAGTCATTTCAGAATCAAGCCTTTACTGTCCAGGCAGTTCTACTTGTACACTTCAGATATAGGGTACTGCGTCTAGCAAATTTTTGAAAATTTTTAGTGCCAAAAGGTTCAAAAAGCCAAAACAAAACCAACAACAACAACAAAGCACCCAAAAAATCCTGTGCATTTTAATCCAATGAGCAGCTGCAAAATCCTGCATCACCTGACAAATGCATAAGACACAGCGTCAAATGTGTCAAAGCAGAAAGAGCTGCTGACACAGCACATGAAGTCACTGACACCTCGGAAGATCCTGGCACAGATTCTTACTGAGAAGCAGAGGCAGCTCCAGTTTCATCCTGTTTGCTTGTAGTAGGAATGTATATCAGGATGATTCAAGAGACATGGATGAAGTCACCTGCATATCAGACCAATGTACGAGATCACACTCAACACTTGCTTTCTTGTCCCCACACAGTGCTGTGAAGCACTTCACAATAGTGTGCTCTCAGCATGTCTCCTGGCTACATATCCTCAAAGGCAGCCGATTCTGCAATACAGTGTGAACTTTATCCAGGAATTTAAATAAGGAGCAACCGTATTGTAAATCAATGAAAAAACATGATGGAACTGAGCCGGTAGTTCCATTAGGATTGCATTAGTTCAATGTGTTTGCACTATCATACTTAGGTGAGTTCCTGAAATATGCTCATATTCAAATGTATTTTGAAAAATGTTGTGAGTTTACAACTATTACTTCAGGACAAGGCCTACTGAAGTGACAGTCACAAGTTCAAAACTCAGGTAGCAATTTGATCAGCAGCTTGCAAGAAAAATAAACAGAGAACACAGCACAGCAATGTCTCTCTATGCAGGGAAATTGCTGGCGTTTGGGCTGAAACAAACAGATGGCAACTTCACTAAACATTTTGGCTTCAGGGAAAACAATTAAAACGAGAGCATCAAAAATAAAACAGACTGGTGCAAGTTCTTCTTTAGTGTATTATTTCAGAAGCCAACATAAATAATTTTAATAAGTGCTTTTGAAGAATGAATAAAAGGAGTAGTCTTAGAGTAATAAAATCCATGGTTTCTCCTGTTTGTTGCATGGCAACACTTGTTTGAAGGATGCTATTTGTTAAAAAGTTTTTTAAAGGACAGAGACATGAGGCCCTTCTTCTGATCCCATCAGTTGCAAGCCACTATCCACACTGTACAATCTCCACTGATTGTATCTTGAGCTTTGTTTTGTTTTCAACCCTTATGTTACCACATTAACTATAGCTTTAGACAGCTTCTTGGCCCAGGCTCTGAGACTTCTGCAAGGTCAGGGAAAAGCAGTAGAGCTCTTTATGATTTCATGACAGACCACAAAAAAACACTGCATAGCTACCCACTGGTTCTGTTTACACATTCTTTTAAAAATGCATAACAGCTCCAGTCTGCTCCACTGGGTGTGCTGTTGAAGGTGTGGCTGGTATCATACTGCAGAGGCCATGAAAACCAGCTGAGATTTCTGAAGTGCTTTTTTTCATACATAGTAGAAGAGATGACTGTCAGGAGTGGAACACCAGCAGGACAATGAAGATTGCAAAACATACATTTTGTGAATGCTTATTCTAATATTTTATAATTCCAAATAAAAAAACAGCCAGTTTTCACTGAAAACAGTATAGGGTTTTGAATCGACTTCAACAAGGCCAGCCTTTCATGGACAACACTACTTTGTTCATCAATGTAAAAAGATATACTATAGGAAATCAATACCACAGAAGATTTAAGTCTGCAGTAAATTTAGAAAACAGTATAGCAATGTATCATGTCCTATCTGGTCTGAAAACATGCTGCCACGTTTGCTTATCAGAGTGACTGTACTCTTGATTAGGACTGTGCCCCTCACAGAGTGTCACACAACTCAGAATGATTAATGCCAGAAGGAACAGCCCCCTTGCCCTTAATGAAAACAACAAAATGCCACAGGAACACTGCAACAGAAAAAATATCCCTGCAGCACGGAGGGGAAACAGGAGTAAATGTCATTCAGAAGCACAACAGGAACAAGAAATGAATCAGATCTGAGACTGCTCATGAGGTGTGCTGCTATAGTAACTTCTGCAAGAAACTTGACTGGAACAAGCTTGCTCCATGCTCTTTTGCTTTACTGAAGGGTGGCCATTTCTAAAAGGATGGTGAATTTCCATTGTCCCACTTTCTACGCAGCCACCAAGGCTTCCTACTAGGCCAGTTCTATCAGTGGGTTTCTTTGATCTAACCACTTGCCCAAGAGCAAGCAAACTGAGGAGGATGAATCACATCTTCAACATGTAGGAAGCAAGAATTGGGGAAAACATGATTAGAAATTAGTTTCTGGGAGAGCTGCTGCAAGACAAAACTAGATCAAAGGCACACATTGCTTAAAGGGCACCTGAAGGCTTGCTTCTACCAGAAAGGACTCTGTACTGCACAGCCTCTAACTCACTGTACCAGTAACTGGGAAACCACCAAGAAACAAGCTAACACTAAACAATCCTCTACTTATTATGAAAGGTTTATTTGATAATTCAGAGATATACCTTGCAGCTCAGTTGTTATCACACTGGTTTGCATTTCTAGAATGCACCATCATTAAAGACAAAACCAATTAAAAGATTAAAATATCATTGCTGTGACATGTTTTGAAATTCAATTTTACAAAGTGTCCATTTAAACACTGGAACTTGGCTTTTCATTTGGAAAAAACAGGGGTATAAGCATACGTGTCTTATTGCAAGGGTGAAATCTGACAGAACAAAACATAGCTGTGCCTAGGTTGACAGCAACCTTTTATAGATCAGGCCTTAAGAGCTCCCCAATATTTTCTTGAGCAGGAGGAATCAAAGCCACTGGGATGTTATTACTGGGATGAAAGGGCATCTAGAGATCCTCCAAGTAATCTGGAACTCAATCTGTTGGGTCAATGCACTAACAAATACAAATACCAAGTGAAAGCGTCCCTGAATAGCTTGTGAGGTGGGGAAGAAAAATTAAAGCACAGAGATAAGGAAATAAGACTTGTTTAAAGTTGTGGAACTACGCAAAAGCTAACTGATGTTGCCTTTCTAGTCCCATTTCCCACCCTCTGTGTTCCACAGATATGCTTGCTGGAAGAATGCTGAAAATACCTGGAATTACCATTTAGTAACAACAAAAGATGTAATTGATATGATTTTACTTTTGAGCCTTCAAGGAGATACAAAAAGGCAACATGTTAAAAAATATCCCTAGATACCATTACACCATCAATCCATCCTTCAGAAACAACATGCTAAAACATTGCAGTTTTTAATGTCACCTAGGTGGTTCAAATTCTAACAGCTTGCTGTGAGAGGCTACATTACATTAATGACTGAAGAGCACAAAGGATTTACTACTTATTGCCTTTCCTTATATTCTGAGAACGAATTGGGTAGGGGTGTCTTGCCAGTTTCCACATATTCCTCTTTCGTTTTATGCTGTTTGCCTTCCTCATTTCAGGGGATCATTTTAAGTTGGAATCACATGAACTTTGTCAAAGCTGTAACTCTAACTCAACTTTTGCAAAGGCAGATGTTAACTTCTACAATAGCTATAAACTAGAACATGAGGAAAAAACATCAAAAAATAATAGAAGAAAGAGAACAGGTTAAAGTAAAAGAAGAAAGACCACCTCAAGCATTGCTAGAGGACATGCCCATTTGCTTCTCTTGACACCTTTCTTCATGCAGTAAGCATGACTTCTTATTGCAGTCAGCTCTTCTCCCACGTGATTACGTTGAAGTGGTTACATGGCAACAGCTCCCCAGCATTGGACCTGTGGTGTTTCTTTTCCACACCCTTGGAGCTGATGTCTGCTCTTTCCTTGTGACCGGCAGGATGATACAGTACAGTGGCTAGGAACTCAAATTAAGGAAGAGTCACCAGAAGACTACAGCATGCTAAAGCAATGGAGCTATCAGAAATCCTCTGAACAATGTCAATAGATGCTTATAGGCCACACACAACTCAGGATTAAAAATAGCTTTTTCTTTAAAAAAAAAGGTGATAACACAGAGAAACGTGTTCTTAGCCACTGTGTAATATTACCATCTGCAGATCTGGTAGTTTCACTTACGAAATGTATTCAGATTTTGGCTTTGAGATTTCTTTTTTTTGTGTCTGTTACAGAAATGGTATCAATATCTGCAGTTACACCCTCCTACTACTTCCCATACTTTTACTGCATTTACAGATCAGTTACTGAATCGGATCTGAGGCTGAAAAAAACTTTCTTTCCTTGTTCTGTTTGATACATCTCCTTTTTTTTCTTTAAAAATATTCAGAATGAGTTCAGTGCTTGCTGTATCAGTTAGAGACTCATCCTTGTAGGCCAACAGAGGATACTGACTTGCTTTTGCAGTTCTCTTGTCCAGTGGCTTCATATTTAGGGCCTATGAATCTTGCCCTTCAGAAGTTTATCCCCCAAGATTGAAAAATATGGAAAGAAACTAATTTATGGAAGGGCCTCACTTCTCTTTTAGAGCTTATTTAAAGCACAACAATAACATGCATCACCCTCAATTCTCAGTCTAGGATCAAATTACATTTTCAGCTCCTTTCTTTCCAACAAAATATGCATATTAATATAAAATGAAGTTACTTTCATATGTGAGATCCAACAGGCAAACAGAAATTGCCTTCACAAACATTCTTTCAGGAACATTCATTTTCTGGATACTTCTGCCAAATGTCTAGTTTTTCACAAAAGCCAAACAAAAGTACTCCGTTAAATATTGTCTACAGATGTATCAAAATCTCTCCCAATCTGTAATTAATATACTGCATAAATTAGAGATGGAAATATTCTGAAAAGTCCAATTTTAACTCTCACAATTCAGTTTCCCAACACTATAGAAACCCATACATACTCTTACTTGTTCAGGAACTCTCCTTTAAGGCAGTTATCTATAGTATTCTCATGAAGAGACATAAATAGCTGAGTAAAACCTTTGATAGGCACACAAATTGTCACACAATATATTGGTCTGTTTTGTTGTTTGGTTTATTTTTGTTATTATCTCAGAAAGACTGAGACATCAGGTACATTTGATCTTGCAAACTACTAGCGTATGTTTAGAACTAAGATATAAAAGAGTATTTGTAGCAGAAATGGGAGAGTGAGATAACGTGGTGTCTCAAATAGTCTTTTGTTAAGAAAGTTGGGATAAGGAAAACAAATATGCAGTGAAAGAACTTGCAAGTGAATTTTCCACAGAAAAATATTTGTCAAGCAACAAAAAAACATTAGAATCCAGGAAGTTTGGAGGACCAAGTTTTACACAAAAACTTGTTGCATTGTATATTGCAACAACTATCATTGCTCAGTCTTACCTTTAGACAATTAAAATGCAACCAAAATATGAAGACCTCTTTATTGTAGTCACTGCTTTCTTTGGCCTGTAAGGACAGAGTGCCAGAAGATAAGTATTTGACTTATGCCATTCTGTGCTCTTAGGAGATGTTGAACAGCATTCTAGCACAAAAGGCAAACTGTGATGTAGAGCCCAGGGCATGCAGCATATACTTTGATTCTAAAGAGGTTATTATTGCAAGCAACAGTCTCCATTTCACCAATAGAGATTGAGTAGATATTTTGAACATCTGTGAAAACAGTATGAATAATTTCTGTGTACCCCCATCACAGAAATTTGTGATTTTCCAACAAATATAGTCACAGAAGATAATGGACAGCTGTGATGGGAATGAAATAATTCAACACAGAGAAGAGGTGGATGTGCCTTATTGTTGGTGTTGCAATTTTAAATGGAAGACAAACCAGCTAATTAATCAGTCTGTGTTTGGATTAAAGGTACAGGGTAATCAAAGAGTGTCTTTTACCTCGTGGCTTTTTTAAATGCCATGCCTATAAAAATGATCAGCATATAATATTGTCTCTTTTTAAAAAGAAAGAAAAAAAAATAAAAGGCCAGGCAAATAAGTTTTCTCTGCTTATCGATTGCCTCATTTTAAGTATTGGTAGTTAAGGAGAAGATTTGTTCTCCCTTGAAGGAATTTCACATGGGAAAAATTGTCCGCAGCACAATAGAGCATATCAGAGGAAAAGCTACAGCTTCTTGTTGTGTTTCATAGTTAAGACTTTCTCACTATAACTCTTTTATTGAAATCCATTAGAAATCAATAAGCAATTCTTTTGTTTGCCAAGTTCAGCATGACTGGTAGTTGTTAAGCTGCCATAAAACACAGTGAATAAGTGAGTAGATGAGCCAAGCTATCCATGACTGATTTCCAGTTTTCAGCCCACTTGATGGCACTGCCACCTACCATGTTTGTGACCAGTCTTGCCTATAGCAATGTATGCAACATACACAAAACAATCTGAGACCCTGAGAGAAGACTTCACCAGTCAATTACACCTCCTCTTCTATCTGACCAACAGCTGAGAGACACTAAGATGTGGTCATAAAGAAAAAAGTGGGGGGGAAACCCCATAATTATAAAAGTTAAAAAAGCCTTGAAAGGAAATCACAAAACATCAAATCTTTCATTTCTTTATTTTACTTGAAAGCAAGTCTGTATAGAATCCCACTCTCCAGTACACAAGAATCAGCAGGCTTCAAGACAAGCAAGGGAAAAAAATAATTATATTGTATAGAGGCAGTGCTTCCCATTATGATGATAATAGGTCATCTGCTCTCTTGGTGACTATGCACAGCCCATTGTGCTGAAAATTTTAATCAGAAAGTTTTCTTTTTCAATAAAATTTGCATTTATTTTTAGCTATGATTCCTGTTCTTCTGTGTAATTCTCTGGGCCCTATAGAAAGTGGTACTGCGTATGATGTACCCTTGAGATCTGTGTTTAGATATGACCAGTCACCTTCTTTTTTACAGGAGCCGATTACATCTGGGAGAATCCTGGCTTCCCTTAAAATCTGCAGGTGCCTCTGCATAAAGCCTACTGGGAACTGGGATGCGTCAGATAGACTTGCAACACCTGCAGTTACCAACTTCCAGTTTAGTCTCCAGAAACAGTGTGAAGTTAGCAGGGAGCAGAGATAGAATAACAAGCCCATGCTTCTTACATAAATCTCCAGGCATCTCTAATGCCTGTGGTACTACACCCACCTTTTCAAGCTCTTTCTCCCAACAGAAAAGTAGAAAATAAATACAATTGTTTTGTCTAATTACTCATTTGTAGAGGCAGGAGAAATCAATAGAGTCCAAATTTCCTGGTCCATATTCATGTGCTGTCAAGCAATCAGTTGGAACTAGCTACAGAATTCTGCAGATACTCCAGCAAATGGGAACACCACATAGACTTTTAGATTTTCCTGAGGGCAGCCTAGTAAAAAGTTGCTCTTATAGTAGCAAATCTTGGGTTCATAATTATTCTAAATCCCTTCCAGGGATGGACACAGAGAGAGTAGAAAGGATGGGATGTAATTACTGTTGCTGTAACATCTCAGTTATTTAAAGGATCCAGCAGCTGACCTGTGCTGTGTAGTCACTGTTAATTTTTTACAAATATGGATTACCTGGAGCACACAGCATTTTATACCCCCACAAGGAATGTCTGACATTCTGAAATAATCCATCATGCAATGCATCTACCAGATAGATATACACATATTATTGCCCATCTCAGTTTTCTATTTTGCAGGCGTCTTTGTAGAGTTGTACACACAAAAGAAAATATGAGAATAGTAACAAGCCTTGGAAGATCAAACAGTAATATATTTTACCTCTAGAACAGATAAGCTTTTGATGAAACAAAGAATAAGCTTAAGGCCTGTATAAGAAAATACAAGCCAAGTTGTGACTGACTCCCCCCACTATATTCATGAAGTCAAATTTTTTAGCTGAAGGTTAGAACTTGAAAGGCTATAAGAGAAGTACCTTACAATAACCCTCAAGGCAACCAGAAGTCAGATGCACTGAAGCTTTTGAAGATCTTACTGGTAGTCTAGTATCAAGTGATTTTTAAGCTTCCTCTGTTGAGAGAAAGTACATTTAAGTCACAATAAAACACCTTTGTCCAGTAGTGGAAAACAGCTTGACTTGATTTCAGAAGGATTAGGAACCCTGGTTTATTTTATTTTGAAATATCCACAGAGACAACTATCAGTTGTTTTAATATTTATGCAAATGCACATACAAACCAGAGAGATTAGTTAACCCAAACCTTTCAGTAGCCCTTAAGAAAACTCAACTGAATAACCTTAAGGAACAGTTTTCATTTCATCAGGGGAAGAGAGGAGACAAAAAAATGTCTCAAAAAAAACCCAACACACACCCAAACACTTTCCATATATTAGAAAAGACTCAGTAAGAAATAATTTTTTTACTTTCTTCTGCAATTTTCCCAGCAGACATCACAATCTTTTTTTAGAAATTACTCTGCCCTGGTGTATCAGCAGGCACACCTTTCAGATGGGTTCCATTCCTCCTCTTTTTAATGACTCATTAGCAATATGCATTCCTACACATCAGCTTGTCCCTGTGGCCAATAAGCCAAAATGTAAATGTTAAGGTCGGTCATATTTACATGTCACCACTTATGCTAATAGCAATCCCAGTACCTTACTCTTTAAGCAATGTTATCAATCATCTTGAATATGATTAAGCAATGAAGCGAGCGAACAGCTCACAAGGTGATCTCCCTTACTTCTCAGCCAATTAATGTTGTATTGTACTCCATCTGTTTGGAGAACATTCATATTGCATATTCTTCACCCTCTCCTCACACACAAAGTAGTAAACATGAATAGCACCATTTTATCATTATTCTTGATAGCACAGACAAGCACCTCCAGCAAGTTGCAGCTCCCTGAACGTGTGCTTTCCCCAGATGTAGTCCAGATGCCTGCTAAATGCATATGGCAGGAAATTCTTTGCAATCTTTTCTGTTTCCCGTATATTATTGGTTTATAATTGCTGTTATCCATCATAATTTTTTTTTAGCTACTGACTGCTGCCCTGCTTTGCAGGTGTGTAGAAAAAACACAGGCCTATCAGTTGAGCTAGTTTTACATCTGTCTTGGTGGGGAGCAGTATAGCTAGTCTTCAGTGTCAGCTTAAAGGAAGTCTTGTTGGCAAAAATCTAACACAAACAAGATGAACATAGTATTGTACAGAGTTCAGAAGAGAAAGACAGAGTTCCTAACAGACTATTGAGTTCTTATAATGATAAATTAATTTATTTGAATGTTGTCTGCCTGGAATTGAGCTAACACAAAGCTCAAGCAAAGTGTCTGATAGGGAATAACAGCACAGCATAATGCTGCTCCACCTCAGAGATACACACTCGAGCTCTACAAGAGCTCTGGTGTCTGTAGTACAATGCACAGAGATAATTTTTGCTCTCAGTAACAGTTTGCTTGTGTCAACATGGTGTGTGCTGGGCCTAATTAACCTGCCTCTAGAGCTGACTCAAGGATTCTCAGCAGATACAGACCATTTATATCTGCCCCCAAGGTACAAGGCTGGGTTGTTCTTATGGCTGCAAGGGCAAAAGAGGAAGAGAAGGACAGAAGTACTGTACAGGTACAGAACCATACTGCAGTACAGTGCTGGATGTAGAGTCCTGGTGAGCAAGAGTAGATATCACTGGATTTGGGAGACAGATGTAAAAGGGCATGTAGTGGCAAGATGAGGGGGAATAGTTTTAAACCAAAGGAGAGTACATTTAGCTGAGATATTAGGAAGAAATTCTTTCCTGTGAAGGTGGTGAGATGCTGGCACAGGTTGGTGAGGGAGACTATGGCTGCTCCTTCCCTGGAAGTGTTTAAGGCCAGGTTAGATGGGACTTGGAGCAACCTAGTCTAGTGGGGAGTGTCCCTGCCCATGCAGGGGTTGGAACTAGATGATTTTTAATGTCCCTTACAAATCATTCTATGATAAAGTTTATTGATGAGCCTATCACCTCACTTTACCTTGGGCCCATTTGCTTCTCAGTGACTGTTCTGTTATTTATAAAACTTGCTTCCTACTTTGACTTGTAGCACACAGAAGAGACAGACCATGAAAGTTATAACAAGTCACTGGCTTCCTTAGGTTATTCTATGATCTGCAAAGTTTCTCAAAGTTTCTGCAGAGCTGTGTCCTTGAATAGTAGCATCAGTGCATTTCTTGAGTTCAGAAACCAGAAAAAACTTCTCAGACAACAATTACACTCTGATCCTCTTTGAAACACTTCACTAAATACTACACCAATGATTAAAACTTGTAATGAGGAATTAAGAGGCAGCTTAGGAATTGGCAAAGGGGTGAAAGTCTCATCAGGTCATTCTAAAGTTCTTCGTAACTGACTGACATAGTTAAGCATAAAAGGCCAGCCCCAGTAAAAGCAGGACAGACAAATTATTTTAGAAAATTAGTTTATTTAGAAAAGAATTAACAGGAATAAACTGTAAGACATCCATATACCTCTGCCATTTTATTTTCTATAAATTCCTAAACTTGGTCTAACAGATAGTGCTAGCTTCCTCTATTTGAAGAAAGATAATAAGGTTTTGGAGTGTTTGAGTTCATGCTGCTTTCCCCCCATCACTTAAGTTCAGCACTACATTGTCTTGTAATTGTATCAGTGTACCCCTTACAAATCAACAGACTGGTTAAAAACTAAGTGAAGACCTGGGACCATAACTAATCCTTCCAGGAACTTCAGTCTTTCATGACCACAGAGGTTTCATGTCTGGTAAAGATGCATAGATTATTAATCAGAGTGCCTTTAATGTTTTCCACCCCCTCATCAGATCAGACAGGACAACACTGATTTTTTAATTTTTTTTCTAATCTATTTCAGCTATTTTGTAGATGCTTTCTAGAAGTCACAGAAGGTGTGACAACACCAGTCTTTTCTAAGTTGGAAAGAAGTCTTAGAGTTTATTAAAATGTTTTTTCTATACTTTCTACTTAGAAGTGAACTTAGTATTAAGAACTATACTGAAACAAATCACCTTCACTAACATATCTCATCTGTGACCTCTACAGCACTTCCATAATTCAAGTTGTGCGACTCCCTGAAGAACAGTTTGCTCACCATGCTTATTCTGAACTGAGATAATACATTTGTTGATCACCAGCTTCAGTTTCTAGGTGAAATGATCAAAGGCTATTTAACATCCTGACAGTGAGAACATTTAATAAAATAGCATGGAGTTGCATTTGTTCCTCTTTTTTACATGTATTCTTTTGAAGACTAATATAGACTAAATAAAAATAATAATAGGAATATAAACTAAATCGTCACCCTTGCTCCATAGAAAATTAAGCCCAGAAAGCTTCAGAGAGTCCTCAGTACAGACACTGAAGGGCGTAGTCTGTCTCCTAGTAGCTCATATGTGGATGAAAGTACTCATGCTCAGGTGATGAGGAATCAGTTCCATTTTGCAAAGTGGTCTTAGCAGACCACATAGGTAACACACACATATGAAAGGAATGAATAGAATGTTTAGGAATAAATTAAAAAAAAAAAAAAATCTTAGAAGAGAATTCTCACAGTAGGGTTTTAATTTATTGCTGGTTTAATATGCACACCCTAAAGCTTGCTTTTAAAATGTAGCAACCTTTACAGCTATACTGCCCACCAGAACACCTGCAGGAAAAAGAACTTAAAGAATGATCACTGTCATGTGTTCACGTTTTTAGTGATACTGATGGTTTCAGCAATCAGATAGGATGACTTCAGAACTCAAACAAAATCCATTACTCTGGCAAAACAATGATCATTAATTATAAGGAGAAATAAATGTGAATTGATTGGAAATCTTCATGTATTGTGGATGCATTGTGTTAAAATGAACTTGCTCTGTGTTAATACAGTAACATTCTCCCTTTGGGGACCAAATTCTGAGTTATATCCTGCACCTACCATGCAGCAAAAGATAAAGCCAGTCAGTGGTCACTCACCAGCATATATCCCTTGTCCTTGCTGGTTTATAATACCACATAGGACATGTTGCATGACAGCACTCCAACAAGAGTCTATCTTCCAAAAGCATTTGTACAGCACCATAGCAAAACAGACTGGGTAACAGATACAGAATAAAAACTGACCAGTCAAAAAATATCACTTAATTTTAACCCAGACTAATTTCCACTAGTAAACTACAGCTAAGAGCACATATGACATGACAGCCTTAGTCTTCTCTCCTAGAAAAAACAAAGAAGACATAGTTCTTACAAGCATTTCTCATTAACCAAGCCTTTCTAAGGGAGGGGAGGAGACAAGGAATAGAGAAAAAATTATGATGATTCTCACTGTTAATTAGAGGTCCCAGTCCTCTGTACTGAATCTAACTAATCTCCCTAAAGCTGTACAGAATAGATGACTTCCAGTACCATACACTCAGGATGCTGCATCTAGTGACCTGGTGAGTTTACACTGTCTAATCTAAAGCAACTGATTTCAGTGGCAGAATTAAGAGCTGTTCATTAAACCTTCAGTTATTTCAGGGAACATGAATACGAAATTCTGCACCTAGACAAAATACGTAGGCTCCCAACTCAGGCCACAAAGTGAGAGTTTTATGGAATATGCTTGCACAGGCATCCAAGTTAATACCCATGCACATCCATCCAAGTTAACATGCACAGAAAAGAGACAATATATGGCCAAAAAAACCACCCTGTACAATCCTGCCCTGCCACACTCGTGTCAATTTTTCATATAAGCCCTTGCTGTCTTTCGCCTTCCCTTAACTGCTCTGTAACATCTCCTAGAAATAGTCATCTCACTGTAAGGTTTACCAGCCTAGTTGTGAATGCTTTTTTCTGTTGAGCCCTTTAATCTTTATATCCCCTCACTCTACCTCTTTATAACAATTTTGAATGTTTATTAATATCCTAAATGCAATCAGTTCTGCCGTTTGCTTGCCCAAGATCCCATCTATCAGCTCACACATTCTTTAATTCAGCTGCACATTCTCTCATCATTCATCAGTTCATTTACACATTCTTCTATCCATCTTCACATTCTTTCTTTCTCTTCTTCTCACTTGCTGTTCTGTCACCTCTCTCATTTTTACAGAGCCCTACTGCCTGTCTCTTGTGGGCTGTGCAACCCTGGCTCTCCCAGAGTATCAAACAGTGTGTTATTATACATCATCTTGCACTCAAAATTACCATGAAACATTTCACAGCTAATCATACCTGCAAATCTAGGTATGTTTTATACATTCAGTCGTCCTGATTCTGATTTCATTCACTTCACAGTAAATTAAAGCAATGCTAGTGGGAATATACAGGTGTAAAATTAATTTAAGATGAAAAAGAGCTCATATTTTCTACCAATAACATCAGTATTAAAGGGCTAAAAAAAGAAGCTGGATATGTCAAAATCCAGCAACTGATCTTTTGAGGAGAATGAAGAACCTTAGAAAATTGGAGGATTGTTGTTTTCTCAGCAGAAGTGTCAAAAAAACACTCCCTGAGCTAATGCTATTTAGTCCCAGATACTGTAATATAATTAAATGTCTTGCTCAATACAAAAGACAGGAGAGAAACACATTTTAAAATTGTACAAAATCCAGTACAAATACAATTGGCTCCACAGAGATCTCTCTCAAAGTTAATACATGAGCACCCTAACTAATGGGATGAACAGGCAGAAACAATGCTTATAATAAACATGAGAAACCATGGAAACAATGAAAAAAACTGAAGCAACATGGACAACTTCAGTTATCAGCATAGACCTTGCTCTGTTAGCAGTCAGGCAGGCAGGGAAAGGCAAGGAAGATTCTCCCCACATACAAACACAGTTAAGAGCTCTTGCAACTGAGTTGATGGACCAGGCATCCAGGATCCAAGGGAGCCCCATGAAGATTTCATTTGGACCTAAGGAATCAGATCTGAAACAGCCAGTCTAATAGATTTCAGCATAGTCACTGAATCTCATTTGTACCAATACAATTAAACAGGGTCAAGATTATTTACTGAAAAGGTGCAAAGAAAGGCAAGGATTTTGTGTACCACCCTGAGACAGAAAGGAGATCTTTCAAAGGGGCAGCTTAGGATGTAGCTAGAGTGCAAGAAAAGGACAGTCAGACAACATGGCTTAAATGGAGCTGAAGGCAAAAGAAAATCCAAGGTGGAGAGGAATGCAATGTCTACACCCAGAGAGTAACAAAACACAACACAGTCTAAGAAAAATTATGAAGTAACAATGCAAGAGGAAGAGACTGAGAAACCATTTGGTTACAATTTCCAAATGCAGAAGATAAGAAAATCCCTCAAACTATGAGGAAAAAAAAAATTATTGCAAAAAACCCATGTAAAATATCATATGCCCATGGAAAAAAAGGAGATACATCTAGAGGTAATGTCAACACTACATAATCAGTTATCATCAGGTTAGGAAAAGCGTATGATGAATGAACATCACAGATCAAATTGTAAACACTGACCACAATGTCATGTAGAAGTTGTTCTGTTTTGCTCATGTCAACAGTCTCACTTGAATTGAGGAGAATATGGTGAGACAGAAGAACAAAATTAAAGTGGTTCTTTTATATAAAGAAGAGAAAAATGAAACCCATCAATACCAGGAAAAGTGAATGAGGAAAATCGAGACCACAAATGAAAAGTCCTGACAGAAAACACTTCAGAAGCCAGCCATTATCAAAAAAAAAGTAGAAACAGTACAATTTTGTTTCCACAAACAGCTACCGCATCTTGGAGAGCTTGAAATGCATTGAAGTGGAACCCAGTGGAGGCCACAGAGAGGAAGAGAGGGCAGAGGAGGTTATTTGAACCCAGGAATACGTGTTTTGGAGGTAATGGAATGCAGATTTAAAGATCATGGAAGAAGTAAGGGCCAAATGAGTTCAAAGAGACCTTATTGACTCTGCCATTCATTCCTGACCTCTGAAATACTTGCAGATTACAATGAAAGTAGTGACACAGGCTTTGCCGTAGCCTTGTTAATAAAAAGACCACAATCATAATGAGAGCTACACAAACAGCATTCAGAACACATTGACATTCACCAGATCAACTTACAGTCAAGGAAAACTATTTTTGTGCCTTATTTTCTCCCTTTCAGACTACTACAGAATTATGATGATGTGTTAATGGCTTAAAAGTACCTTTAGCAAGTTGGTACAAGGCTCAGCTTTCACTGATAATCAGCAATTTGAATAAGCCCATAATAATGCTTTAGATTCTGCTCTCAGTGACTGAATGCTCTCCCCTCTCCAGACTATCCATATGGTTTTGATCTCATTGCCTTCACCAGAAGAGACTACCAAGTTTGCAGGGATGGGGGAGAAGGGGTTCAAGAGTTTCATTTACATTTTGGAAGGCTTGTTTTCTGGACTGAATGTTTTGGAAACCTGTGCTTGCCTAATGCAGTTCAACATCCAAACAACAGAAATGACTGGGCTTTAAAGTAACTGCATCTGGTCAGGAATTATTAAAAAAAAAAACAACACAAAAAACCACCAAAAAACAACAAACCCTGCATATCAATGGATATCTCTGTTTAATGTGCATGACTGTTTAAGAGAGCAAATTGAGGCTGGCTAAAGGACTGTAGGGATATGAAAACAAACAATATTGCAACTTGCATCAGTTACCATTAACTTTTACTGCAAAATACTCAGTTATATTCTGATCATGCTATGGAATAAACAGGAAAAAATAAAAAGTATTGCAAAGACAGTGATGGGCATAACCACAGATATGAACAGGTTTCTACAGAAAGACTAAAATAACCAGACTTAGCCACATCCATCTCTCCAGTGCAACTGTTCCCTACTACACTGCCATGCAAAAGCTGTGTAAGGGACTACGGGGTGGGAATCACTTCAGAGTCACCACGTAAGCAGCACAACAGCCACTTACTTCACATCATTGTGCACTGGGTGAGTCACAGCATAAAGCTGGAAAGCTTAAAATCAAATGAGGAGCACACTGAAAGAAATGAAGAAATCAATAAATCTTCTGAGACACCAAGGGGGACTGGTAGAAATGTTTTGCAGTCCACAAAACAACTGAATTAAACTAAGCATAGAAGCAAGAATCTACCTTCCATCATCACAGCAGAAGATGGAGGGACAGGGAGTGAAGACCATGACTGTTGAGATAAAACTCCTTTATTTATACCCTAGCTGACTTGGAAGCTACGAATTTTGTTTATTTAAAAAGTTAAGTATCGTAGCTTATGTTGTCATGGAACTTGTTTGTTTGCCATTATCTTAAAGCCTTTGTTTTCCTTCGGGAAAATTATAAGAGAAGGTCCTGGCATGTTTCTCTCACAGCTTTTGCCAACTTGGGGTCTTATCCCTTCCCTTTACAGCAGTAAAAAAAGGTCTGCAAGCCCAATCCATAAGGTCTATGGCATTTCATTCTTCGCACATATTCTGTAATTGACATCTCATTAAAAATGTTCCTTTGTGCTGTATTTCATGGCAGGCTAAAGAGGGGACACTTTCCTAGAATTATGCTTGAAAATCACTCTCAGATTTCTATTGCTGTATGTGACAGATGGAAAAAGGGAGATGAAAGAAGGCCACGGAAACTTTGACTAATGAGGAGAACATGAAATGTAGTTAGCCTTTGGAAATACCTTAAAGCACCAAGTCTATATATTACTCTGTGCTCTTTCCTAGTTATACCCTTTTTACATAGGATTTACCACTGCATTACCCAAGGATTTCAAATACATCATTTGCACAGCATTTTTCTGGCACATACCACACTTTATTTGTGCAAAACTTCAAGAGGGAAATGTTCTAGAAACAGAATTTGGCCAGTGTTTCTGAAGAGAAGTTCACAACTGTTCCATTAATTCCCACTGGAACACTGTCAGGGTACTACAGAGCACTCCTCACATCTCTCTCCAAGAGACCCAGGCCACATGACAAGTACAAAGCAATGCTAGAAATAAAACTCTTAACAGATTCAATTAGGAGCTGATGTTTTAAAACTCTCCTATTTCCTATTACCTTCCCTGACAAATGGCTGAAATCAGGTATTGACAAAAATAGCTTGAAATTGATTACAGGAGACAATTAACAAACTATCATGCTGCTATCTCTCTGCGTGGTTAAGAGGCATTTCAGTAACATAAATCCATCCACATCTCAGCATGAGAAAAAACAAGAATGAGAATTTTCTCAGCTGCATCTTCTGTGGATGATCAAAAGAATTAGATCTCCTACAATCTGTCAATACAGCATTTAAAAATAAATACTTACACTATTTAATTCACATATTAGGCTAAAACTTCTGGACTGGGATCCTAAATTTAAACTTCAGTGATACATGTACTTTTTCACTATATTTCTGATATCTCATTTTCAGTGATTGTTAACAAACTCGTTTCTCTCCAGAAGTCGGACCTGTCAAAAGTGCCAGAACAAACTGGCCAGTCAAAAGCCTCCATTCCCTTCTACACTCTACATCTGAGAACAAAATTTCACATTTCTCCTCACACAGGCCACTGTTTACATGACTATCAGCATGACAAATAAAACAGGAGTACTTTAACACAATATGCTGTAAAACTTCTTTCAGTTTTTCCTCCAACTGTTTGTAGAGACTTAATGAAATAGGTAGAATTTTCTCTCCAAGATGGGAACGCCTTCAAGAAAATCATGATTGTTTGAAAGGAAAAAGTACTTTTTCATTCTATTGTTTTACTCTCCTAATTGGCTACCAAAACCCACCTCATAGTGATTGTTCTTCTAGACTTCCAAAAAGTGAATTTCACCTCAGTGACACACTTCTTCATTTCTGAAAGACAACACTGTATGTCCACTGGTACTGCCACGCTTAGACACGAATCTTTCACATCCGGACACTTGTGCTGTCACATTGAACCCTTGCCACGCCAGGTGAGAATACAGAGCCAAAACTATTAAAAAATACTAAGCATTCAGACAATAACATAGAACAGTCATGATGTGGGTATAATAAAGCACCAGCTGGTCTCTGTGAATATTTTTTATTTGTTCTGTTGTGAAATCTGTATTTTTGTCACTCAACTTCCTTCACAGAATTGGCGAGTAAATGTCAGTTGTACTGAATTTCCAGCTGCCACAGCTCAACCCAGGGTTGTTGCATGTCATCGTTTAGAATTGAACATGCAGAATGCAGAAAACTGTTACAATACAACCCTTATGATGAGAATGAAAACATATATAAGGAAACTAAAAAGCCCACATTTAAAATAAAAATAGCTGCCACTTCCACAGTGACTGTATGAGGCAAAATGAGAACTACATTTCAGCAAAACTGCACACACACTCCTGTAGCCACACAAGAAAAATCTCCTTTGCTCAGTGGGATATTAAAGTTTATAGCTGCACTTCTTATTTTTAGATGGCTCTCTGAATGCATTGCTTTTGGCTTCCCTAATTTCTTTTGTGTGTAATATGTTTTGATTTTTCCTTTGTCTTTTTTCTTTTTTTTTTTTTTTACAGAGCTGAATAGCCATAAATCAGTCTATGCTGTGGAGGTCTTAAAACTTTAACAGTTAATACTGTAACACATATACTTTTAAAAACTTTAACACTCATAAATACTTTTATTATCTTTTCTAGGCTTGTGGAATGGTTTGACATTAATGTCTCTAACTTGGCACAATAACCAGCATAATTGTGGACCTGAGCAAGCACACTAACACTATCTCATTTCAGGCTATTTAAGCAAGTAGAAGAGCCTCTGAGTCACTCCTCAAGTGCAGCAAGTGCTGTTAGTGCCATAAAGTGTATGTGACATAAAGCAGTAAATGAATCTCATACTCATTTTCCATAGAGAAGAATGACAATTTTTAAATACTGGTTCATGGTCTAGTGGGAGGTGCCCCTGCCCATGAGAGGGGATTGGAACTAGATGATCTTTAAGGCCTCTTCCAAGTCAAACCATTCCGTGAGTCTATGATGATTCTGTGTTACTGACAGACACAACCTACACACCTACATGCAATCTGGTTGCTACTTCCAAAGAGTACAGGCATGCTTGGGAATCTTGCTGAGGGAGTGCTAGTGAACCTCTGGAAGCAACAACATCACTTATCATAATGAGTTGGCTGATAATCTTGCAGTTCCACCAACCAGAGAAATTAAAATGAGTCCAGGCAGAGGAGCTGTGATCGAAATCCAGAGATATGCAGGGTGGGACAGAGGGAATGACCAACTGCACTAAGGTGTACCATTATAATTGATGAGTCTGTTTTCACTGTGAATGAAGATCTGTATCATTTTAACACACAGGATTTGCAAGTCATTCTCAGAAAACTGGTGCTAACTCCCCTTCAGAAATGTCTGTCAACACAGCCAAGTGTTGATTTTCCTCAATGTCATCTTTTCCATTGGACACATGTAAGCATAGGAATGTGTTAGATAGCACAGCAAGATGAGTCTCTCAGCCATGCATTCTATTAAATGTTAAAGCTTCAGATGTAAAACAGGCTCATGCCACAACCCCCCATCTAGCTATAATCTTCATTTTAGGTTAGACAACTACCCTTTTAGTACTCCTAAACTAAATATCTCCCTAGTTTTCAATCAAGTTCATTTGGTTCACATGAATGCTCTGTAGCTCTTGTTTTGTAGGAATCTCAGAAGAAACATTCTGCCTGACAAATACTGTCACACATCAAAGGCTGGGAAGAAAAAAAACACACCACCACAAAAAAATCACAAGAGTCCATGAGGTGCTGTGTTCATGCTGCAAGGTGTGTTGGCTATTTCAAGATGCAGGGAGGGCAAGGATGAGGTGCAAACAAAGATAGAATTAGCTGAAGAAAAACCCAAACACTACCTACAACATTTGGAGAAGCAACAGAAACACAATTGCCAAGTATACAACATAGAAACTGAACATGACACGTACATGGCCATCAACTCTCCCTTTAAATCAAGAGCTGAAGATACAAGTCTGGATTTGATTGCAGCCACAATTCATGAACCAAGTCAGGGCTAGTGCTTTGATTCAGTTCTAATCATACCAACTTAAGCTAAATCCATGACATCTGAGCACCAAAGAGCAGAAGTCTTGAGATCATCTATTCTTATGAGGTGACTCAATCAAGTACATAAGACTTCTTTGATTCAGAACTTATGCAGATTCCCTCAAAATTAACATTTACTACTACAAAAATGATTTGCAAATGACACTGAGGAAGCATAAGACACTAACCATGCTGAGAATGCTTTTGCAATATAATATTGATCATATTAGGGCTCCTGTAACACAAATAGTGTTAGTATATATAAGACTTTCTATAAAAAATAGTATTTCAATCAGGGGAAAACAATTATCAGATTACTGTTCCCAGTCTTTGCTGCATTTGCAATTCATGCCAAATATGTTCACTGTCAAGCTGTCATTTTATATTAGAAGTTAATTTTCCTGCTATCGATCCTCTCTTTACTTATTCTTTTTCTCATTCTTCAGCTGCCAGGATTTTGGAAGAGCAATAACAACTGTAACTATAGGAAAGAACTTTAAGCCTGCAGTGATGGGACAC
>NW_009953929.1:137925-143962 GCF_000747805.2 Chaetura pelagica | reverse complement strand
AAGAAGAGGACACTAGCTTTGTTCCTGGGGTCTAGAGACAAACAACCACAACAAATCGTGATATACTGACAACAATTAGGAATATTTCCCCTTGATACACATAAGATCCCAACAGGACCAGCAAAGACATTGTTAGATACAGTAGTCTTCAGAAAAATCACTCATTCACACTTAAATAATTAACAGTGTTAGGCTATATTAGAATCATAGTAGAAGAGAAGGATCTTGAGATTAAATTAGTTGTGAAATGAATTCACTCAGATTCAGATCTTCCACACAAGGAATTCCACTGGCTGAGCAACACCCTGCATTTCAAACTACATCACTTTGAACCTGGCTGCGTATCACCCTTCAGGTGGCTAGCTAGTAAAAATATTCCAACAGCTCAAACTGAAACATGGAGTCATTCTGTTTGGCTAGAAGTCCAAGTCCTAGGGATTTCCTCTTCCCACTTCTTTAAGATGACATGGTTTCATATCTTTATGGTTTATGGTAATTCTCATGGATCCATTCATACTTGCTGCAAAAACGTAATCTGCAAAATCTATAAAAGGTTGTGAAACTTCTTAAATGGATGCTTGCAAAAGGCAATCTGAAAATAATAATCAATAAGCTACTGTCTGTGGATAGATTGCCTTTTAAAAGAAGATAATTAGAGCAAGGATTTACGATGGCAGTAACCAGGACTAAGTGTGACAGAAAGTAAACTCCTGACTGATTGTAGCCTTTGAAATGAAAGTCACTCTACAAGTACCGGGCTCCCAGGTGAGCAGTCTGGCCTCCAACATGGTATATTTCCATTAACAACAATGTATTATACAATACGGTGGAACAAACACTTAGTGGATTCATTTTTACACCCTGAGGTTTTTGGCTGTTATGTTGTATGTAGAAAGTGGGACAGCTCTCTCAGTAAAGTTTCTTAATGGGACACTGCTGATTTCTATCTTAATTTGATGCAAAAAAAAAAAAATGGGAGGAGGAAAACAAGAAGTTACACACAAGAATTTAATGCAGTCTGATATGTTTCCAATACAAAACCAAAACTCAGGCTATAGCTGTTGGAAGTCCTGTGCATCGCTGTGTTAAGAGTAGTGTTCAATTGGTAAATCTCTATCCACTGAACCGTCAACACTTACTTTTAAAAGTCATGAGAATGCCTTAACTCTGCTGCACCATAAATTACAAACTGGTTCCTTGAAGAAAAATCCTCCAAAAAGCTGCAAAATTCTGGTGAAAGTAAACAGCCTTTCAGCAAGCCACCATGCAGACCAGCTCCCTTGCTCCACAACCTATAGAATGATAGATACTGGCTAGTGCCCATGTTTACAAAAATACTAATAAGAATGCTAATGCACATGCTTGACATCAGCCACCTGCAGGTTACCTCTTTTTTCACTGCCTTTTCTCAAAATAGAGGATTAAAGTCTTTCTATTTAAAATAATTTTGCAATGGGAATACATTCTTTCACAGCTCATACACACCTGACAAGCAAACAGAACTCAGTAATCATTCCTAATGTGTAGCAGAGATCCTCTATTCAATCAATAAGAACTTTTATTGTTCTACTTCTATCAGGAGAGTCAACCTAAGTTCCAGACAACTGGATGTACATCCCAATCATATATATAATGCATTCATGTTTTAAGTTTTAGCAAATAACACAATTAAGCATAAAAATTCAGCATCCTCAAAAAGTTAACCAATGGAACAGGTTAATAAAAAGTCTCACTTTAAATAGGATCCCATTTCTGCAGTGCATTTTATCCTGAGGAATTCCAAAGGGGCTTTGAAAAATGCAACAAGGTACTGTGTACTGTGTAAGTTATATACATTATATTAACATTTACCTCTCAGATGAACTCTAGCACCTGTTTGAGCAGCATATCTGCACAGCAGGCTACAGCTTGAAGCAGAACAGTTTTGTTTATTACAACTGCAGGTGGAGTTCAGAGCCAATGTAATTAGAGACTGGAATGTCATCAGAACACTAGGATTAAAATTCCTTTCACTATTTCTTGTAAAAGTCTGTAGAACTTGAATTAATAAAAAGGTTTTCTTCTAGCCAGTCTTATTTTGAATTTACATTTCTTCACTCAATTGGCAATTTCAGTGGTCAGTAAAATCAGAAGAATCTTATTCTCAGAGCGTCCCCACAGACATTTTATGTTGGAACACATTCAGGACTTTCAATCAGGGTGCAGTTGAGCCTATTGGAAGTTTGGTCCACATCTGTGAAGAGGCCATTCTCATTTGCCTATGCTGTTAGCATCCATCAGGTGGATGGCACCTATAAGTTTTTTATTCAAGTACCACACTAACACTCTGAGCAAGATTGGTTTGAAATTGTTCCTTCTCTTGGCACCAACAAAGCAGACTACGACGTCCAAAGAAAAAGTTTGGGACTTACTGACCTGCTCCCTCTACAGACACTCTAGAGCAGTTTAGTTACCAGACACTACAGGTTAGTTACCAGACACTACAGGCACGAATCTGGAAACATTTAGTTGCACTGCCTTTATGGTCAAATGACTACTGATGGAGAACAACAGAGAAAAAAGCAGGTTTGGCATTTTAAAAGCCTGGTATCTGTGCATTATCTCATCTCTGATCAAATTCAGTGTCTTCAAAACATGCTTTAACCTTCCCTACAGATGGGGCAAACTAGAGGATCTCTTTCCTCTGTCATATAGTGTCAGAAAATCTGTGTAACTTGGAGACTTCTACATTCCTGTCAAATGTTGAAACCAGTCCAGGTTCAAAAGTTACCAAGAGGAGACCTCTCCCCTAACCATAATGCTGGGTGCAATTGAGTACAAAAAAACCCAAACAAAACAAAACCCACACATCTGTGTTAAAACACTACCAACAGACCAGACTCAGCAATAGATTAAAGCACCAAGACCTTATGTTCTTTTCTTCCATACATGCAATGGATAGGTGAGTTAGGCAGCTGGTCTACCAGGGTAAGAGCAGCATATTGGTGTAATGTTAGACTGAGGGAAACTCTTCAACAAGACAGCTGCTGTTTGATAAGAGGCACCTAATTCTAGTGGCAAATGTCATTTTTTATTCCTAACACCTCAAGTAGGTAATGACCAGTATCTTTGCCTAGCTTTGTGCAGATAAAATGTACACCTCCCAGTAGTTTTGATAGAAACTGAATTGATAGATACTTTAACAGCTTGAAATCTAGATCCATATTTAACAGGACAGACTCCTCTTAGAGGGAAATATTTTCATTACAAAACCTACTTTCCCTAGTGGGAACATTTCTGGGAAACTGCATAAACAGATGTTGAAAATTCATACTCAGGAGGGTCTGAGGAAAAGGAACAGTACATACTAAGTGTACCATTCAAGCCCAATTTGACTTGACAGATTTGAGAGCCAGAGATAAAGCTTTTCTCCTTCATGGACTTATTTATGACAACCCCCTAAAAACATCTGTATTTATATGCAGACACACCAACAAATGCACATTAACTCATAGACATCATTTGGATTCTGGAAAAGCCGAACCTTGCAGCAAGTTTAAGACATTTAAACATTTCTAAAATAGTGGATCAGAGATGCAATAAGCCCTTTTAAATTGTGTCAGGAAAAGAAGCTCCCCTACACATGCCAATAATTTGAAGTCACCTGAGCTGTCACTGATTTAGCAATAAAGTATTTCAACTTCTCCAGAAAGAAAAAAAAAAAAGGGTGCAGGGGGGAGGGTAGGAAGTAATGAAAGGTAACAGGTTAAGATAGTATGGATTTTTCCCTGAGGAAGTTTTTGGCAGGAATCCATGAACAAAATCTACATTTGCACACTCTGGTGGGAACTGAGAGAAACCTCAGCCGTGCCAAATTCTGTGGCTTCATTCTTATGAATGAGAAGTCATCATATAGCTGCATGATGCCTTGAAGACTTTGAAGAAGTGCACGACTTTCGAATTCACAAGTAGTTTACCAGACTACCAGGAATACATGCCAGCAGTATTTTATGTGATGGATATTAGGAACATATTTCCATAGAATCAAAGAAAAATAAAGGATGAAAGAGATTTTGAAGTCACCTGTTTATGTCCCAGTTGGGGGGAAAAAAGTCACCAATGCCATCAGGGCACTGTATTTCCTCTCCCTAAAGACACTTCAGTCCTGTGACTTCAGTTGCTCTCCCACCAGTTCATTCTACCATTTCTCTAGGTCTATTTTTGCAAATCTCATCTTAAATGTCCAAAATTCAGTCCTTTCTGCTACAATTACTTTTTGTCCTAGTTGTAAAATAGAAGTGTTTATTTCCATTCTACATCACAACAATCATGTTTGCACTAATTAAATCCTTCTTTCAGTTTTCTCCTCTGGAATCTAACTCTACATTGCACAATCCTGTATTTAAACTTTCTCATTGTTCTTGAGTCTGTGTGTGCAAAAGTGAACCTGCCTCTTGAGGTTAAGTCTTTACTAGTGCTTAAAAAAGTGTAAGGATTACTCCATGCATTTTGTAGACCATACTATACATAGTATAACAACCTTTTCTCCCACTGACTCTCCCTCATGCAGCCCAAAGAGTAACATAACTTGGCTCTGGTTTTCTCTCTCACATATCTCTCAGTGTCCTCAAGCAGGTGGTCCCATCCCTGCTCTGCTAAAAATGCCTCTTATTCTCAAACTGTCCTTCCTCGACAATTTTAATGGTAAATATTTATACCTTCCCTTAATTAGTATCATCTACAGAACGCTTAATCTTTAAATTATCCTAAAAGTTATTTTTATTAGAAATGACAGATAAATATAGATGAGAGAAATCTTCAAAGATTGCACCACTCACTTTTGTCCTCCTTTAACACCATTTCGTACTGATAAAGTATTACACTTAAAAATGCTGAGGAGCTTGAAAAGGAAGATAAATTGTGACTGCTTCCATGATAAATTGAAAGCTTAAGAAAATAAGGATAAAACTACAGCCATGTTTCATTCTACCTATATTCATTATTTAAAAGAACATAGGACTGAGAAAACAGGACCTGGATTCTGTAACTGATGAAACAGAATGCAGTTCTAAAAAGACAATAACACAACAGTGCAAATTCCACTCCACAGCAGTAAATTGCTCATAGTATATTAAGAGCTGGAAGTATTCACAATGAACTATTTATTAATTCATCATCTCTCCATCCGCACATTAACCACAAACCAATTATATGTTTTAATTTGATGTGCAATAAACAGAAGTACTCAAAGGGCTACCATGACATATTTCAGTTTTGAGTTCTCATGAAAACTGTTCCCTGCACCTGCTGTTTCCAGTTCTCAATATCTGACATTCTGTAGCTGTTTTATCTCATGCACATACTATTCATATTTCTGTTCCCTGACCAGTTTCCAAGCCCTTCATGCAACTACCAAAATACTTTCACATTGACATTTGTACAAAAGCTGATGACTTCTGCCTAAGTGTGCCAGTGCTGGCTTATTCCCTCTACAAATAAACCACAAATACTCTCAGGCAATAATAAAAAAATAAAATGGCAAAAATTAAAAAAAAAATAATTCGAAGTTGGTGTACAAAATTGACACAGGACATGAAATCCACCTGCATCTGGATTTTCTGGATGAATCAAAGGATGATTAGGGTGGCATTCAAACTACTTGGAAGAAAAAAGCCTTGTGGGGATTTGCTGTTAGGGAGAAGAGCTCCTCTCTCTCCAGAGAAATCCCTGGCTTGTATGTTTCACCACAAATCACTGCTGCTCAGATTTGGCTGGCACAGCAAGTGAGCAAACCCGAACACCCAGAACTGCACACAGGCCTGAAAGGAACGTTCCTCTCAGTCCATCCACGGAATCACATTCCTCATGGAATCAGGACTCTTTTACTGTCACAACCTAAATGCTAGTAACTTGGTAAGGTGCTTGATTGAGACGCTGTTTCACGACCATTTGTATGCCTAAAAATTAAACCCTGGTTCACCTTGGCTTTGCGCCTGATCGAGTTTTTCACAAGGCTCTGAGCGGCGAGAGGCGGGGGGGCCGCGCAGGCCGGGGGGGG
>NW_009953929.1:113396-137286 GCF_000747805.2 Chaetura pelagica | reverse complement strand
CAGCTCCTGCCGGACACGAAAGCCGCCGCTTCCCACGCAGCAACCGCCGCCCCGCGCGCTGCAGTGAGCGGGCCCAGGGGCAGCGCGATTCAAACATCAGGGAATGATAGGAGCGAAAAGGAGAGGAGCTGCAAAAAGAAGCAGGTGCAACTAAACTGGGTTTTGACTGGGAGGGCGAGGCCGCGGCTGGTGAAGGTGCAGGGCCCGGCGCTGCCCCAGGAGTTGCCCCAACGCAGAAGGTGAGACCCGCCCTTGGAAAAGCGCCCTGCCGAGGAGCTGTCAAGGACAGAGCGTCCTTGTCCCTCCTGCCACTTGCTCCCAGGGTGTGCAGCCATTTCTCTCCTAGCAGGCTGCAGGCCTGAGAGACAGAAGTGAAGGTCTGCATCCCCAGAGTGCTGTGCAAGAAATAAGGATGCGGTCAGTCCTTCCTGAAAATACAAGGCTCAGCCAAGTGCTGCGGCTTCACATGGATATCAGGATGCATGGATACTGCCCTGACAATTAGCTCCCATTCTATGCCAGCCAGAATAAGCACTGTCAGAAGCAGCACAGATCCACAACAAGCCCTTACAGTTAATGAGACCCTGTCTATCTCCGTGTGTTTGAGCTGGCTGCCTTCCTCCTCACAACCACCACTTCAGAAGATGACTGCTTGGTTCCACTCCCCTATTAAAAGCAAAAACATTTTAACCACTCTTCTGCAAGCTGATGCATCTCAGTGTTCTGCCCTACCAAAAACCCAATTACCACATTGCAAGCTGAAGGAGCAGTAAATTATTAACAGGTAAAACTTTCCACAAACCTATTTAACTGTGGGTTCACATCTGAAGGGTTAGGGACATAGCAGAGAGCACAGTAATTGCTGACAAATGTCATCTTACAGGAGCTCTATTACATAGTAATGGGCATTATTTAAACCCCTCTGGAAGAGGTTTAAGAAAAATATACCTTTTTGGCACTTGAGATAGGAATAAGAACATACTCAAGACATTATTGTTGCCCACTTGACACCTAGTAATGCCAGTGGCCATTCATTATCCTATTGTTGCCTTAACTGTGGATGTATGAATGTAGCAGAAAAGTGCGATAGCTTAGTACCTACAAAGGTTTTTGTTTGGGTTTTATTTTTGTTTTTAACGAAAGCAGCACTGAATTGGTCAAAAGCCTGTTATAAATAGCACTGTGAAAGGAGAATATTAATTATGTGATCATTTCAAAAAGGAGAATTAACTTAGAAACTGGGGGGCCAATATCTGTTAATCAGAAACTAGGCTTAGAAAAGTTGTAGTGACCTGGAGAATACACTCATGTTCAGTGATATGAACAACTTTCTTCAAAATACCCATCACAGTTTGTCATCATTATTCCTATTTTACCCCACAAGGTTTTGAGCATCTTCTGTTAATAAACCACCATTCACTTAAACCACGAAGGAGGTCTCTTTTCCAGACTTCAAATCTGTCTACTACTTACTTGGTTTTAACTCTTCTTTTTCACTATGTTGTAATTTCAGAGCAAAGACACATTTTTCCAGTTTAATTCACGCAAACCCATTTTTGTACAACAGAAAACCGCCACGAGAGGGCAACCTATTTCTGTCTTCAAATCTTTTACTCCCAGACAGCATTTTCAGAGAACTTTTTTTCTGTACTAATTTGCACCTGAATATTCTGCATTCAGATACCTTCTCAGCCACTCCCAAACCCAAAAATAGAATCTGACAGCTCAGACCAAGCCATTTGGCACTCCTTATGTTCAAAGTCCATTTGAAACCAAAGCTATAAACAAATGGGAGGTTAGGGGGAGAAACAGCACATCAGCACTGTACTAAAAAATAAGCTGAATTTTACAAGGAAATACATTTCATTCACACTATACACGTACTCAACATGTTTAAACATCAGTTTCTAAACACTAATCCATTACCCCTTGTCTTATCACTACATAGCACACAAAACCACCCCATAGCACACAAAACAACCCCAAACCTACATCAATTTCAAGACAAGATCTCATACAGCATTTTTTAAAGCAGGAGATTTTACTTCTACTTGATTAAACTGTGCAACAGCACAAATCAATGCTTCCCAGCTGGGAGGTCTAATTCATCAATCCATGCTTATAGAAAGCCTATTCATCAATTCCCAGGATAAACTCCCACCAATTTATCTTCCCTTTGTCCAGGTAGTTAAATTTATGACCTTAGTCCAAATACATATCCACTCACAACTGCAAATTGAATCATATATTAGGCCAAACTTAAAAACCTATTGATTAATCAAGTTTGATAATGCAGTTAACTTAGCATTTTGTCTCCATAGCCAAGTCAGAGGTTTCTGAGAAGGATCTTGGTCCTGCATTTCTTTCTTTTACCTCTTCCAGTGGCACTGAAGATGTATTAAGTTGTTCATTGCTGCAGATCCTCTGAATATGTGGCTTAGAAGAGATAAGCATATCTTAATAGACCATGTATATACTGAAGAATAATTACCTTTTTTCTTTTAGCCTTTTTTGTTTGGTAATGCCCATTGACAGTCCTTTGGACACACAGGTAAGCAGGTGCTAGAAACACAATTAGTTCTTGTTCACACCAACTGCTACAAGAAATTTATCACATTATCACAAAAACATGAAAAGACAGGAAAATATACCTTCTGTTATAACTGATCTGCATCCTCAGCCATCTAAACAACATAAAGAATCTGGCCCTTCTGTACGTTTGAAATTTTTGCTCCAGATTTTCTGAAAATCCCCCAGTCCAGGTCTCTTACCACTGCCCTGACATTTTCCCTAGACACAGGCAAACCTACCTGTAATTTTTATGTAAACCTACTTCTTCTTTAAAAGAAGGAAAAAAGCAGGCAGGAAGAGCAGCATCTGGAAACAGTCAACATAGGTGTCTTTTCACTGAACTGTACACATGTGGCCCTGATCATATAAACTGTTACAGACTGGGTGCCAGAAGAAAAACTGACAAAGACAAGATGTCAGCAACTATTAAATACATTGTTTCTTTCACCTTGTTACATTCTGTTACAGCCATACACCTCTTTTCTTATATACAAACGGTTACATTTAGCCTGTGCTCCTCCCATTTATATTCTTAAAAACATTATGTTACGGATCACTGCTTTATTCAGAGGCCCTGCAGTAAGGAGAGACAGCAAGGGAGTGCTTGGCATGAACAATGCTGGAAAGAGCACTAAGTATTCCTACACACACTTTTCCACCC
The DNA here is from genome assembly GCF_000747805.2 of Chaetura pelagica. NCBI lineage: Eukaryota > Metazoa > Chordata > Aves > Apodiformes > Apodidae > Chaetura > Chaetura pelagica. The sequence continues at coordinate 134,054 of NW_009953929.1, read as the reverse complement.
TCCTTAAATACAAAAGAAGTTTACAGGTAATGGTGAGGAAAAGGCTGAGGAAAAGAGAAATGAGGAATGAAAGAGCAGTTCCCATACCTCTGTAAGCAAAAAGAGAACTATGGCTAGAGGATAGCAACACTTCATATTCACCATTATCAGGGACACTCTCCAACAAAGCAGCATTGACTGAGATTATATCTCCAGAAAAGGTAAACATTTGATATCGGTGGCAATCTGAGGAATGGCAGCTACTAATAGAATCTGATATTTCTGCCTCTGCCTCACTTGTTGATGTATGGCTATACAGATGAACACATTTCCTGGCACCCAGTCTAACTTATTTACCTGAAGGGATTAACCTCAAGGTCTACTTGAGACTTCAGGTAGAATGCTTACCAGCAGCTAAAGGTTCATAAAAATCAGTGTGTTGTTGCTGCTCTACAAAAACGTTAAGCTAGAACTTTGAAAAACAGCTGCAATATCCATTGATATCTGGGATCTCGATGCTTCTTTGAGCCCAACCAGTAACAAATGCATCCTAATTCACATCTCCTCCAATTCATGGCTGCATCTCAAAACCCCTAGAAAGAGGATTCTTCTGCACAAGGAAATCAAAAGACTTTGGTAATCTATCTTCAGAGTAAGATGCAAAGTTAAACGTCGTTCCTAGGACAGGCTTTTGAAGACACCAAGACTGACATTCACAGAACCTGTTAAGGGTTCAAAGTTTCTAAACACCTGAAACAATTATATGCCTACAGTAACATTTTCTGGGGTTCACCATCATTCCTGTAAATAGTCACCAAACAGCAGCAAAGATCCAACAGGTAACACTCTGAAGAGCTACAGCTGCCTTTTGTAGATAGTGCAACAGCTATTTGGAGCATTTGATACTTAGGTTGGACAAATGGTCCAGTTACCATTATTTATACAAAGTGAACTCAGCTTTTGAAATCTCACTTCCCATTTTCCTCCAGCACACAAACATGTGTGACAACTAACAGGGCTAGTCTCTTAGACAGAAAGAAAACATTTCCAGAAGTTACACATCCTAATGTGGTACAAAAGCTTCACATTTTCTACCATCATTATTTCTATTTCAGTATTCATGAAGTGTTTACCTGCTCCTGCTCAGACTGGGAACCAGAACATATTAAGTGCAGAAGTTAATAATGCAACAAACACACTTGCCCAGTTACTGCAAACAGCTAAGGAAGTCAGAATAAATGTAACACACAAGTACACAAAGAGTCTCCAAAATTTTATTTAAAGAAACATGTTCAAATGCAGCATTGAAAACCGAGAGAGTGGAATGCCAATAGTCAGAGAACTTATGCTAAATTATATTTTCTTTGATAAACTAGCACCATAAAGTCACAAGTCACAGACTAAATTATTTCTAGAGGTGTAAAAAACCTCCACCATTATAAAACTTCTAGGAGTTCTATTAAAAATTGGTTCTCAATTTACTACTCCTGAAGCAATGAAAGCAGTTTGAAGTACAAGATTTCAGATCTACTCATTGTTCAAGTTACCCATAAAAGACAGTTTCTTCCTAAATCTAAACATCCTGATCAAGTGGAAAAAAATGTCTAAAAGTCAGCTTCACAAGTCTTTACAAACTCAACAAGTAAGAAAGATCTACTGTGATATAAATATACACAGTACAATATGTACAAGTCTGATCTTAGAAAATAGGAGCTTCCTAGTCCATAAAAATACTAACTCAACTACAAAACTTTCTTAGTGTTTAATAAAGCTGTCTCAAGCAGTCACTAGATCAAATTCCTAAAACACTGATTTGTTACTAGCACAGCAGCTTGAAGAACATGTTCACAATGGGAAAGAGCCCAACATTTCACCATAAAACTGATTTCTAATCCTAATTTCCCACTCAGGTTTAGTGTAAATGTTACTGTTTGCTATCTATTTTAACGTCACAAGTTATTTACATATTTCTATACTGTTTGAACTATTCAAAGTGCTGAAAGTGCGATCAAAGAGTTTTGTACCCATTTTCTGGTACATCTTTCTCCGACACTGGCAATGATAGCCAAGTGAGGCTATCCTGATACTCAGCAATGACAGCCAAGTGATAGGTCTGTGAGGTCAAAAAGGCACAGGCTATTTTGTACATGACCACGTAAGTATGTAGAGATACACACATGCACTTTGCTTTAAAAACCTGCCCCTAAACATCAAAAGGCTTCTTTTTGACTAAGAAGGTTTAAGAATGGTTTAATGCAGATGCCTGGAATTACTGTGCCAGACCTTAAACCGCTTAAAATTACTGTAGAATGGTGGTGAAAAAAATAATAGATTTGGTTTTAAACTTATGGTAACTAAGTATTGCTATGGAATACAGAGAAAGTCTTTGCTCTCTCACTCTTTATCAAGCTACATCCAGGGTACAGTAGCCCATGGCATTTATAATTTCATTACAGTTAACACAGCATATGTGAGCGCACACACACATGTAACACTCCCTCAGTATTTGTTTTTCTGTTGGAGACCATCTGCAGTCTGAAAAAAAACTATTTGAAAAATGTTTCAACCAACACTCTTTTGTACTTACACATACAAATAGAAGAAATAACAAAACTAAACTGCACCTCAACCAGAATACAGACTTCCACTGATAAGCAAGTTAACGTCGCTTTCTCACCCTCCTTCTCTAGAGCGGTCTTCTGCGACATGCATCGTAATAGCTAGTGCTGTTAAAAACTAAGAACATATCCCTCTTGACAAAGTGGACAAATTTTTCTAGTGGGCACATTGGCTTGCTTGAGCGCTTGTAATGATCCTTGCAAAACGAGGTCTGGAATGTGACGTCTGCACCATTATACAGGATACGGATAAAGTGTTCTTTGGGCTTCTTCCCATCCTGCCACAGCTCAAAAACTAATCTGGCAGCAAATCTAGGAAATCTGGCCTCTGTCATACCCAAGGCACTGAGAACAGGTGACAAGGTGACATCATGTGCAGAGTAAAGAACAAATACTTCTTCTTTTTTGCCTTCTGCAATTCGTTGCAGTCGATTAACAGTCTGGTTGAGGAGAGGATGAGTAGCCAATAATGCATACAAGAAATAAAGTTTCTTTTCTTGTCTTTCTCTCTCGTCCTCCAACTGATGTCTTTTGATTACTTTGAAGTGTTCCATACTAATGCAGCCAGTTTTAGTACAGGGAAAGCTGACATTGTGGCAAAAATAGCACAAGAGAGAATCTATTGGGTTGGAAGCTCTCAACTGCCTGGTGGGAATGCCTACAATCTTTGCCATATCCACATATATTTTCTCCAAATCACTGTTTTTCACCCGCAAACTGTACTGTCTGCGCTGCTCCTCTTCCAGGTAGTGGTTTCGCATAGGGCAGTCGCAGCTTCCAGAGCAAAAAATGGTGCTCCACTGATGCCTCATGTTAATTTTCTTCCAGTCAAAATCTGGCAAAAAAGTGTAAAGCAGCGCCAGGGCACTCTGCAGGGTTCGACTTTTTCCTGTTGTCTCCAAGTAGAGCTGTTTTGCTGTCCAGTCACTGGGAAGCAGCTTATGTTTGTTTATATAAATGTCTCGCAACAGTTGTCCGTTCCTCAAGTGCTGCACAACTCCTGAAAAAAATAATTTTTTAAACATGCTTAGAAACATCTTCATTTTCAAGGAAAAAACAACACATCTAGCAGCCTTACTGATAAATGAAAATTAATTCAAAGGTTATAAACTTCAAAACTCTACTTAACCTATGCTTGACTATTAAGGAAATCACATGAGATAAGATACCTGCTATTCTTCAGTATCCCTCAGATTCTAGGACCTAAACTGAGACACAGATAGAAAAAGCTGGTTCCATAAAATGTGTTAAATACATTAGTGGTTTGATATTTGTTCTTTGGACTAGAGAGACAGATTGAATGAGTCTAACATTACTATAAAATTAACATGGTTATAAAGATAGATCCAGACTAAATCAGGGTTTCAGACAAGTAGTGAATGCTGTGCTCTCTGCAAATTTATGGCAGCTAGTAAAACTCCCATCAGTCATAAAATACTAGTGTAAACTCAGAAACTGAGAGTGGCGAGATATGGCAACCACATCAGACTTCCTTCTTGGTCTTCCTTCAGGAAGTACTCGAACTGCTTGGTAAGGCACTAATGCTCTGCTTTTATCCAGCTGGAAAGGAACAGGGTGTGTATCCTTCTCACACGCCAAAACCTTTAGTCCAGAGTCCACCCTCCTGGTGTTATCCTCTCACAGCACAAAGCGCCAGCATGAACCCTTTATGCACTAGAACATCTATGTAACTTCCTACATGCAATAGGAGTCCCAAATACTAACTCAGTTACAAGCTGCATTCAGTGATTAACCTAGTTTCACATAAAGTGCAGTGGCAGGAAGAATTCCTTGGTAACTTGTCTAGATTTCTCCTGATGTCACACTGCAAGACTTGACAGTGGCCTATCACAAAGATTTCTTCTGATGGTATCCCAAAATATATAAGGACTTGACAGACATATTTTGGACTAAAAAAAAATACATGAGATCTCTTGAAAGACAGTTGGCAAGAGGAAAATGGCGCTAATTCCCAAATTCTTCAACACTTTCTTCATTCTCTCTAGTCAGTCTCCAAACCCATTGACTGCCCAGATCCACAAAGACCAACACAGTTGAAAGCAAAGTGTAAAATAAAACAGAAAGAATCAATGTTAAACTTTGAAAATACATGAGAACAGAAAAGCATTATTGTGAATTCTAAAAATAAATGTTGAAGAGAAAAATCCACCTGTGACAAACCCTTTTCATAATGACATTCCTACCCAGTTGTGCGACAGTACATTTCCACGTGTTTGTGAGAAAGCACTTCTGCATTTTCATTTTTGATGCACTGATATGAATACATGCAGAAAAATAAGGCTAGCAAACAGACTTCAGTTCAGGTGGCTATTCTGGGCGGAGAGCACCAGCTATTCCAAGATCTGTGGAATCTGTAAAAATCTGTTTCTTACAAACTGGCAACTTGTTTCTATAATTTTGTCTTTGCACCCTTCCCTTCATATTTTCTATCACGTGCCAATAGCAGTCTCAGATCTTTTCCAAATGGCCCCTTTTATTACTTGCTCTGATCCAGCACTGCCTTCAGCTTTTGACTCTAATCCCAAACTGCTTGTCTTTTTCTAATATCCTCAGTGCTCCCAGTACCACAATACTCCCAGCTCTCCACATACTTACTCCTACCAAGTCTAAACCCTGACTGCAACCCTTGCAGTTACCTCCCATCTCCCCTAAACTAAACAATATGTTCACCAGCAGAGCTCAGCAGTCTCCCTCTGTGGTAAAATTGATGAAGTCTCAACATTTCATTTTTTTAAAGTTGTTTGGAATTTAATTGCTGATATTTCCACCTTTTCTCCCAATAACAAGCTTGGCAGATATGACAGATAGAATAAGAAAGTAAGTTTCGTTTTCCTGTGGTGAAAATATACATAAACTATCAGAACTTCATTACAAAATCCAAATGGGACAGAGGGTGAAGCAGCAAATGTATAAAGCTTTTCTGTTTCCATAACACAAGCATCAAATATGTCTGTTACACCTGAATTTCTTGCAGGAGGCACAGTAGTTGTATCACAGGTAAGAACTGTCAACATGGAATTGTTCTCCACTTCCAGGGCCACTCTGAACTACAACCCATTTGGTAACAGATCTTTCTCAGAAGGGATTAAACAATGCTGTTTTTCACTTAGGTGACAAAGCAATTTTATGGTGTGGAGCAACATCAAGGAAAGGTGCTCTGCCTTGTTACAAATACAAGAGATGCCAAGCATGAGCCACCTGTAACAGAACTGGCAGGCAGTTTCTACAACTGTTACGACTTTTACTGTAGGGAGTCTCATACTTGATTCGTGTCCCAGCATAACCTAGGCTGTAACTAACATTATAAGCTTCCCATAAAAAAGCATTTATTTCAATATAAAGAAAAACAGAAGATCCCTTTTCAAGCAGACTGCATTTAACAGAGCAAAGGGAAAAACAGAGCTGCTGTGGAAACTTACCTGTTTGTGTCAGCTCTCCCATTTCGCACAGAGAATGACTAGGGTAGCGAGGCAGGCTGCTTAGGGAACCATCCATTTGAGCTGCAGACCCTTTGGACATATGTTTAATGAATGCTTCAAGCTGAAGATGAGAAGGTTTCCTAGAGAGATAAACCAAAATGTGAAAACTTGCAAAAGCATATGGGAAAATAGCTCGAGAGTCAAGTACTTGAAGTATGTCAGCTCAGAAATGTTGTGGTGTGAGGTTATTTCCCACTGAGACAACATCTGCTCTTACTTAGGACTTCTGTAAGTATGCAAAAGAAATCTAATTACCAAAAAAAGTACAGGGAAATCCGTGTCTTGCTATGTTAAAATTAATATACTTTTAAATAAGTACTTTGGAAGATTAAAAAAAAAGTAATACTGTTGTGGATTAAAAAAACTAAAAATCATTATCAAATAAACCCAAACCTGTCTCCTGTTTCTGAAGGACAGCTACACTTTAACACCTCAACCAAAGGCACTAAGAACCTAGAGAGGTTCAAATAACCAGTAATTTCAGTAGATTAATTTGAAAAGATTGTCAGGTTTTGTAACATACAATGTTTGCTACACTATAAGCTCTTATTTCTAATTACTTCAGGTTTCAAATCAAATAGCACATGTAGCCTCAATTAAGTGGTACATGGAAAGCAGTATCCAGTGGTCCCATTAAAATTTGACATTTTTTATTTGGCTATTGTACTATTATTACCCAGGAAAAAAAATTCAACAGTGCTGGACAGTTGAACAGATAAGATACCCCCACAACAGAAGTGATTAATACAACTGGAGAAGAAACACAGACAAAAAAGTCTAGGTTAACTCACAGAATTCAAGTCAGTTCAAGAATGCTTACATCTCCTAAACTGGACTACAAATTTGAAATACACCATAGACTCAGTTCACTCTTGTCTTGCTGTGCTGAAAACTACATATACAAAGAAGTCCACAAACAATGTAATCAAATGGGACTAAACCTTAAAAAAAAATATGATCACACTTTTACAACAGAAATACATTACATAAACAAGGTTCTTTGTTAAATGTCAATGTAACACAGTCATGTCTTTACTTTTGTGCAGAACTAGATCAGAAACTGGCATCCCAACTCTGCCCTACATGCTTCTCATTTTAATAGTACTTTCAGCCTGAATCCACTATATGTTTTTGTGTTGCTCACAAAAAAAATATATCTATATATATAAAGATGATCAATCTGGTCACAGAGCTTGTACAGAAGTCTCAGTTCTGTGTTTATTGTTCTTAGAATTATAAATTGTTTGTTTAAAGAATCTCAGATCTAAACAAAAAAAAGTTACAGAGTTGCAGATACCACAAGAGGGAGCAATAACACTACGGGAGTCTAAGTGTCTGGAATCTAAGTTTACCAGGACAAAGACACTCGCAGATAATCATGGAAGGCCCAACTGAGAAACTGAAATGAGAAAGCACCTCGTGCAGAGCTGTGCTGGCAGCAGGGTCTGCATAGGAGGTCTCATAAGAATCTGTGCCTCTGGCAACAGAAAGGCAGCTAACTGTCCTATCATTTTATGAAACTTAAATTTTCCAATATTTACTTTACCTTCAGAACAACAACAACAAAAAAAAACACAACTGAGAGGAAAGCGTTACCATAAATTATAGTACAACTGTTAGTGAGAAAAAAAAGCAAAATTATGCAAAAAACCAAAATGAGGGTTTTTTTTTTTCATTTTTACTTCAAATTGAAAAGAAAACCAGCCAAGTTACAAAATCCTAGACTCACAGCTACTTCTGTATATTATGATACCAAGAACATAAACGAAGATCTATATTTGAGAGCAGAGGTGTATAAAGAAGACTTTGCTCCTTTCCAAAGCAGCAAGGCTTCCTGCCATACTAAGCATATATTAGAAAGCTTAATCCAACTCCAGATGTGAATTTCAAACAGAACTTTTTATGCACTTTGCTATTTTCACAGCTCAGTAGGGATTTTAAGCTAAAAACAAAATAATTAAGTTAAGAAAATTAACTTAAACCCATTAGCAAATAGCTTTTTAAGCTTATTACAGACATAGCAGGTTGAACTACCAATTTTCTAAACTTTTCCCTAAGCTGTTTACTTAATTAGCAAGTTTTGAAGATACATGTGCAAGAAAACTAAAACTGCATTATCCATTCAGTTTCTTTTGTGCTTTGCTTACAAAAGCCTGAATTCTAACAGAATCAAACATGTACTAATAAAACTGTAATCAATCACTTGTGGAAAGGAAGAAAGGAAAGAAAAAGTATTAGTGCTTTGCAAAAAGATTTACCTAAATAATGGCAAGCAAGATAAACTAACATCCAAGACAAAATAATCAAGTATATGATAATTGATAAAATTATATTCCAATATATTAATATAGTTTTTCATATACCTACGTAGATGCAAGCTACTTAACTTTGGATTACATTATTTGTAAAGTAAGCACAAGTTAAATCACAGGCGTGCAGAAGTGAATCATGAAATAAGACTGTTAGATATACTTCTGATTATAAATTCAAAGCTTACTACTTGTAAAATATATTCCCAAGGGAAGAAAAAAAAAATAATAATCAAACAATAGAAATAAGATCCATTCTGCCTGAGGGAAACAGCCCTCTCAGGCTACAATACACTTCTATTCTGAATGTAATCCTCATGTACATAACCAAATCCTGAACATGCCAGCAGTTCTCCTGACTAACCCTGTACAACTGAACAAATAACAACTTACTTTTCTCAACAGCAAAATTTGTAGTACCGGTCAGGCTAACAAATTATTCCCCCTCCCTGCCCCACGATTTCCCTTTTATTTAGAATATGAATCTTCCTGTTGAATTGGTCAAATTACAGCTGCCGCAGGAGATGGAGTATCTAAGCAACACAGCTGAGACTGCTGGGGCTGTCTGAGCAGGAAGGAAAGCAAATTCCTCAGTTTTATAGTTGAAAAGACTGAAATGTCCTCAAAATATTATTTCCATAAAAGCAACCAGAAAATAAAAATGGGTTAAAGATATCCTGTAATTTGCTGGACATTAAGAAAGTGAGCTGCCACATTTGGGAAATATATTAGTATAGTAAGTATTTCAAATCTTGTCAGAACATAGAATAGCTTTTGATACACCACCACTAGCAATAGCCATACTTCTTTATAATTTTGACCATGTATTTCCCATTTTTAGTGTCTGTTATTTTTTTCTTTTAATTACTTTATTTTTGTAACATGATTCTTATGTGTAAGGGAACTAAGGATGCTACTTTTCCCTCAAATAATGAATTAATCTTGCCTTTTTATTTACATACATAACATTGAGTTAACAGATCCCAGAATTAATAGTATCGTTTTCCTGCACTAGTATTAAAATAGACCAACACTTAAATCCTTATTTATCATTTAAATACCTTATTTGTAAAGGTCTTAAAAAACTTTAATACCAAAATGTCTCTTTATTGCTATACTGTAACCAGGAAAGAAATTACACTGTGCAACTATTTGATCTATATGGGTATTTCTGCCAGTAACTGAGCTGATACACTTCAATAACAATTTCCATTTTCTATGAAGAGTATAGATTAAAAAATAATGTAGAGGGTTTTGTTGTCAGGGTTGGTTTTTTTGTTCTTTTTTATGAGAAGCAAACACTAACTTGCTGTTTATTCTGAATTAGCCCAGCAAAGTGATAGGACGAGAATGACTATATGTACATGACACTCCAGAAAACCTGCTGATAGATCTCAAATAGTGTAGTGGTAACGGCACAAAATACCATGTCAGAAACGCTTGAAAATACATTTATTGCCTCTATTATATATGCAAAGGTATTAAATGTAACTCATGCAGCTCAACATTAAGTACAAACAAACTATACAGTAAAGCCTCAATTATTGCATAGCAGTACAGAAACTTTTTCCACCCCATCCCAGGAGACTAACTGAATTCTAAACTTCAAGGTCAGTATTCAGGAACTGCTGTAGGAGACAGTGGGGCTTTGGCTTTATGCCCCTGCATAAAGTGATGCTCAGACTGCTTGTGTGCACAGAAGCCTCTTCTGGTAAGAGGCTAGTCCTTTGAGCTAAATGTCTCTCGTTTAGAAAATTAAGATATAATAAATAATAATAACGAATCACCACATTCTTGTATGGAGGCAGGCCGAGAGAGTTAGGGTTGCTCAGCCTGGAAAGAGAAGGCTCCAGGGACACCTCAGAGCATCTTCCAGGGGAAAAAAAGTGAGATAAATTTATCCCTCAGCATAAGCAAACACAACAATGAAAGCATTTTCTCAAGGAAAAAAAATATATCTTGTTCAGTTCCCTTTGGAAATTTGCATCCAGAACAGCAAAAATAAAAATAGCATTATTTCTATTATATTATTACTACTATTATTATTGGAGTTTTAGATTGAAGAAATCTCCAAAGCATTTAATCCATTTGCTTATATTCATTCCACACTTACATATCACAACCCATAATTCACAAAACTGATGTGTGACTTCAAGGCTATTTTGCATACCCATCAGAAGTCCATGGGGCTGTAGCATAATCTGCTTAATTAATGAATTCCATCAGCTAAATGCCAAGTCAAATAAAGGACAGAGTATGAGCAGCATACTTATCTGAAACTGAAGTCCAGAAGGCTTAAACAAGCCAGACTTTCAATGAGACATCACAACTGCATTAAACAGCATCTAGAAATCTTCAGTTCAAAGTTAGCAATTATATACCTTGTAATACTGTCAATATAAAAATATTCACAATCAAGCACCAAATTTACATCACAAAGGAACATTTGCCTGACAGCCAAATGCAGCAAATAGCTTCCTGATGTACAAGTAATAAATGTTCCATCCAAAACAATGGCAGAGACAGTAACAATTCTAGCTTTATCAAGCAAGGTCAGGTTTAACGCATCTGGACAGAACAGCACAGAGACAACTCTCTTCATCTTTCTGCTGCCCTTTCAAAATTGGCTAGGAGGTTCTATTTTACATTGACTTTGCTCTCAAGGAGAGGGTGGTCTTGGTTTCTCTACCCACTTCTAGTGAATGGATGTGTCATCTACACATTGATGGTCTAATGCTTCATAAACCAGTCACAGCAAGGGTACCCACACTGCTAGCCTCCTCTCCTCCTGACACTGTGCCCTCCTAACAGCTTGCCTTGGTCACTCTGCTGGCAGTGTCAAAGGCTGTACTACTTGCTTGCCTTTTATGGATCATTTTTGCAGCTCCAGAGCCCTCGTATTGTGTTCCTTGCCTGAAACTGAGGCAGAAATAACTATTAAATCTCCTCTGACAAATATAAAACAAAGGTCTCATGTGGCACTGAGGAATACAGCTACTCATCCAACATTGTCATTTGCTGTTAACATCTTTGCAATAAAGTTCTCCTACACTGACTCTAACATTACAGATAATGAGCAAGATGAGAAGATCAGAGCCTTTAAGAACTCCAAAAGGAAATCCAGATCATATTTCTTTAGTTGGCATTTCACGCTGAAAATCATTTCAACCCTAAAAAGCAGGTCATCATAGATGTTATCGCAGCCATTAGAAAATTATGAGAAATTAATTGCCTACTCAACTCTATGGCAGGGATATCTAGAGTTTGGTCTCCTGTCTGCAACCTCAGGGCTGTGTATCTAGTTTCAGAAAGCCAAGGGGCTTGCAGTGGGCACAGGACACTATTGGGGTTGGCACCTCTCAAAAAATTCAATATTTTCTTGGAGGATATTACATAAGACTGATGAATGCCACTTCTTGACAAAACAAGCATTTTGGTGGAATTTGAATGAATTATGAATAAGGAAAAGAAGCAGCCAACATGACAGCAAAGTTGTTTAAAAAAAAAGTAAAACCACCACCTGGACTATATAAATGGCCCTAGACCACTATCACTTACAAAACTTGTGCAGTATAGTCAGAAAAATCAGTATTTTCTGTTGTGTTCATAGACAGGCATTCCAAAAGTGTAGTCTCCTTTCCAAAATGAGATTAATTTCTCAATTTCTGATTATGATACTTGTAAGAAGGAGCTATGAAAGATTTATGTACATATACAATAAAAACAGTGACTTTAGAAGCTATTTCAATTTTTTGAAGTCCAATGCAATGGTTGCTACAAAAAACAGATTGTGTCTTTTCCTTCCCATTTTACTCTTAAATACATATATATACATTTGTATATACTGTAGACAAAAGTGTATGTATGAGGAATATTTTATTCTTCTCTGCTCAGAGAAAGAAAATTGTAAACTTTCTTCCATTTAGGTTTTCAGATAAAATGTAGGCAGGTAAGAGCAGCCTGACTGTAACTTAACTGTTTCTTGAAAACAGGTAGACACATAAATGGGCTAAAACTGATTATGGTTTCAAGCTTTCATAGGGTTATCCCAACCACCATAACAGCAGCTTGATGAAGCAGTAACAGTTGTCAGTATCTCATGCTGGAATCACATTACAACACTGACTACAGCTGAAGACAGCAGTGCAAGCCTTGCAAAATAAGCTGTACAATAAAAACAGTGACTTTAGAAGCTATTTCAAGCTGTGGATTTGCCTAGAGGTTTTGCTAACACATCTGCTAGTTTTTCTTGATATTTTTCTTCTAATTGTTAATATTCAGTAGATTCACTAGAAAGTCTTCTATTGGAAAAAAAATTAAAATTCCATAGACCCTATTTAAAAGGAGAAAAGACACAAGTAATTAACCAAGCTAGGACAAAGGCTGGCAATTAACATCATCACTGTATTTCTCTTTTCTCAATGAGTAAACTCTAAACTAGAAAGAAAGGTTTTTCCACAAGGAAGAGAAGCAACCCAGGCTATATCTACAGTTCAAACAGGTTCAGGTATGAAGAAAAGCATTTGCAAGCTACAAAGACATCATGTTAGACCAAAGCACACTCAGCTGAAACAGAAAGGTAAATGACCTCTTAATGGCAGCCAGACACAAATAACCAAATAACTTGTGTGACAGATTGAAACAGTGAGTGGTAACTATATGAAAACGGTGGTTTGCAAATAGCAAACAGTGCACTTTGTTTGACTTTTACTTTAATGTAAAACCTTCCCTCCCTTTTTCTTTCCTTAAAAGCACCTTGATAGAAATCATTAACTTAAGGAAACTCCAATAATCTGTATTCCCAAAAAAGAAAAAAATAATAGAAAATAAATATCACTTTTCCTACAACAGTGACCAGTGACCTTTCTGTTTTCACACAAAAAGAAGCATGCTTAGCTGAAACAGAAGAGACATTCTCAAACACTGTGCTTGGATTTTTCCAAATGTATAGAAGTTTATCTAAGAGGAATGGTAATATATTCAATTAAATAGTTTTTGCTTTTTACAGAAATACCAATAATTTCTTCTGGGCTCAACTGGCAGCAAGTAATTATTCCTGTTTCAAGGGAAATATTGTACACCACTGATACAGGGCTTTGTTTTTAATCCACCACAACACACAAACATCAGAAGTAAAAATGTACTTCAAGCTGCAGAAATTGTTTCCTGAAAAGAAACAAAATAATTATCAAGGAAAACACACTTAGTAATGATAAAAGCCAAGAGTTTTACCTGCTAGGCAGCAACATACAGTCAATGTCAGGTCTCTTTGTCTTGGGAATGGCATATAGTGGGTATCTATCACCATGTCGAATCAACACTTGAACTGACACTAGCTTAAAATAATGAGGTGCATGACCTAAAACAACAGGAGGTAAAAGAAGTACAAAGTGGATGTTACTTACATCTTTCCCCTGTGCACTTTTTTCTTTTAGAATAATAAAAAATCAGGTATAACATGGCTTGATAGCTTTGGTGACGCAATGAATGAAACCCCCCTAAGAAATTATAACTTACTGTCCCAAGAAACATTTCACTTTAAATTACAAGTCAACTTACACAAGACTCAGGTGTTTAGCACATTCCCCATCATACATCTAAAAATCAAAAACCTTACATTACATTATTCAAGCACTTGTCTCCACCAGCAGGACAAGGCTACCAGCCTCTTACAATGCCTCTCTTCCAGATCACTTTCACAATGACAGATTTTGCAGCATGCCTCATTTGGAGCTTTTGACAGAATATATGCACTAGTAGGATATGCTAATGAGGGAATATGTTCAGACTAACTTGCTGCTGCAACTGCCACGGTGAAGAATGCAAGCGTTTCTTCTAGCTGACTCTAATGGTTTGGAGTTCCAAAATTAATGCATTGTAGCTGTTTGCGGGGTTTTTTTTTCAGAATTTCAAGTCCACTGTTTTTCAGATGCTAATATAATTTGCAACGCAGCTCACTTGTAATAAATCTTATAATTCAAATATTAGATATCTATATAACTCCCACCCCTTTAGGCTTCCAGTTGACAATTGGCTAGAAGCAGAACCAATTCAAAAATCAATACAACAAAAAGGATACAAAGGAAAGGACAGAGCAGCCTATTTTGAATGATTTAACATAATTCAGCAACCAGCTGGCATTTGCTGTACCTTCTGCAAGGACAGAGAACTGACAATGCACAAAGTTATTCTTTCCAATGACAGCATGCAGAAGCAAGGAACTAAGCTGCCATTTCCATTCCCAAGCTTACCTTCCATGCTGCGTTCAGCAATGGTGGGAATATTGCAGTAAACATGAGCTTCATAAACAGGATCTATTGCAGGAGGCTCCGTCAGCAAATCAGGCATTATTCTCTTTCGGCTTTTGGGATTCAAACCATCTTCCCTGATAGGGTTTACTGGGATTAAATGCACTGAAAGATACAAAACGTATAGCGTGTATTTTAGGAGGATTTAAGGACATACTGGACTATGACTTGTTAAAAAAAAAAAGTAGTTATGCACATAGACTGTGGTCTCCATGGAATGATGCCACTCTACAGTTTAGATCTTTGTTGGGAAATGTTCATGATTTACACAGCCAAGAAGAAAAGCCCAGAAAGCTCTTTAGCAGAGTCAATGTTTGGCTTAGACTGCACGAACACATCTGGATGTAGAACTTAGCTTTTGGCACTCTTCTTGAAGCTGCTTTTCTGTCAGTCACTTGTGAAGCTCTAAGAGCATAAACAGGAAGAAAAGGGCCACAACAGGCCCAACTGCCTCATAATTTTAACTTCAAAACTGATGTTGAAGAACACAAGCAAAAGACACAGCACAGTTATGATGAGGGAACCTCAAACCACTGGGAAAAGAAAGTAGTCAAGATTGAAGGGGCTAGATTGTCCATCATTTTCCCTACTAATCCCCATCCTTAAATGGCTTCCTTGTCAGCCTTAAATAGCCTGACTTACCTAAAGCAAATGCACACAAAAATATATTTGTTCAAATGTAACAGAAGCTACCACAAAAATATGTTAAATACAAAGAAATGCAGTTAATGCTTACACACAGCAGGGAAATGAGCAGAAATACCACCCCTAAATCTTCCAACATGCAGAACCTTGCTGAAGCTTATCTGAATTTCAGGCCAGAGTTGTATTGACAATGTCTTTTTACCTTGTCTTGACCTGAAAGCACTAGGGAATTGCTGAGCCTTACAAGACTACAGTAACAAATGCCCACTTTGTTTTTCCCTATTAGTACTTTCTGGTATTTGAACAGGGGCAGATTAAGGGGTGAAAATGAGGAGGAAAAGTGTTGCATTTTTACCCCTACTAGTCTTCTGTAGTGAGAGGAAAAACAGCAAAAAGAAAGGAAGAGACAAAAGAACAAATTCCAAAGTAGAATTTTACTGTTTCTTCTGGGTCAGTTCCTCTGTTGCATCTTAACGCCCCTTCAATTAGATTCCCTATCTAACTTCGAGACAAATCTGTTCTGCAACAGAGACGTCTAGACAAAGAAAACTAATGCAGACAGCAAACTGAAGTGAAACACAAAAATTTTAAGAGCACATAGCCATTCAAATTATGCAGACTATTCGTTCTTCCACCACTATACACTACTTCAAATATTTTTATGTGGCTTCTCATTGCCTGTCAAAACCAAAATTCAAGCATTTTCCCTACCCTTGCCAGTGCTGCTGACATGGCTAATACCAACACAGTGCAGAGACTTTCAACTTTTCCTTAAACTGTTTCAGATTTTGCATATGACTGCCCAGTGGACTGTGCCTGGTGAGAATATTAAATTCTAATTTTTACTTAGGCCACTTAAGCTGCAGAGCTCAGCTGCCAGTCCAGCTTCTATTTATCAGGTTCATTTTTTAGCTCCTTCCCTGCTAAGGTTCACATTATTGTGAGACATTGCAAACCAATGACCAAGAAATAAGCAGTAACACAGAGCCTTGGCACTATCTACCAGGGATTGGTAACTAGCTGGAAGGAGGCTTACAGCAAATTTGTATTGGGGTATAAATGCCAAAGCTAAGAATGTGTTACAACAGTTGCTGGACTCGGCAAATAAAGAGCATTTCAAGACAGCAGATGTGGAAATTACAGTAGTTATGTTCCTTTGGTCAAGTTTCCCAGCCATAACTCTCAGCTTTATGTTTACAGTTTTCTCTAGAGCAACCCATAACATTCCTACTGCTTACTTAATGTCACACAATGTCACAAAGTTGCCATAAGTACTCATGCAGGTAATGCAACTCATTTCAGCTTTGACTCATGGTGCTTCAGAAGATGGGAAACCACAACCCAACAGCAAAGGCTATGAAGTCTGGTGCTAAAATTTGGTTGGGACATTTAGAAACAAAATAAGGAATCTCATTTTTTTATCCAAGGCAGTTTTAAATACAAAAAAAAATCTATCACATTTTTGCCCCAAACTTATTAACTTCAGCAATCAACAGCTGCATACGTTATCAAGTGCCTACAAATTGCAATTAATGGCAGTAAATATTTTGTTTCCAGAAAGCATGTCTCATTTATTACCAAACTAGTTGAATAAATACCTCAACACTGCCAGGCAAATAGAACAAGCACTAAAACTTAAAGAGAAGCATCTGCTCTATTATTTAAAATAAAATTGAATAGTAAAAATAGCACCTACAGGATTATCAGTTTACATGCTTGGGGTTTAAAAAGACAGTGATAGAACACCCTCAAAGGAGGCTCTTAAGTCACCACAGCAGTTATGGGTGCAACATGAGACTATTTTGTGGACTGGAAATGGCATCAGAGGTTAGGAATAACAATAGTTCATGTAATTAACCAAAATAAATAGTTTATTAAAAACTATCCTATTGTAAATACTGCTGCTAAGTACATTTACTATTTACTTAGTAATAGCTGGAAAATATTTGCCTTACTGTATAGTGAATAAGCTTGGCTTATATGAGAGAAGAAGGGACACAGCATTTCCTCACTAAACTACCAGCACTTTGTCCATATCCAAGTATCTTGGATCGGGACTAGGCTACAGGACCCTCTAACTTTGAAACCACCTGGGGCATGACCACATTGTCTTGATATCTGAGCATATTTGAGCACCCCGATCTAGTGAAAAATGTCTCTGGCCATGGCAGTGGGAGTGGACTAGATGATCTTTAAAAGGTCCCTTCCAACACAAACCATTCTATGAATCAACTTAGATGATTCAAAATGTGAGTTTAACAAAGCAAACAAGGTCAAAAAATTTGACTCACCTAAATAAACACTGTCATAATAGGCAGTATTTACTTTTAGTGTGCTGAAATAACACCTAAAGGGGGAACAAATAACAAAATCTACCTAACTACCTATGCAAACACTTGGGTCTTCTACTTCAGTATGGCAAATAGAAAAAGAAAAAAAAAAAATTGTCTGATCTGGGCACCACTCTAGGAAATCCACTAGGAATTTCCACCAACTGCATACATTGAAACTCAGCAAGTATTTCAGAAGTGGGAGAAAAAAAGAGCAAGGAGAGACGAATTCCAGTTGGAAAGCTGCCTTCTGTTTGCTCAGCATTATCAGCACAGTGCTCCTGAAAAGCCCACCCAGGAGAGCTGGTTCTTCTCTCCTCTTGCTAAAGCTCCTCATAAGCTGTAACACTCTGTGGTTTCAGTGTTTTGGGATGAGGACTCCAAGTAACACAGCCCCTCTCTTCCTACTTCTGCCAGGTCCAAGCAACGACAGATGGATTTCCCATACTGAGAGCTAATACCCAGTTGTGTCTCAACTGTTCTACCATCTTCTGTCACTCCCTGGACACACTGTTAATGCCTCACATATTTCTCACAGTTTTCTCCTTTCTCCCTCCCTGTTCATTTCAAGCACCTGGGTTTGGTGCTCCCTCACTGTCTACAGTTCCCTTGCTTCCTCGCTGCCAAGTCCTCTGCACCCTCTCCAACTCCTTACTGCACAGAAGGCTCCATTTGTTCCTCTGTTTCAGTACCCCTTACACCACATGGAGCAGTTACTAAAGCTCTTTGAAGAGCAGACTCTCTCTCTGTTTCCAGGTTTTGCTTTACTGAAAGTCCTTCTCTGTAATGTCAATCACATCTTTGTCCCCCCACTGGGGCTTCAGCTCCATATGCAACCATCAAACCCACAAGTAGTGCTGGACTGACACAGCTTAGAGGAAAGAAAAGAAAGAAAAAGGAAAAAAAAAATATTAAAGTCCCTCATAGGGAGTTCAAATTAATCATTTTACCAAATTCTATTCTGCTTTTTCAGCTGTAAATCATCGTAAGACTGGAATTCTATTATGAAGTTTTCACATGACTTTTTATAGCTTAGCATTATTTTATATGACTTGTTCTATTAGTTCACAGTAACGCGCACTTGCCCAAACCAGAAGTCTGCTAACGTGTACATAATCATACTAAAATCTTTGATTAAGGAACTTTTTAAACAGGATCTTTACACTGCTGGGCCTTTCAAAGCTCATGTACTACTATGGCAGAAATACAACAATGAAAAACAGAAAAACCAGATTATTTTCGTGTCCATTTCCCACTGCCAGGAAAGTTATTAACACAGATCTGAAACATACTTGGTGATCTAACTGGAAATTTGCCAACACTTAAACTATAAACCATACATACATAGTACTATAGAGGTAGTTCGACAACAAAGAAGGGAAAGAAAATATATTTTATTTCCCAATTTTAATATATATTTTTAATCTGAAGAAGCTACATAGAAACATTAATTTTGAAAAAGTTTTATCTATGAAAAAATGTAAAGGCTTATAGAAAAAATGAAATGAAAGAGATCTCAGAGCAACTTTGCTCAGTGTCCCATCAAGTTAAAACTGCTTGAAACACAAAGTAAAACTAAACATATGGACTGGTATCATACAAAAGTAAGACCTGACAGAACAGCCAATGAACAAATGCTGTCCTGTGAGAGACAGAGAGGCATTGGTCACACAATAAAAGAGCCAAATACTGCTGAAGAATCATGCCAAGAATTTGTGTGGCTCCCAACTAAGAAATTATTTTAAGTGAACAAAATTGAGAAGAAATTAAATGCAAACTCTGTTACTAAGTATAACTAAACAAAAACCCTCCTGTGATTTTTATTCTAAGTCAACCCACGTACCCGACAGAACCTGAAAACAAAATTTTAAAATTAAGTCAGACCAACTATGAAATGTCTTTACAAACAAAACAAACGAACAAAAGCAACAGCATCTGAAATATGACAAGGTATGGTTTTCTTCTCAGTGTACATTGCATGTGACCTATTTGAAGAGCAAGACTAATCTGTCTGACTTCCATATCCCCTGTGCACCCAGCTCCTGAATGCCACAAAATATACCAAAAAAGACAAATATTATACAAGTTGTTTCCAAGTGATAAGAGACAATCATTCAGAAGTAATTTCAGTATAACAACTCTAACAATTACTACGTAGCACCTAATCCCCTCTGGAAGACCATCAATTTTATCAAATCAACTTTACTACTCAGAAGCCCCGGCAGGGAGCTTGTCTGATAGGAATTATGACTACAAAACTGACATGAATTGGACAGAATTCGGTACAGCAGAAAAACAAGCACAAAGCAAAGCGCAGTTCACATAAACACCAATTAAACAGTAAATCACTCCATTACCAGTTTTTCTCCCTCCTGCAGTCCTAGTTCTACCTAGAAGAAAAGGTATCACCTCGTGTTCACCATGAGGAGAAAGATAAATCCATGAAAAAAACCCTAACATTTACCTAAAACCAGAAAGACAGGCAACACAACCATTCTCCACTTCTGTTTTCCCTTGTAGCTCCAACCAGTCTGAGAAGCAGCAGCACAAGTAGCCACATTAGTCTCAACTTTCTGACTAAACAGGAACTTGAAGTGTTCGTGTTTTATAACACAGAAGGTTCTTTCAGCCCCATGCAAACATACTGCTTGAAAGTCACATGGACATGAAGCCAGACAGCAGAAAGGGGAGGGGGGAAATTTACCCTAGGTAACCTTATGCTAATGGTAAGGAAAAGAAAATGCCTATGTCAGAGAGCACAAAGTTTATCCCTCTTGCACCTTCCCACCATCCCCCCTTCTCCCCTTTCTGCTCCTAGCAGGGCACTAACAAGGCTGCCTAGCACAGAGAACACTCAGGCTCGTGAAACTCTGATGATGAACAGAGACCCCACTTCTAGTTGTGCTCTGAAAAACATGGAAGCTAGAAAGGAGAAGTGTAAGGAAGAACAACCAGAAAGAAGCAGGAAT
>NW_009953929.1:86907-113231 GCF_000747805.2 Chaetura pelagica | reverse complement strand
GGGGGGGGGGGAAGGTGAAGATGTGTGCAGAAAGAAAAACAAACTGGGAAAAGTAGATAAGGCGCACAAGGGCTGAAGAGCAGGTAGTGCAAGATGGAAAGACGACACTGCCTATCTGGAATGGAGGCCCTGGGCTGGAGCCCTGTCACCCTGCACTCCCGCCTGAGGAGCCCCTGCCTAGGGTCACTCAGAGCTCTGCATGGGACTACAAATCCATATTTGGACACGAATGAAGTTCAAAGACGCCTGAGTGACACACAATTCACTTTTCTCATTTTCTTCTTTTGTACAGCTAAATACAGCTAAATAAAGGCTTTGTAAGTCTCAAAGGTAAGATCTAGACTAACAATGAGGGCCTTCATCCATAATGCACAATGCCACAATCACTAATGTGCTCAGTTTGAATGCTGAGTAATCACACAAACAAAAAAAGCTCATTAGCTTCACACTGGTCAAACTATTAAGAACTATTAAGAAAAACAAGAACAAAAAACTTGAAAAAGGCTCTGTAAGCCTGTGTATATAAGCTTCTAAGCTTTGGATTTTATACTTATATAAAATATAAAGATACTAAACTTTTACATTTGCCTTCCATTTTCACTTTTCAATTTAAGAATGTACAGTTTAATTAAAAGAAAACCTCTAGTAATTTTTATTTCAAATCAAACCACTTGCCCTACAGAACCTGATGCCACATCTCATATCTATATCAAATACATCCACACTGAACTCATGAAAAAGTGAGTCCTCGGTATCCCTGAAGTGTGTCCCTTAACGCCTGAGCTTACTTCTTTGACCACATCCCTGCTTCCCTGAGCATTTGCCCTTCCATTTTCTCCACATGTGCTGTATCTTCTGCCTGTTCAGGAGCAGAGGGCCCCAGAAACACAGGGGTATTCTCCACAGAATTCTATGCAACTGCTGCTGTTTCTACTGTAGAGCAGGCTCCAAGCTTCAAGGTTTTCTTCCCACAATGCTGGTAACTCCACTGAACACCACTCCGAAGGAAAAAAGAGTGAAGGCAGCTATGAGGAAGGTGGGTAACAGAACAGCTGGGAGCTGGGGGGGAACACACCTAAATTTAGCCTGGAACAGCAACAACAAAAAGCTCTGCCTTGACAAATCCCTGACAAGCTAAAGAGGGTTCCTTGGAGTGTAATTTCCCCACAATACTTCAACCTTTCAATTGCATGTGTTTCTAGGTCACGTAGGTTCAGCTTTCAGATTGCATCTGTAGCTGGGCAGCAGAAGTAAGCACTTCCCTTCTGATACACTTAAAAATGCCATCAAACCAAAGGTCTGATATGGTTGACCCAAATACAGATTTATCAACCTCATTACAGAAGATGGCAGGAATTTTTTAACCTCACAGTATTCACTGAGCAGTCAAATGGTAGCAAAGGAAGATTCCTTCTTTTTAGTTTCCCAGAATTTCCAAACATTCACAACTATTGGCGAGTTACAGACCAAGGAGTGCCCAGACACACAAACCTACTTGGTTTCTGAATTGCTGCTGCTGTGCTTCTTTCTGTAAGAGAGATCACAGTAATTTAGTGGACTTCGAAGGTGTCTGTTAATTTACAGCACAATCCTACTGCCAGCAGAACCTGATGTTTCAGGTCCTATGGCAGCCTTGAAACATGCACTTCATTCTGCAGAACCCCAGATTCCTGTAGTAGCCTTCATTGCAGTGTTTTGACATCAGAAGGTAAAGCCCAGTAGCACAGCTCTACTGATTCTCTCAGGTAAACACAGACATCTCCCCTCCTACAGCAAAAACATCAGTTACTTTTTAAGACAATGAGGAATGCTGCAGCAGACTTGTGGAACAGAACATACTATTTTGAATTCTTACACACAAACATCAACTTGGCAAGAGATGTCAATGAAATTGACAAAGTTAGGGTCTTTTTTTCCATTTTGACACACTGATGCTTGTAGGGTAAATTGCATTACCTGGGTCAGTAAGAGAAAAGCACTGATTTAAAATTTGTGTTATTTAGTGCCATGCTTTTATTTCCTGTGTTCCTTAAACTACATCCTCTGTTTCAAAGTGCTGATACAGAATTTATAGTTCCATTTCCTTTCCAAATTATTTCTTATGATTTAATAAAGACAAGAGATGGATTTCCCCTTTTAGTTTTGCAGGCCCAGTCATGGAATCACAGAATTGTTCTGCCTGGAAAGGACCTTTAAGATCATAAAATCCAACCATAACTTAAATCTACCAAGGATTAACCTAATAATCACAGAGCCTGAAGCACCAGTGCCCTTGCTGCCCTTCCTCCACCTGGAGAACCAACCACAGCCAGTCCTCAACCCCAAACATGGTGGGGATGAGAGCAGAGCAGGCAAAGTAAGAAACCACCCTCCTCCAACTGGAAAAATACTCATGGGAAATTTGAATTAAGATTTAGTATAAGCAGATACTGTTTTTTCATGGCCAAATAGAGAACTTCAGCATCACCTCCATTGTTCTTCAGCATTGGGCAGTCCCCACTGCAGGCTGGGAAGCTCAGACCCCTGTCACACAGGCTGCATGACACAGTTTTTACAACTACCATAGTTGGTATAACTAACTTGGTGTAAGTCAGATCTGATTGTGGGGTAATGAGTGTGGGCTCTAAAGTGATTTATTTCCTTTTTTAAATGTGAGTGTTCTTAAGCAACCTTGTTTATACTAGGCTATAAGGAGAAAAAAGACTTCACAGTGGCCTCCTGCCATGCACAAATGCAAGGCAAACTTCCGTTGAACAAGCTGGAGGTGTATAGATGTGCCCCAGTTACAGCTTTCACAAGACAAACCCTTCTTTCTGCCTGGAACAATCACAGTATGATCATAGACACAATCTGTAAGTGCATCTGAACTTGACTAATTCAATACTGACATAATTCTACTGCATGATATGCAACCCAAAGCCTAATCTGCAGTCTAACACCAGCTGACTTTCCAGCCTCCTTGGTTTTCAGATTCCTCAAGTTTTCCACCAGAGATGCAAATCTCCATATGGACAACTGAAAACTACTGTCAATTGGCTGCTTTCTCAGCTGTTTTTCAGAGACTTGGTCAGAAACAGCCAAGCCTCCCACCCCTTTCCAAGAGAGGGTCCTAGGGATAAGCGAGTTATTCCTTCTCAGACTCAGGGGGGAAAGGCCAGATTCCTTTGTCTGTGTGTTCATGTTCAAAAATAAATAGAAGAATTACACCCAACCACCACGCATGGTAGCTCCACCATCTTTAAACAGCTCATGCCAGGATTTCTGAGAACGTTTCTTATGTCCAGCTGCATTAGCTGCATGCTTTGCTGATTTTTTTTTTTTACAGGATCCCAGTCTGACTTAAACAAGGAAAGTAAGTACATTAAGAAAATCTTTTTTGCACCAAAGCACAACATGGCAGTCCTTGTAGTGTTATATTTTTGAGATCAAATTCAATCAGACTCGAAATTATACAATGGGTGCCTGCATTTATTAAATCCAGATGTGGCTCTGAAAAGAGCCTTATATAGTTTTAGGGTTCTCCCCCGCAGTTGTTTGTCAATTTACAATTCAGAGGGGCATATGGCATTGCTTAAGCAGCTTCCAGTATTTTCAGGCTGACAGCAGTAACACAGCAATGCTGACTGCAAGTTAGGCCTTTTCAGGTTCTAGAGAAGACAGTCATTTTCCACTTCTCCTCCCAAACTGAAAAACTACTTTCCACATTTTATTGTATATTCCTACTACATTGAAACCCTACATTGTTTAACATGGAAAATATTTACATTTCCATCAATTAAATGCATTCCTTCCTTTAAAGTATAAATATGTGTATAATAATGCTTTCTCTTACCAACTTCTCGCTAATAACCTCACTGCTTGGCCCTCCAGTCAATTTGTAGGGGGCAGGGTCCCTACTAAACCTGGAGACAAGCGGACAGATTTCCTGCTCTTTAAACACATCACTCATGTCAGATATTGCTTGTGCTCCCTGTTATTTAGTGACAAAACACAAAAATAGTCCCACTTCTACTTGCAATGAAGCACTTCTGTTGGTTCCTTGCCTACCATGGGCTGTCAGGATTCACAGTTACATAAACTGCACCATGATGGCATCAACAAGGTCATTCCAAGCAAAGTATCTCCAGAGCTGCCACGTCTCATCAGTCTGTGAGGTGTCTTTGTATCACATCAGTGTCCTGAAGGCTACCAAACAAGGCTTAAGTGTATACATATAGTTTATGTATGGCCTGAAAGCATTAATTCTGTAAATACAGCAGATCCAACCATTGTTACTTATCAAAGAGTCATGAGCCTTACAGTAAAATTTTAAAGCTCTGTCCTGCTTCTGCCTACAGAACTCAGCAACTGGTAAATAAACTAATTCAGCTGAATTGTCCTGAACAGATTTTCAAAACAGCTTTTATCAGCTGTGTTCAGAAACTGTGAGCAGCTCTTCCTATTTCTATAGTATTGTCTCAAAATAAAGGTCGACATGAAAAGGAAGCTGCAGGACACAATATACTGAATGCTACCACCAAAATCTGTCTGTGGGTGGTGACCTTAGTTTCTTCTTTTTGTCCTATATAATATTTGGCTCTCACAAGTACTGGAGTGGGAAGCTGTGCAGCAGTGATTACATCATGGCTGAAAAATAAATGCTTGGCAGATTTCACATGTGAACTGAACACAGAGGCCAAGTACACTAAGTGTTCAACATAGCGGAAGAAAATACAGCAAAAAGTATTTTCTCAGGAACACAGACTACAAATCCTCTGTCCTCTGCAATCTTTTCATCTACAGCAGCTGAGAATGATAGAAAAATATGCCCCATACCATAGAGTTCAAGACAGTTCAACAGTTGCTCCTGTGCTGTTGCCTGGCAATCCGTCCCTAACACTTTATATCTTTGACATGGGCTCTCTGCTGTGAAACATGCTGCTCCCCCTCGCTCATTCCTTAAGGAATTCACTAACTCTTGCTACTAAGCTCTGGCTCCTCAAAGGGATACATAGGAAGTAAACACAGTTGTTTCCTGTCATCCTAGTTAAACGGCTTTTTCCCCCCTTTAAAAGACAAAATGATGGGCGTGTACAGTCCTCTAGAGCTTCAAGCATATCATTGCCTCATTTCTTTAGGGCCCTCCTTAGACAGCATCCCAAACTACTACAAATGACTTTTGAAACTCAAGCCAACTTTTATTAGGGCATGTATTAGAACATCCAGCTATTGAAACAGAAATCTCAAAATACATAGGTAAAAGAAAGGAATACAAGGACTTAAAAGCACAATTCTGCTTTGCCCACTGCACCTTCACAAGCCTGGCTTCAGCCCACCAAGTCAGTGGCTTCTTGGGCTGCAGTAAATTCTGTACATCTGCTCATGGCTAAAAGTAGCTTTTCATGTTTCTGTCACCTCTCAACAGAGCTGCTTTCTGCACTTCTCAGCAGCATCTCTGTGCCTGCACACCTGGGTCAGTCACCCCACTTTCCCTAAAGAGCTCTCGAAGAGCCACCCAAAAGGCAGGAAAACTCTCCACGTCTGCTGTTCAGTCACAGCCTCTGCAAGGGCACAGGATGCAAACTGTTTAATATGTTAATGTCATCAAAGCAATCCACAGACATCTGGCACTTCCCTACATCAGTGTCCTTCCAGGATAAAAAGCCTTACACATTCAAATCAATATTTTAACTACTGCATTAAATTAGCACCTTTCTGTTTCACATCTAATCCCAACTGTTTGCTATCCATGAGCTGACCTGCTCAGGCAACTGATCTCAACACCATATGCTGCTGCTTCCCCAAGCCAAGCCAGCTCACTTGTTTGTCCTTGTCAACACCAGGACACAAATCTGCCATGGATTTGTTAGCAGCAAACCCCAAAACAACCTATTTAATAGGCTCTACTCTGCCAGGGAAGTCTGTAATGACAGACATAGTCATTAATCTCAGAAATTAAAAGTGCTCTCTGGATCAGAGAATTATTGGCATCTTTAGGACACTTGATATAAACCAGCTTAGAGGAAGACAGTGAATTTTACTTCTTGTCTTAATCCAGTATGAATGCACACAAGTTGGCAAACCAAAAATGAGACCATGTATCTACAGTTTGCAGCTATTTTAATCCAGTCATCTCACAAAAAACATAAATGGAGAACACTTCCAAAGCTTTATATTTCACTGCATCAAGTCCACAAAAGCCTCAGCCTTTTAAATACAAACTACTTAGACCTTATCTCATTAACAAATAAACCACAATGCCATTTATTATGTGCAAACATTGCTTTTCTCTCTGTGAGTAAGCTTTGAAAATTTATAAGACAAGTTACTGCAGGAATAGAAATTACTCTTATTTAAGATAAAGCAAAAAGATTTAGGTCACAACATTGATGAAAACACAGAACACAAATCTCAAACAAAGGACAGCAAACAATGTGGAATCCGTTTGCAATTAATAGATAGCATTGTGCTAAAAGCTGTGATAAAAGTAAAGTAAAACGGATATAAAGCTAATACAGTGTGAACTTACTGTGAATTATCTGGAAACTGGTTAAGATGAAGACTAACAAAAGGCTTGCACTAAAACAAAGCGGGGTGAAAAGGCTGTCTTTATTTGTTTAGCTCAAGATGTCCAAGTTTTGTTTTGATGCCATCATCTATGCAGTGAAACATGAAAAAACTGAAGGTACAAAGGAAAGCAGCCTTTAGCAAGGGGATGAGTAACTGAGAAACTGCACGTGGAAAAGAAAAAGCCTTCAGGGATGAGAATCAAAGCCAGGACAGGGAAGCCCAGCAAGGGAGGCAGAAGAGAGAAGCAGAATCAGGCACAGGCAACTGCTGCTGTTGCTGCTTTGCCTTCAGGTGAGCAAAGACCAGAGCTGGCCAAAGCACCTCTCCCAGGTGATCCTGGCCAGCAGGGCTATATTCTGGTGAGAACTGAGGGCTTATACCATCCAGACTTCACCTGCTTGGACTAAACCCAAATCACCAAATCAAATTTAACACTGATAAAAGAATGTTGACAGCTGCACAGTGCAAACAAAACTCTCTCTTTACTATCTCTACAAACAAAATAAGGTGAATTTCAACATTTAAAAATAAAGTTACATGTGTTAAACCAGAGCACAGGTCAGTATAAAACTAACCTATGGAAAAAGCCTGGGAACCATTCTTCTGGCTTTAAAAGATAGAGAAGCCAATTCAAAACAGATCTGCAGGTGTCTGTAAGGCTGTCCAACCAGGGATTAGGGAGCTATGAAAAAGGAAGAGCAGAGAACCAGATATATCAGCTTTTCTTGAGTCAAGGCAACACTCCTGAAGTTTTAAACAACAGCAAGAAAAGAACCTGCTAATAAGTAAGTATTTCACAGAAGAAACTAACCATTTTGGCTGGAAAGGACCTCTGCAGCTCATCTGCTCCCACCCTGCAACCAGAGCAGGACTGGCTCCAAACAGGTCACTCAAGGCATTGTCCAGTCAACTAGAAATGTTTTAAAAGTTACATGTTGGCTAAAACCACCTAAACCTTAGAATGACAGCAGACAGACTAAAGCTCAGTTATGACTAAGCAACTCTTAAAA
The DNA here is from genome assembly GCF_000747805.2 of Chaetura pelagica. Lineage (NCBI taxonomy): Eukaryota > Metazoa > Chordata > Aves > Apodiformes > Apodidae > Chaetura > Chaetura pelagica. The sequence continues at coordinate 105,672 of NW_009953929.1, read as the reverse complement.
AAATTTTCCAAATTTCTTCACTGTCCCATGTCTTAACTGAAATTGGCCATCATCAAGTTGGTGCACATTAAAGTACAAACTGCCTGTTTCTGAGAAAGATTCATTTGATATAAAAAGACAAGCAACTACTGGCTTGTAGAAAGAAAAAAAGAAAAAAAAAAAATGAGGAACAAGAAGTGGCATAGGAACAAGATGTATACTCCATATTAAAAAAAATAGTAATCAGAGCATTTCTTAAAGCTCTACAGAAAATGTGAGCTATGTGTCCTGTGTAGTATATCTTCAATTGTCTGCAACTGCAATGCCAGACAGCCCTAAGCAATGGCTGCAAAAAAACACCAGTACTGAATTAATATTATACTAATACAACATAAACAAGCTCAGAGGACTGTAAAGGGACTTCAGTGGCTGAAGAGACAGTGAAAAAAACCTACAAAAAAATTGAGAGTCACCAGAACATGCTGCACAACCGTCTTCTGCTAGTTCCCCCAAAAGCCTCCTCCACTTCCACAGATCAGTACACTGTGCCACCACTTTTGAGATCCACAAAAAACTTAAGTCTACAGTTACAACATAAAAAGCATCTTTAGAAAAAAATCTATATATTTATAGTTATTTTTCTTCATTCAATACTAAAGTGTACAAACCCTTGGATATATTATTTCTGAGTGGGTTTTCTCTTTAATCTTTAATTCAGATTAAATTAGTACTTTCAAAAATCCCAGAGACACTCATCATTCATGGAAAACATGCCACATTTACAAGCTTGAAGACAAATTTCAGGAAGGGAGATATCTGATCTCCTTTTAATTTTGTATCCTGGTAACACATGACAAACCCAGGCTCTCTGCATTAAGAATTCTGAAGCTGTGGCTTTTTAAATACAGTTAAGTTGCATAAATCAGTGAAATCCAACACTATTTTTTTTCCACTGAAGAAATTATATTCTTAAAATATTAAATGTGGGTAGCTGCTGTTTGTTGGTAAGAAGCAATAAAACATGGAAGGAATTCACCTTAGAGAGATGGTAAGGATACATATTCTATCCAGAATCAGGGGGAAGCTTATCTTTTTACTTAATACCTTGGGTTTTTCTCCCCTTCTCCTTCAGAAATTAAGTTCTGGAAAAATCCAGCTCACCCCTTTTTTTCCCAGAGACTTTGCATACCCTGTTGGCATCCCTCTGGCACCTCACAACCCCATCCTGTTTCGGGGTGCAGACAGGGGGACAATGGCAGCTCTGCAGTGGCACAGCTACAGCTTCAGAAGCTGAGGAAACACATCTTGCTTTGCCTATGGAAAGGATGAACAGACATGCTCCCCAGGCTCCCACCTGCAAATCCTGGCACGGGCACCCACCCCTTTTCCTGCCCTCAATGCCCAGCAGCAGAACACAACCCCAGAAGGGTCATGCAGCAATTGCCTCTGACAGGCAATAGCCTGGTGGGATTTCATATGGTGTCCACACAGTCCTCACAAAGTAAGAGCTGCCTGCAGCACTCTAGCCAATAAAATAAAACTCTACTTTTCCTAGTGGAGAATCCTGATTTCTGTTTCCTATGACTCATCCGTAAAACCAAAACCTCCAGCGCAAAAAACAAGATGACAGAAAGTAAAGGGAAATTATTAGCCAAAGATCATCTCTAGACATGCTGAAAGACTGATAACCAAGACTGAACCATCGAGGCAGATAAAGAATTTAAAAGAAAAAACACTCCCCACACCTCACACAGGAACCAGCATTCTGCCAGGGTAGCTGTCAGCATCCTAAAAAGCAGAGGCAGATACCACAATTTTTTTTTTATCAAAACACAGGCCTAAGACACTGACCAAAATACCCAAATATTTAGGGAAACAAACCATGCCAGAAGAGAAGCTACAAATGCAGGATTCGCCTGAGAGCCAGGACTTTGTGATTCTCCAAGTGCCTGAAACAGGCAGGCTCTCAAGAACAGTCTCTAATTTATGCCTGCCACAGGGTTATACAGTTAGGAAAGAGTTGCTTTCCCATTTTAGCTCTAGTACTCTTCTATTAACTGTTACTTTGCTTAAGCTTTCACTAAGTGGAAACAAAAATAGAAACCAAAGTAAAACAAAGGTATTTATTTTCCTTGAAAAAAATATATTTACGTATTCAATTAAAAAATAAAATCCATAGTCAACATCAAATAAACTTCACAGAGATTACATATTGCATCTTATCAGCTAGCTTTGAAACTGCCTTACAGCTTGATTTATTCAAGGTAATCCAAAGATAAACAGCTGAACTATCTCACCGAGACCCACCTTCAGGCTTCTGCCATCAGTCACAGATGTTCTAACAGACTGGAAAGCCTGTGCTTGCCCAGTAAATACGCTCTTCAGGCATATTTGCAACCTCCTGCTCCTGAACTGACCTAAGGGTTAACCAATATAATTAACATTGACAGCATCCTAAATTATGCATTCTCCCTTAGTGTGAGGCTGCAGGACCACAGCTGGATTGTGACACATGTCTTACAACACACTTGAATCCAGCTGCACTGCCATCTTCCATCTCTGTACTGCAGGAACTCCCCCAGCCACTGCATTTCCAAGCCCTTTGCACTGCTCTGGGCATTCTACACAGCACGGAGTGGGGAGCACAACCTCAACCACTGCAGCCTTTTCCTCCAGGAAAAAAGAACAAAGTATTCTAACTTGTATTCACTCTGTTTGTGCAGAGGTAAACTACTCAATTGTAGTCAACAGCATTACAGATAATATTTACAGTGCAAAAATATAGCCCACAGGTCATTTTTCCATTCTGCAGTTTTTTTTTCCAAAAAATAAAACCACTGAAGTCTTTTAAGATAAAAATAAGGTTATTGCATTTTAGAACAGTTTAACTTAAAAGTCTATCTAAACCAGGTCTCCTTTTGTCTCTAGTACTTAGGTTTTAAAACCTTTTGGAACCACGATCACTTACACAAACTAAGAGGGAAAATAAAAACGTGGAATGATAAATACATAAGGAAAATACTTCTCCACTCTTTTCCATAGGCCTGGCCCCCAACATAAGAGGGGAAAAAATTACAATTCCCAATAAAACCTTAAGCTGCCAGCCTTATTTGGTTTGGAAGTTAACCAATCACTCTGTCTAATGGGTTTCCCAAACAAAATCTCTCATGGCTTTCATTATCCACCCAAGAGATCACAGTATGGTTTCAGCCAGCAGTGGAATATTTCTAAGTTTTAACTTTTAACAATGTCATTTTTCTACACTATTTAGAAATTAAAACATGTACGAAACTCAGAGGCATTTGCTATTCAGCACAGTTTCTCTCTATTGCTGATCTGGTCCAGGTTTCACACTGTACAATTTATTAAAAGCCAAACTGAATTTGAGAACACATCTGGCTCCCAGTCTTTTGCTTCAAAGTCCAGGACACACAATTATATAAAAGATGTCTGGAATTCTTAAGAATTGTACATTTCCATCAAGTATAGAAACTTTTTTTAAAGTCTTCTATCTGCCTACTAGAAATGGTAAATAACCCTGGCAAAACTGTTAATAGATTTTGGAGTATTTTAATAAGCTTTCAAACACATCTCAAATCTGATTCTCCTATCATCCACCAGATACGTTCAGAAACAAAACCTGAGGCATTATGTAAATAAAAACCTACAGCTTGAAAATAGTATGACTGGTTGAACTTCCCTTACCCTACTGCTGCAAGTGTAATACTAGCTAGTGTGCCAGGCAGACAAGCCTGGCACCTGATGCAGTGGGAAGCAGCACATAAGAACACCATACTCAGACCCTGGGCCTTTTGCTCCGGTATAAGGGCATAAAGAGCAAAACTGCTCAAGTCTCCCACTGCCGAAAACCTACATGACAGAGGCCTCTGGCAGCAGGAAGGAAGGTGTCTTACAGGATCCACAGCAATGATACCACCTTGAAGAATCACTATTACAGTCAAAAGGAAGTCCTTTCTCCAACTGTTTTGACAAAGTGCAGTCTGCTTATATGTCACCCTCTTCTCACGATAAGGAAACAAAGAAGATTGAGCTGGCATTTGATCCAGTGAGCCAATCCAGCACACAACATTTGACAAATGTGAAGTGACTGCTTCAGAGAGCTGCCCTCTGTCCCTCTGCTGTCCTGGCACTGCAGACTCAAGGCAGAGGGAAGTGTCCTCTGGTAAGTGATCCTTGTCAACCAGTCCACATTCATCCACTGTTACCACTGGTGGGACAGAATATTTGGAGCACTCAGAGCTGTCTGCTGTCAAGAAAGACTTCAAAGGAAGTTTTCTCAATTATTTACCCTCCAAATTAAACAGGGTTAGTACCAATATAAAGCACCAGCCTTGAGGAAAAAAAACAACACAGGAAAGCAGACAAGTTTAGATCCGAACTCAGAAACCACAACAGAAGAGAAAGGGACCAAGAACAAGCATCAAAACAGGACACAAAGTTTCCTATCATTCCTGGGTCCATCCCCAGCCTACCAATTCTGAAGACCCTGAGGTGAATACTGGTTGTTTTCCCCAGCATTTCTCTCCTTGCGTCTAAACCCAAGATGTGGCAACTGTTAGTTCTGAAACAATTGCCTGGGGACTTGGTCTTACAAAGAAGAACACACATGAGGACTGCTGACATGACACACATCATCTCCACTTCTTCCTGGCTTCAGAAGTCACTGTTCCTAATGCAGTCCCAGACCCTTCACTGCACAGTCTATTAAAGTAAAACAGCATCAAATTATGTTGACTGGTCAGCCAAATGCTGCCAGCAACTCCTGCACCTTCACAGGACAGTGTAATCTTGTCAGCCATCCCAGTGTGGGTTGTTTTTAATACTGAGTCAGAACCTACAGAAAAACCAGGCTCAACTTGGATTTCACTACTCCTTTGGCTCCAGAATCAGCTACAACTCCCATGTCTGGCTTCAAATCACCACAGTTCTATGTGGACAAGAGAGAGTAAAAAAAAAAACAAAAAAAAGTACACATGTATTTATAGGTGTAATTTTGCACGTTTGGAAAAAAATTATCAAACAAAACCCTCCTGCACCTTCACAGGACAGTGTAATCTTGTCAGCCATCCCAGTGTGGGTTGTTTTTAATACTGAGTCAGAACCTACAGAAAAACCAGGCTCAACTTGGATTTCACTACTCCTTTGTCTCCAGAATCAGCTACAACTCCCATGTCTGGCTTCAAATCACCACAGTTCTATGTGGACAAGAGAGAGTAAAAAAAAAAATAATAAAAATAATCAAGCATTTATAGGAGCAATGCTCTGCCAGAGAGTAGAAGTTTAGAAAAGAAAGATATATACCATTTGTGCAATTATTCATTTAATGTTACTGTTTCACTTTTCTAAAAACATTTAGCACAGAAAGGAAGAGACATTTTCAACATTCACTGCTTAGAAAAGCAGTAGTGTGTTTTAAAATTATCAGTCCTCCTCCACAAAGCTGTGTGCTGCTTGCAAACAGACAATGACAATCTCAAAAGAGGATAAAACATCCATTTCCACTCCAAATGCCTCAGGAGGTAACTCCCTTCAAACAAAACAAAACAATCTGTGGCTTGTGTTTTTTCCTGAGCCTGAATGTATAAACTCTCATTTTTATTCCATAATCTGACACAAACTATAGAATCATAGACTCATTTAGGTTGAAAAAGACCTTTAAGATGACAAAGTCCAATTGTTAAATCAGCACTGCCAAGTCCACCACTAAACCATGTCCCTCAGCACCACAATCTACACATCTTTTAAATCCCTCCAGGGATGGTGACTCTACCACTTCCCTGAGCAGCAGTTCCAGGGCCTGACAACCCTTTCGGTGAAGAAATTTTTCCTAATATCTAATCTAAACCTCTCCTGACACAACTTGAGACTGTTTCCTCTTGCAACTTGGGAGAAGAGACTGGCCCCCACCCTGCTACAACCTCCTTTCAGGCAGTTGTAGAGAGCAACGAGGCCTCCCCTCAGCCTCCTTTTCTCCAGGCTTAACAATCCCAGTTCCCTCAGCCTTTTCTCATAAGACTTGTCCTCCAGTCCCTTCACCAGCTTTGTTGCCCTCCTCTGGGCATCCTTCTTGTAGTGAGGGGCCCAGAACTGAACCCAGAGCTCAATTAGTATACATCAGTATGACCACATCTTTCCTCTAGGCAGCTCAAAAGGGATCAAAATTTGGAAACCAAATTTTCCATTCTGAATAAAAAGAATAAAACAAGCATATTGCATTCAGAAGAGAGCTTTATACATGAACAAAACTACATTACCACAGCTCTGTGGAACAGTGAGAATGAAATTCTAAGGGATGTATGCCTCTGAAATACGCCATGTGTTAAGAGGAACAGCTTCAGTGCAAGAAAAGAACCTTCAACGCGGCAATAGGAAGCAAATATTAAACACAGATCTACTAAATATGTGGTGTCTATGTCCTGTGGAGCTGGACACCTTATTGCCTTATTGAGTCAGCTTGCAGGTCACCATGTGTTAGTACTTGGTCCACTTTAATCAAAACAGCAAATTAATGTATTTGTTTTAGCCCTGGACACTGACCAAACATCCTGCTCTAAAACAGTGCTGAAACTACACTGACATTAACATTGCATTACAGGTATTTCTTAAATATTTGCATGCCCATTTCATTTAAAGCTATAGTTAAGAATTAAGTGTTTTCTTAGTTTAACACCAAACTAGTCAGGAAAAAAAATTAACAGCTATGTTTAATTTGAAAGCAGCTCATCAACCACTTGAAAACAAAACATAATTTCAGGGGTAGCAGGTTGTTTTCCTGTTGGAGGGGAAAAATCAATTTTGGCTTTAAGACTTGGGGTTAGTTTTTAAATTCTGCAAACTCCAGCTGGTTTCCAGAACATTACAGTGACAGAAGCAGAGAGTTTTATCTTTGCTTTGGAAATTGTCTTTGTTCTGAGTTGGAGGTAATTTCCCTATAAGCTGAAGCTAGTAGAAGTTAAAATATTGGGCTACCTGTACATCTTAAACTACTTCGTTGCTGCAAGCCTGTATTGCAGTTCTCATTATGTAAAACTTTCTATATGTCCTTCAGTACTGGCACTAAGTTTCATGATGCTGTTTGCTGTAGCTCAAGTGCTTTTTAAAGAACCCCTCCAACATCTTGATCTCCTGGAATTCCTCTTGCACAAATGTTATCTTCTAATTAAGTGGAAAATATCATCCTCTTCTGGTGAACTATGATCTACTCTCCTATATGCATGTATCTCTAATTAAAGCTAATTTTTGTTAACAAATTGGTTTCATATTTCAGCAGAAGTTCCTCTAGGACCTTTACTCTATACACAATTCATAACAACCACATAACACCAAGGGCAGAGCCATAAAGAGCCTGACTGGCAAAACAAGCTGCCATGAGAGCCCCTGGCATGATGGAGACACAGGTCCACCTGTGACACACAGATGAGTTTAAATACACAAAAAATAACATAAACCCACAAGTTCTTTTTTCTCTTCCCCTCATCCTTTTTTTTGTTTGTTTGTTTTTAAGTTGTCCATCATAAGCAAAAGACACACTGTAAATCTAAACTAACCGTTTTGGGGTTTGTTTGGGTTTTTTCCACTAGGCAAAAAAAACCCCAAACAAAACAGAGAGGGCCACACTGCTACATTAAACAAGACCAAACCACCAAAGGCTGCCATCCTGTACTACACTGATGCCTTTCTCCTTGCCTTCTAGCAGCGACTAATTACCTTCCCATGTACTAGTACGGTGCTAAATTGGCAAATTAGCACAACGCTCATTTGTCAACACACACTAATGTATATTTAGCACCATCTTCCTGCTTAGTCATCAGCGAATGGCCCTCTGGACTGACCCATGATTAGTTGCTCTGAAGCACAACATAATTGATCTTTTCTCAAACAAACCAGCCACTTGTGATGAGCCAATTCAACTGTCTCAAGTTCCCTAATGTGAGGGAGCAAATAAGAAGTTCCAACACAATCCTCTCAAAGCAGTTTTCCTGATCCCTTCTGGTCTGATGCAATATAAAACAGGAATTGCAGCAGTTTTTACTTAGAGGTGTTTTGTCTACTTTCACGGAAGGATTGATCACATTCAATCATTTAATTGCACTACAAAATTAAGAATTATTTTTTTTCTGAGATGACTTTTCATTTCAAAAGTCTCTAGATTGTACAGATTCCTATTCAGCACACAAAACTATTTTTATTCTTACATTTATTTAAGCCAACCAATATTTAAACACAGAAGGAATGCTTACACAACATGTAAGCATGACTATTTTTAAATACACCTCGAGACCACTATATATAGAAAACAAAAGGGGAGGACACTTACAGAATTGCAGACTAAGGCTCAAAAAGGCTAATAAGGCTGCCAAAGCCAGCAAGAACAGAAAACGGTTTCGGAAAAGCATTATTATTCGTTCTGCTTTCTCTTCATGGTTTCATCTTCATATATCAATGGTTACTGCAAAAAAAACAAAAACATTAAAAACATATTTCAGTTGTGGAAGCACCAGCTACAGCAAAGAAAACTCAGTTATCCTTTTGAAAGTATAATTATGTCTGAAAGGCAAGCACAAGGCAACTAAATTAGAAACAACAGTATCAATAGTTGTCCTCAAGACAACTATTTTCACAAGACAGAGCTTTCGAGTGGTTAAAAAAAAATGCCAATTCCCATAAAATTAAGTTTTCTCCTGCTAACACAGGGTTAATGCTCATGTCATAACACGGTCAACAGTTCTTTAACAAAAGTCTTTTGCCTCAGTGCAAAGCAAATCAAATCACAAAATTATTATTACTTAAGAGCTCTCAAGAGCAATTTGGTAAATCATCCTTTGAAACAAAATAATCCCGTAACATGTTAAAAAGGCACAGATACAGGCTTTTAAACACGGGTAAAAAATTAGTTTCTCTAAACTGATGGCACTTTCACTGACACAAAGTTCAACATCTTTATTTAAGAGAGCAAAGAGTAAGAAAAATTACCAAAACCACTATGCAGAGAGTGGAAAAGTGTATTTACTTAAGATTAACACCTGGAATAATTCTGTGTAACATTTTAAACAACTGTTTTGATAAGGATCAGAACAATCAAGAGTATTTAATACAACTTCTAAACTCAAGTAACTAATTGCAAAAGTGTTTGTCAAAGACAAAAAAAACCCCAACCCCCTCCTGAAAATACCTAAACAAGAAATATGCACTGTTAGTAAAATGCACACTTCTCCTTGCAAAATGACATCCTGAAGCACACAGAATTTGCTGAAGTGCCCTGTTTTCACTGATGTCCTTTCTCCACTGGCAAATAGCTATATATAAGGGGTGGGGGCTTGTTCGCACACACACACACTTTTTTTTGTTTAAACAACCAGCTGCTCCTATGTGCAAGAGAAGCCTTTTGTAACACTGACAGCGTGTTGCAGGAAATTGGGTACTCTTGAAAGAAATCTTCTGAAATTCCCAGATCCTTTGAACTGAGCTCTGTTTATGACAACACATTCAAACATGCAAATAACATTTTTCCCCACTGATATTTCTTTTTGGCCCAGCACTTATTTGCTCACAGAAAGAGATCTCTCGTGCTTCTGAGAATGAAAAGCTCACAACTGCATGTAATAAATACGTATCTGTCTATAAAAATCCTTCTGCACCTTAAAAAGTGTCTTAGCCAGATTTAATCTCTGTCTGAGCAGTGATAAACCAAGTAAAATCACAATCTGAAAATTAAGATATTTTTTTTTCCTCAATTGATTTTCTTATTAGTAATTGAAAACATCTCATGAATCACTTAATTTCTTGTTTTATCTTTTGTGGTTGGTCTTAAGAAGAGTTGTGGGGTCTATGAACTGGCCCAAGGTGACTTCCATAGTATGAGGCAATGGGAACCCTGAGCATATCTGGTGCTCTTTCAGAAACTAAGGCAGTGGAGCTTGCAGCAAGTGCATGTAGATTTTGCAGGACTGAGGTCTTTCCATCTCACTCTACTTGGAGAGCTACCTTTACAGCATTAGGAATCTGTGGAAAAATGGAAAGGACTGGAGATTCTCAGAAGAAACCGTAGCTATTACAGGATTTTTCCCAAATGCCAATAGCACCATAAATGGCATGTGCATGCAGTACTTATTTTTTTTTAAGGGAGAGAGAAAAGGAACGATTTTAAGAGTCTCAGATTCCCAAAATCATAGTTCATCCTGGAACATCTCAGTGAAAGTTGTGCAGAAATTGATCTGAGCTGAACCACTGAAACTAAACCAAGCTGGCAAGGGTAGAAGGTGTCAGGATTAGTGTATACAAAACACCAGTAGTGAACAAAGCAGCTAAACCAAACAGATGGAAGAACAGAAGGGGAACCACAGGAAAAAGCAAAATTATACTTTGGAGGGAGGAGAAGGTAAAATCTATTAAAAACCTCTCAGGAACAAGAGGTCCTGCACACAGTCTGCACTCATTAATACTGTTGCTGCATAAAAAAAGTTGGCAAAGAAAGGAAAAATTACCAGATTGGAAAAAAGAGGAGATCATCCACAACTCATAGGAGCAAAAGGTTTTAAAGAAAGAGCTTAACTAGCTTTAAACCTTAATTAAAAGATTAGAAGTTTTAAAACATTTAGTGTTAAATGCAACATTCAAGAAATTATGAACATTTTACGTATACTTTGGCCTGCTAACAAATTAGAAGTTGTGGTACAACTCACAAGTTCTCCTGTTGAATAGCTGTTAAGAACCTGTCAGTACTGTCTTCGGCGCCTACTTGATACCAAGCTGCCAGGAATCAGGTGACAGTTTGTAAGACCCGGTACTGAAGCCTCTGCTCCTTGGAGGTACCTCAGCAGGTACTCCCAGGGAAAGGCAGCACTTGGCCAGCACACACTACGAGAAGACCGCACAGCAAGCACTGTGAGCACCCACTGAACTATTTTTATATGCAGACGGATCACTAAAAACCCTCACAGCAAAACATGTTTTGGGTCATCAGAACACAGCACCACACAGCAAGATGCTGCAGCGTCGCAGACTCTGCTGCTAACGTGACATTTAGAGAATATTGATCTTCATCTCTTTACTCTGGGCAGGTCATGCCCAGCCCAGCCAGCTCCAGGCTGTAAGCACTCTGTGCTCAAAGGTCAGTTCTATCAACAACTGACATCACCACCTCACTAGTTGCTACGTAAGGGCTTTCGTCCTTTGCTTTGGAGATAAGTAGGTACTGCTTTCAAAGGTAAGCACCACGGAGCTGCAGAAGAGGCAGAACAGCAGCGTTCCAGCAGCAGCTTCTGAGGTGTGCCAGAAAAGCAGGTATTTATGCTCATCTCTGAAACAGGTCTTTCCCTCAAGGCTGAAATGGCCTCAAGTTGTGCCAGAAGGGTTTTAGATTGGATATTAGGAAAAGTTTCTTGACCAAAAAGGTTGTCAGATACTGGCAGAGGCTGCCCAGGGAAGTGGTGGAGCCACCATCCCTGGAGGTATTTAAAAGCTGTGCAGATGTGCTGAGGGACATGGTTAAGTGGTGGCCTTGGCAGTGCTGGTTTAACAGTTGGACTTGATGATCTTAAAGGTCTTCTCCAACCTAAATAATTCTATGATTCATGTTTCTATGAATGCAGGACTCTATAAAGACCACCTACAAAACCCCAAACTTATTTTGGCAACAATTACAAATGTGACACACATAAGCAATTTAGAGATTCTGAAGGGCAGTCATTAGCAAAGCATCCAATATCCAAATGCAGATAATTAAAAGGCTACTTCTGAGCCACCTTTTGCAGCATACCTACCTACCTGCAGAGTTTATCTTTTTCTTTTAGCCATGATCCAAAAGTCTCAACTCATCTGAACATGCCAGAATGACTCACAGCACTTGCAGTACTCTCAGCTCTTACCTAACCTCACCAGACAGTGCCAGTGTAAGCTAAGCTACTGGGCTGCTGCATGCTCACACAAGGGTAAAAACAGTCCTTAGGCTTGGAGGCCAGACCAGGGAGTCAGGAAAATAGCCAAGCCTCTGCTAGGCTCTTGGAAAAATTTAGTCAAGTCACATTGTCTGTTTTAGGCCATTTCCCTGGAAAAGTTAGTAACTAGGTAGGAATGCTGGGAGAGAGGCCCGTCTGCCAAGAGCCCAGGCTGAGCACGTAGCTCCCACAGCAGACCAGCTGGCATGACTGACCTGCTGCTGCTTCTGCACATGGAACCTTCCCCCAGCATCCCCTTCTCCTGTGCCAAATGTAAAGACGACATGTTTTGCTGGGTTGACTAGCTACACTGTTTCTTTTTATTATTTAAGTCAGGCCCTGAAAATAACTTGATGCCAATGCTTTCAAAGCACTTGTGAGGTTAGACATGGCACTAAACCACCACTGCCAAACTTCTGTGCCAATTGACTGATCCTGTTACATCCTCTAAATCACCCATATCCATCTAGAATACAAACCTACTATCTAGCATGAAGCGTAAGCACAACATGACACTTACTCAGTATGGCAGCTTAAATGAATTTACTTCATTAAAAGAGCATGTCTCCATAAATAATCAATAGTACTCTTCAAAGTCTGCCTCAATAAAATTACTGCATTTATCTGATGTGGTACATCAAAATGACATCGTCTACTGAAATACAAGCAAGTGAAGCAGTCACAATGAAACAGCAAAGAGCAATGGGGACCTTCCCCAAAAAGGAAGAAAACAGCATTAAGTCTGTACCTAACCATATGCCAAAACCAGACCAAGGTATATTTTATAGCAAGCCTCCAGAGCTGTGGAGGAAGAGGAAAAATCCTACAGTGTGAGGTTGATTTGAAGTAACATTCATGGGTAGTTTTAGAAAGTCACAGAACACTGAGACCTGCTACTAGTCTGATGTCTGTACACTACAGAAAAGTTTACAGTTGTAATTGCTTTGTGATGCATCTTTTATCTTTCATCTACACCTGCAGGCTTATTTTCTAACAAAACCTGTTTTGAAGGCATCTGAAACAAAGATGACAGCTCCTGATACAATTATAATGAAAACTTCTGCCTTTGCTTTCACTTTAACTCATGCTGTTCCATCAATTATTCCCCAGCCACTTGGCAGCAGATGAGCAGGCAGCACCTTTCCCATCTAACACCCACAAGTCCAAGATCCAGACATTCTCAGACAGCTGAAGAGCCTCATACTCTTGAAATGGAAATTGCAGAAAATTGTTGTGTCAGCATGTGGCACAAGTGAAACCTTTTTTTTTTTTCTTTTGGTCCTTCAAAGGATTTGCTTTTTTTCCCTGATGGAATGAAAAGTAGTGGTTGGGATCTTGCGGTTAGGAGCAAATCAACTAGAACTATGCCAGCACCAGAACAGAGAGAAAACAGGAACATTGAGCAGAACCAATTCTCTGGTCAGCATGACCTGGTTAGTTACTCAAGCTTGTAATGGGCACATTGAGGAAACCCTCACAAAACCCCTACAGCTGTAACATCAGCAACTTAAACTGGACAAATGATTCCTGAAACAAAGAAGTTGCATTTTGCACAGCATCATGAAGTACCAAAGCTTGCATCTGCAATGTTGTTAATCATAATTCTTCACTTTCCCATCAGAAAGTAACCAAGCATTCCATTTTTTTTAAAGGACTTACGAGAAATAGGTCATATAATGTGGCATAAAAAGCTGTATTTCTAAAAAAGTAAAACCAATTCATTACTGAAAAAAAATAAATAAAACCTAATCAGCAATGTTACTGGCTTCTGGAATTTCCTTAGACATATGTGAGCTTTCTGATTAAATTATGCCCACACTTTCTTGAACAAAGATAATTTTAAAAGTGTAGGAACTGTTAAAAATATGATTGTGTGATTCTTTTATCTTCTTCAGTCTTCCACAGAGTATTATTTAGACGTATGAGCTTACCTTACCTGTACTGTGACCACGAACAACAAACACTTAAAAATGCTTCTGACAATTCCAACAATTTTTTAAAGAAATATCACCATTGTGACCTGGAAACTTCTCATTTTTACGCAGCAACATTTAAAAACTTAAAAACACATGAACAGCAAAACAGTATGTTTTAAGGCCAAGGAAAATAATTTTGACATGTATCCACTAAACGGTATGAGTAGTGCAGTTACTTCTACATAAGCAATAGTTCCTAGCACTAGTATTAATTTAAAAAATTAAATGCATTAACTAAATCATATATGAAGGAAACTATAGTGCCAAAATATAAGGTACTGTAAACATCTAATTCCCTTGTCCTTCTCCACTCATGATGCAACTGTCCTTGTCCACTCTCTCTGCTATTCTTAAAATTATCACTACGTATCAGAGTTCTGAACAGCTGCAATTAAAATATAATTTCTATGTCCTGCACATCCTTCCCTTAAAAAGAAATAAAACCATTTCAAATTTAGTCTCCTTTCCCTCCCCTTTAGATATTCAACTTGGAGACAGCTTGCCCAGGCTCTACAGCCTTCTGCTGGCAGGGGCATTTTTTCTCCTACCAGATTCACTAGACTACTTATAAAGACCACCAAGTGTTTCCATCAGCCCTGACACTGAGATGATGTGTCACTGCCTGGAGGAACTTAGGAGAGTCCAAATTAGCTATGAAAGTAAACAGAGAAAAGTAGGATTGCACATACAAACAATTATGGAATGTTTATTGCAACCTGTCTGTAGTTTCCTTTAAGTTCTACTTTCTGCCAGATTTAGACATCTCTTTGGATCAAAGGACAAAGTGATGGCCACCACCAAAATTCATGCTTTCCAGCTCATACATTCTCTCACTTTTGCTTAGAACATTTGGTCATACTTGTTTAGTCAGTGATGCTCTGTTGTATCACTTCACTCCAGGGGGCTCAGAGCCAAGAACATCTTCTGCTGAAGTCTGCTCCTCATTAAGGGAAAACACAGGTAAGGCTCCACACAGCACCCACAGCACCCTGCAAACTCCAGTCCCTCACTGGAGATGTAAGTTGGCACTCAACTGCCTGTGTACCCACTTATCCAGTTAGGAAGGTCTACCCTTCTACAAGGCTTCTGGGTTCCACATGACAGGTGACAGGTTGATCCTGCTTGCCACCACCTACACAGAAGCTTTTCTTTCATTGCAATAGGTGCTCCGTTTCTCTTCCCCCTGTTGCTGTTTTCCAGAGGAAAACAGGATACTTATTCTGCCATTAACCACTGCAAACTGTCTCTTCACTCTAATCACTTTTACAAAGTGACCCACCAACCCAAATGAATACTTTCTTACCCCTCCTAGTAGGATTTGGATTATCTTAACTATTTGAGTACCTCTGTATTTATTTTTATTTTTTTTTAAATCCCCCAAACAAGCACCACAACATAAGAAATACCCCCCAAACCTTATATATTTCATACATACAACATATCCCTATACCAGTTCTACATAACACACACTGTGTGTTCCCTTTCCTTGGTTATTCATCAAAAAAACAAAACAAAAAAAGGCTGTAGGTGCACAAACAGGAAAGGGGTCTTCATCTCTTCTGATCAGCAAAGAGTTTTTAAATTTTAATTTGTGTCACTGCTTTCAAGCACTAAATATGACCCAAGTTTTAATTTTACTGTTGCTCTTTGCACCCATAGGATTGGATTTGTAGGATGCATCCAGAGAAAGAAAGGCAATGGATGGTGTGATACCACACGATGCACCTGGGTTATCTTCCTGGGTTTGTCTATAAACCAGTACCCTACCAAGCAAGCCACCAAAGCATGGGAATGCAAACACACTAGAGCAGATGTCCACTGAGTTCTCCTGCTTTGGAGTTTGAGATCAGGTGCTAAGCTCAAACAAACCCTCACTACAGCTCGTTACAATCAATTTATACCTCTGCTATTATTTTTTAAGTTGTAATGGTGCATCCTCTTCTGCAGCAAACAAAAAATTGAAAAAAAAAAAGGAGTATTTTTAACAAATTTTTTTGTTTTCCATCTGACAATACAGAGAAACTGCATGTAAATGTAAAACTTCACATTTTCTAGGTCACGCACTAGTCTGCCTGTGACCACTGCTTTGAGGACATGGTTTATATAGAACATATTTGCTGCAGATTGATTTCCTGCTATACATAAAATATTTTAGAACATGTCCCTGCACTTACATACAAAAAAAAGCCTCACAGAAATTCTACTAATAGCATTAAAAACAAGGACATACTGCTGCCATGTGCATTTTTTGCAACATTTCAAAGAATCAGTTTCTCCTGCAGTTCCCTTCCCAAACCTTTCCTTCATCCCAATCTAACAGGGCTACTCATTTTATACTACACCTGCTGCAAACCTGCTCAAACGAATAAAAAAAAAAAGGGGAAAAAAAAGGCTCCTTCACTAGGCACCCTATGCATTTTAGTTTGCTAAAATGAAGAGTGAGAAAGACTGATTCACTCAAGAGGAAGAAACCCACAGGTCTGCCACTGCTGTGAGGTCTCTCAGAGTGCAGAAGATACTCTAAAGATGGATGTGGTTTTGAATTAGAAGCTGCATTTTGAACAGACTACGATATAGCACAGACTACTTCCTTCCAAACCACAGAGAACCTTCAGTGTTGTATTAAGTCTATCAATAAAATCCAGTCTATAACAAAATCTGTCAAATTACAAAGCTTTAAACAGTCTTTGCATAACTTTGGATCACAAACCGTTCCCCTCTGTAAAAAAAACAGAATTCATGGCATACCCAAATCAGAAGTACTAAAAAGACTACTGCAATTCCTTTGGTAGCTTATTACCTCTTATCTTCATATTCCTTTAAGGAATTGTTAAAAGCTTGTGTGCTTTGGTTTTCCAACTACAATGTTGGTATAGGTCTCATTGGTTTTACTTGTTTGAACAGCAAATGTATGACAGCATAAAATACTTCAAGGAGTAGCTGTCCTTAAATTCAGTGGGTTTTTTTAGTCCACTTCAACCCATAGCTAAATAGATCCTTCCATTCAGACATATTTCTCAGTAAGTGCTTTGGTCTGGCCTTGACCACCTCTTCTTGGTTGGAAATAAGTTCAGAGTCATAGAGCTATCTACCTTACTCTGTAGAACCTTGAAAAAAGGCAAAGTCAGTGACAACCCAGCAGCCCAGCACATCACTTTGGAGGCCTTTTGGATATCTTTCATATCTAGGAAAATTTGTCGTAAGCAAAATTCTTCATCACCCACGTCATTAATCTCTTTGAACTGCAGGGAAAGTAAAAACAAAAACAAAGGAAGTGCTTTTACTTCCTTAAAGGAAACTGAGCAACTTTTTTTAACATTATTGTGAAACTTAGAAAGAAACCTTATGATTTTGATGGCTCCAGGCCAGAACTGAATCCTAATTGGCAGTAAAACCATTTCAGAACATACAGAAAATTAAATAAGTCTTAAAAAAACAACACCAGAATGTAATTATTTTAAACTTACAATTTTAAAGCAGCATACCATATAAGCACAGATCCTAATCACACACATATCACAGCCAGTGGCTCATCAGGTAACATCACAGCCCCAAAAAGCACATGAAGGCAAAGCAGTTAGCATGTTGAATTGTCAGACTTTTAGTTAAGCTTTTACTTTTTACAGTTTTAATTGTTTGAACAACTCCCTCTCTTACTACAACACCCTCCTCTGCATGGAGACCTTTGAACATGCCTCTGAACAGGAACGAGTCTCCCTGTGCTGCAGTGGTGTGGCTTGTATTCTGCTGCAAATACCACCTTCTGGCACAAACTTTGAAAGCAAATAGATGCTTTCAAAGCTGGTTGTGATCAACCACTGAAGTCACACTGAATAAACAAATCAGTCAATGAAGTTCATAAATGTAGGAAAATGTTTATTTTTCCACACCAGGTCAAATTTGACCAACATTTGAGATTACACTGATATGAGGGACAATGTCTTCCTTTGCATGTCTGCCCTTCCACTGAGGTTAGATGGATTTGAGAGTACGACCTGAGCTCCCAAATCTGTCCTTATTATTTTAATTCCAGAAGATCTTATACTGGGTCTGCTTACAACCAGCCTGCACATGAATATATTCTACTGCTGAAAGGTCACACACCCACAGTTATCTGAAGTTCACACAATTAGGTTGACTTGCTCACAGTATTCAAATTAAATGGATTTGGGGAGATTCTAGTTAAGAAGTAGGAGCTTGCTGTCTTGATTACTCCAAGCTCTTCAGCCTACTCGTTATCCCATCTTGTATCCCCCTTTTCAGCTGGTCCTTTTTTTCTTATCCTCTGAAAAACTGCTAAAATCTGAATCCACTAATTCCTCTGGCCCAACCTCCAACCCCAACTGTAACCATTACCTCCCCATGCCTCCAGCTTACTCAAACCACAGCACCTTACACAGCTGGTGATGTGGCAATTACTGAAGTAAAATACAATTTTACTAAATTATCTAAATTATACATGTGAAAAACAGCAGTGTAACAACCTGATTATAGAAACGTTTGTGTAAGAGGGATGGTAGAGCTGGCATTTATTTCATTACCGATGACATTTCTATTCTACCCTTGTGCTCAAGCTATATTTTTACCCTCATCCCAAAATATTTTATCTTCTGACTGTGGCCCTGTAATGAGATCTATTCCATCTCATCATCATGTGCCAGGTCACCCAACACTTCCATATTCAACCACCTCTATACAAACACAAGGATGCAAAATTATGGGGTAGATCGACACTTCTGTTTCCTGCCTTTGACATGGAGAACTTTAATTTCTCTCCACAGGTTATTCTGTTACTCACTGTAGCACCAACAGTATCAACAGCTGGCAGCTCATACTGGAGAGAAAAGGGGGGG
>NW_009953929.1:82376-86843 GCF_000747805.2 Chaetura pelagica | reverse complement strand
AAGAAGGCGCGCCGGAGATATGGGGAAGAAGGGGGGGGGGGGGGGCGGGCGGGAAAAGCAAGGAAAAAAAATAGACAGACTTTATTCAGCAATTTTGTCATCTTCCTGCAATCTAACCCCAGAATGGTGATTACACAGATGCCTTGGCAGACAGTCAGCATTTTCTGCTGCCCTTTCTTCCCTACAACACTTCGTACAACTGCCAACTTGCTGGATAGCTGGATGGAGAATCTCACAGGCAACACACTGGGAAAATTGCTGTGCTGTTGGCAAATGGGCACTCCCATTTTTTAACTTGATCGTTATGGCAAAACACAAGCTAATCTCTAGAAACATACTATTTAATATTAGACACCACCTGAACACATAGGTACAAGCAGGCCAGATATTTCTTAAAAGAAAAAAGGAAAAATAGGCTTAGGTAAACAGCTCTGGTACTAAAGACTATGTTCTTGAATTTATTTTATTTTTGTTGCCTAGCTTCACAAAGTTGTTTCCACAATTTATTGGTCCAACAGAAGCTCCTTATGAAGGTACCTAAAAGTCTTCACAGACAGAAATGCAAACCTGCGTTCAGACTTCTAATTCAGAGACAAGCAGTAAACCTACATCATAACCACAGGTGTGAGGAAGATGAACAAAGCATGAAAAACATGGACCAGAGCAAGATCCACTGTCAGCATTGCTTTGCCCTTTTAAAACCATCATTAAGAGCAGACAGTAAACTAGATAGTCACAGGGCCTCCCTTTTATCCAGAGACTAACCAGCATTAGAAAAACAATACACGGTATCTTCCACTGCATATGTAAGTGAGGAATTTATTATAGCAAGCACCGAGATGAAGTTATGGTGTTTATTTTTTTATTTTCACAAGGGAAGCCATGAATCATGTGACAGCTTTCCAGGAGAAACTGACTTGGTTCTTGGTAAATGAAAAAGCTTAAGATGGCTAAAGAAACTAGGGATGAAACATCTGGAAAATAGTCAGTGGCTAGTATTTCCAAATAGCACTTCTAACAATGTCTTTACCATATGACACAAACAACTAAGCCTAATTACTTCAGCTTCAAAAAATCAGTTTTTTTTATGAAATATGTCAGCTATCTAGCTTTTCAATACCCAGTTTACCTATCTAATCAATATGAAATAACCTGTCAATCTTGCTCCCAATCCTTTGACTATCATCAGAAACACTTAGAAAATAATCACACACTTACCACCCACCTTTGTAGCCCTCCTGGCAAATGTTCCTATTTTATTATAATCTTACACAATGAAAAAATGCTCCTTTGTGCAGCTTGGGATGAACCATTACATTTATGATTCAGGCATTCTCTGAACACAGTAAAATGGCATTATCTGACTTTTTAAAACAGAATTATAAACACTTATTCTCACAGTACACCTGCCCACTCTATTTCTTCACTGAGCAAGAAAATGCCTCACCCAGCAGTAATCAGAGATCACCTGGTACTTTCAAAACAAACACGAACATTCATTTCAAGCTCTAACCTAAATGCAATGCCACAAAACAAGCCACACCAGCAAAGTTCATGTTCTCCTGCCTAGCAAGACTCATATATCCTCTGCTACAACTTTTAGACAATAAAATTTCTAAAACTGCCATAAATGGTTTTCAAAGCTAAATGCTTGTCTAATGGGACTTCATTTGGGTTTCACCAAAGGGCAGCCTGATTTTAACAGAACATGAAGCATGTCATGGTCTAGTATCTAGTATATTTCTGGAAAGCTGCTATGTAAGCCTTCAGTCATCATTGTAATCCTATTTGTAGCTGTATGATCAACTGTTTCCATTCATTTTCCTACCTCTGTATAATTTATACCATATATCGGCCTCCATTCAGTATAGAAGGCACTCTGGAAAGCATTTCAAAGAAGGAAAAAAAAAATTTTAAATGTATTTTTAAGCACAATCTTTCTATCAGTACTGCAATAATTTAAAATTACCACAACACTACAATCCATGCAAGTAGAGATCTTGCAAGAAATCTACATTTAAAGTCTCCTCCGAGGCATTGGGCATTTCTTCCCTTTTTGCTAGACAATTTAAGTTATCATATTTATACATAATTTACCACCCAAGCTAGAGTATTTCTAATTACAATCTTCTGAATGTGAATCAATACATATCTTGCATACTGACCCTACCCAGTTCTTCCAGCAAGTCAAGATTAAAGGTTATGTTCAAACACTTCCCAAATGTGACTGACTCACTGCTTGAACAGCTTTGATCCAAACCACAGTGTTTGTCTAACATCTGGATCACTGAGGTTCTTTTTCAGCAAATCCCTCCTCACCTTTGAGGCTGCTGCCTAGCAGCATGTATGTGTGCTAGTCAAGGGTTTGCCAATGCAGCTGAGCTGTCATGCTCTCTCAAGAACCTTCTCAGTAACTGTCTTGTCCATTTACCAGTAACTCCCAAAACCTTCCTGTATTACCTACAACAAACTCCATCTTCTTTAATCGTCTCGTATTTCTTCCACCCAATGATTTCTTTAACAGTTAAAGCAATGGCTGCATTTTTCCTATGCACTTCACAATGCTCCTCGAGAGCACCTTCATCCTTTTGGTAAAGGCAGACTTCAAGACCTCACCCTCTTCAACAATTAACATACCACCACCTCCTTTGCAGCATCCATCGTAAACAATAAATCTAACAATATCTAAATCATGAAGTGTATATTACTGGCTGGCATAATATTTAATTCCTAAACTCATTTGATTTATGTTTGCAAGCAACAAGCATATCATAGTGATTTTTAAATATTAATTGCCAAATATTTTTATCACTTAAAAGAAGAGAACATTATTAGAACTGACCATAAATCACTCTTAGGACTAAATTAATTAATCACTCATCTTTTGGGCAAAGACACACCAAGACACTTAAGATAAAAGCCGTTTATATCTTAAAAACACATAAATCCACAACTTGAACAGAACAAGCATCCAGAATAATACAACCAAAGTCTAGTCTCATATGTCTCCTATGAGACTTTGAAAATTAACAAAGACCTACATAACAAACCTCCCAGGACACTTAAGGTTTCTTTTTTCTAAGAAGGTCATGAGGGACGAGAAGTTTGCAAAAATACATACCCCATTGTAAAAACACTGGAGAAGGAAACCTCATGGGAGACAGCAGTTTTGCACACCCTGAAGCATTGCTTTTTGCCTGCACTCATTCCAAGATGCCCACTTTTTAAACTTAAAAAAAACCAAAATCACACACACAAAACATAACAAAAAACCAACAAAAACCCAAACAAAAAACAGCCTAGGGAGACAAATGAAGGCTGTTAAATGCCTGAAGTGCAACCAGGGGTATGCCTCTGGGTAGGTACGTGGGTAGAGATACAGAAGTTGAGTTACACCAAAAGTCCTATAGCTCGTTACACCTTCACTCGAGACTTCTATTCCTCAATCCTTTTTGCAGAACAGGGAACTGGATCAGTATGTACTGAAACGTATAAAAATTAATACTTCAGCACTGCCTAGTTTACATAAAATATTTAAGATACTACAATTAAAAAGCCATTAGAGAGACGAGCATATGTTTTAACCATGTGCACTACTTTTAGTTACCTTTTTGAGAAGATTAAAATTAAGCAGCTTCTGCTTCTCATCCCACTCACACCCTCCCACTACAAATTCTGTCTGAGCTAATCCTCCTTCTGCAGACGTCAAAACAGGGCATAAGTATTACAGCTACTTACTGCCAAAATGTGCTGGTTTAATATTCCATTACTATTGTAAAACTGGCACAATAATTTATTGTATGTGACAGCTTTTGCAGTTAGTCAAGGATAGAGCCACTTACTGTGTAGTTTCTTCATCCACATGAAACTGTATTTGTGAAATTTGTAAAAGTGGAAATTTAAGGTCTGAGCTAGATGTTCATCTTAGACTATAATGCCAAGCAAAATACAAAGCTTATAAGGTCTTGACATACACTCATCTCACCCTGTCACTTCCATTGTCCCTGCCTTTACCTAAGTTACTCTGTCCAGAAATTCAAGTTGAAGTATTTGCACATACATTGTTTAACCCCTTACTTACTAGCATTTAAAAATAAATATTTTCACAGATTTTTTCTTTTTAAGTGCAACACTCTGCACGAAGGCCAGAACATTTCTATCAGAACGCACTCCCGAGGAAAAGTCCGTGCTCGTCAAAAGGTTCAGGGTTATTCCTCAGTGCAGAAATACACTAAGTCTGTTCAAGGCTCCACAAAGATGTAGGTTAAAGCAGATACAACGAAAGGGACTGCTACAGATACACTAAAGACAACAGGCATCAAAGGAAAAGATACATTAAGTTGCTCCACTCCAGCCACGATGTATCAAGCAACAGCAGATGACCAGGCACCAGCCCGGTGCAGAACCACACAGCTCTGCCCCAGCACCGCGTTCCACGCCGGCCGAGCCCGCCGAACACCCCGGCTC
>NW_009953929.1:79884-81513 GCF_000747805.2 Chaetura pelagica | reverse complement strand
GGTCCGGCCCGAGGGTCCCCCCGGCTCGGGACGGGACGGGTCCGCAGGGCTGTTGTTGCCCGAGGGACGGGCTCGTTTCAGCCCTCTGAGAGCGGCTTCATTCATGATCACAGCGGTGGGAAACCAGCGAGAGGCTGCGGGACAAACTGCGGGCACCTTGTCCTAGTCCCCCCTGTTTTTCAGCTTCCAGAGTCTGAGTCCGTGGCCGTCGGTGCCCTGGAGACCCAGCACGAACATCTAACGCAGCTAAATATAAATGGTTCCTTGCCAGGGGCTCTGCTGGCAAATTCTTCTCACGCTTAACTTACAGGGCAGTGCAGCTGCAAGTTGTCATGGGCCTTTGTCAGAAATGCCAATTTCTTGTCAAAGGAGAATTCCATGAATTTCAATTAAAAAGGTAAACCAAACACATTCCCTTGTACAGCTGATGGAAGTAATTTCATCACTTCCAGTTTTCACCCGGATCTGTTGCCAACAAAGAAGCTCACAGCTAACCAGCCTTTCCCCTCAGAGGAGCAGATTCTGTTCTACCAGCAGCATCACTTGTTTATTCCTTTCAAAAACACCAATTTTTCATGTAACCCTAAAACAGGTTCTAAAATTAATTCTGCTGCTTTGGGGAACGCCTGAATTCCCTACACACACCTACCTTGACATGTCTATGCAGAACCTATGCAAATACCAGCTGATCAAAGTAACACTGATGCTAACCAGTTGGTTATCATGGTTATGGCAAATGGCTGTAGGGTTTTCTTGTTGCAGCCAGGACTACCTCAAAGAGTGGTTCACATACTCCTGCAGTCCCACTTGCATCTCTGGATACTTCTGCCAGCTTCCAACTGCCTTGTCACGCTGCTCTGCCACCAAAGATCCTTATCTGCATGGCCTCTACTCTGGGCCATGGTGACCGGTGGTCACTGCCCTGTAAATATCAGCATGGAACCAAATTTGCTTGCTTTGATACTGCACATGCACAAACTCAGCACAACTGGCAAAAAGGCTGGGCATGTTTTTCTAGCTAGACTAGTTCTTTTCACTGACTGGTATGCTTTCACCTGGAAATGTGCTCAGATTCCCCATTTTATTTTCTTTTAGAACAAGAAGTAGGAATTAATCTGCCTCCTCCCTGGAGTGTTCAAGGCCAGGTGGGATTGGGCTTTGAGCAGCCTGGCCTAGTGGGAAGTGTTTCTGCCCAAGGAAGGGGGTTGGAATTAGGTGATCTTTAAGGTCCCTTCCAACTCAACCCATTGAATGATGCTAAAGTTTTAAACAACAGACTGCACAATGGTGCAGAAAGTGATCATCCATCTGCAGATTAGAAGACTGGAGCCTCTCCCAACTGCTGCTCTTTTAAATCTATACCCAGAGATGCTCAGCAGCATGGTGGTTGGTCTGCCAACTGACACATCAAATACACAGACATTGCTCTTTTTCCCTGCTAGCAGCATCACATCAGATTAGACCTAATCCATAATTATGAACTACTTCAAAAATAATGGTTTGCAGAAGAGCAGAAGACAAATTATGGGACCCTAGATGTGGAACAGTGAGACTTCTGACTGCCATTCACTAGAGCACGTTATGTTTGCATGGTGCCTGACATCAGCACAAGGAAATCTGGTCTTTCCC
>NW_009953929.1:70256-79850 GCF_000747805.2 Chaetura pelagica | reverse complement strand
CATATGGAAGCAATGACCTACCATGTTAGCAAATGCTTGCCACGGCAGTTACATTTCGACCATATCCAGAACAAAGTGCAATTTAGAAAGGACTTTGGATTCAGGAGCTGTCAATCTGTTCTCCATGTAATATAATTATTTCCTCACAGAATGTTTTTGCTTTGGAGAATAAAATACTGTTGTCTATACACAGAAATCAACTTCATCAGGGACAAAGTGATTATGGTGCTTATAATACAAAAGACTATGTACTTAAAAGTTTTTAATACCCTGAAAATATCTCTGCAGAAACCCCATCCACCTGGATTTTAAAGATTAAATTAGAGATAAACTGAATACCTGCAAGGCAGAGCAACTACAACTACTGCTTTTGAAGGAGACTTGGAGTTATGCACAGTCACACTGCATCAACTCACTTGATATTCTCATCAACTGGATCTGCTTTCTCCTAGTATTAAGCATCTAATGAACTTCTCATGATGCAAATACGAATTTGTATCATCAGAACTGGCTCTTCTGGCAAGTATTATGAAGAAGTCTTTCCAGTAGAGTGAATTAGCTATGAACTAAAAGAACCTTTTACATTAACCAAGAAGTAGCTGTGAGCAAGTATGAACACTAAACCTGTGAGCTCACTCACTGACATCCACCAGCTGCTACTGAGACAATCCACAATTGTATGTGGTCAAAACACTGCAGTGTTCCTCTGTCTGACCTAAGCCCAAAGAGGCAAACTGACAACCTGCGTTCCCTACACACACCTACCTTGACATGTCTATGCAGAACCTATGCAAATACCAGCTGATCAAAGTAACACTGATGCTAACCAGTTGGTTATCATGGTTATGGCAAATGGCTGTAGGGTTTTCTTGTTGCAGCCAGGACTACCTCAAAGAGTGGTTCACATACTCCTGCAGTCCCACTTGCATCTCTGGATACTTCTGCCAGCTTCCAACTGCCTTGTCACGCTGCTCTGCCACCAAAGATCCTTATCTGCATGGCCTCTACTCTGGGCCATGGTGACCGGTGGTCACTGCCCTGTAAATATCAGCATGGAACCAAATTTGCTTGCTTTGATACTGCACATGCACAAACTCAGCACAACTGGCAAAAAGGCTGGGCATGTTTTTCTAGCTAGACTAGTTCTTTTCACTGACTGGTATGCTTTCACCTGGAAATGTGCTCAGATTCCCCATTTTATTTTCTTTTAGAACAAGAAGTAGGAATTAATCTGCCTCCTCCCTGGAGTGTTCAAGGCCAGGTGGGATTGGGCTTTGAGCAGCCTGGCCTAGTGGGAGGTGTTTCTGCCCAAGGAAGGGGGTTGGAATTAGGTGATCTTTAAGGTCCCTTCCAACTCAACCCATTGAATGATGCTAAAGTTTTAAACAACAGACTGCACAATGGTGCAGAAAGTGATCATCCATCTGCAGATTAGAAGACTGGAGCCTCTCCCAACTGCTGCTCTTTTAAATCTATACCCAGAGATGCTCAGCAGCATGGTGGTTGGTCTGCCAACTGACACATCAAATACACAGACATTGCTCTTTTTCCCTGCTAGCAGCATCACATCAGATTAGACCTAATCCATAATTATGAACTACTTCAAAAATAATGGTTTGCAGAAGAGCAGAAGACAAATTATGGGACCCTAGATGTGGAACAGTGAGACTTCTGACTGCCATTCACTAGAGCACGTTATGTTTGCATGGTGCCTGACATCAGCACAAGGAAATCTGGTCTCTCCCTACCCAGAAAGCAGACTAGATGCTTTAAATAAAATCTCCATATGGAAGCAATGACCTACCATGTTAGCAAATGCT
This sequence comes from Chaetura pelagica, assembly GCF_000747805.2. Classification (NCBI taxonomy): domain Eukaryota; kingdom Metazoa; phylum Chordata; class Aves; order Apodiformes; family Apodidae; genus Chaetura; species Chaetura pelagica. Next base: position 78,030 of record NW_009953929.1, on the reverse strand, counting down.
TGCCACGGCAGTTACATTTCGACCATACCCAGAAAGCAGACAAAATGCTTTAAATAAAATCTCCATATGGAAGCAATGACCTACCATGTTAGCAAATGCTTGCCACGGCAGTTACATTTCGACCATATCCAGAACAAAGTGCAATTTAGAAAGGACTTTGGATTCAGGAGCTGTCAATCTGTTCTCCATGTAATATAATTATTTCCTCACAGAATGTTTTTGCTTTGGAGAATAAAATACTGTTGTCTATACACAGAAATCAACTTCATCAGGGACAAAGTGATTATGGTGCTTATAATACAAAAGACTATGTACTTAAAAGTTTTTAATACCCTGAAAATATCTCTGCAGAAACCCCATCCACCTGGATTTTAAAGATTAAATTAGAGATAAACTGAATACCTGCAAGGCAGAGCAACTACAACTACTGCTTTTGAAGGAGACTTGGAGTTATGCACAGTCACACTGCATCAACTCACTTGATATTCTCATCAACTGGATCTGCTTTCTCCTAGTATTAAGCATCTAATGAACTTCTCATGATGCAAATACGAATTTGTATCATCAGAACTGGCTCTTCTGGCAAGTATTATGAAGAAGTCTTTCCAGTAGAGTGAATTAGCTATGAACTAAAAGAACCTTTTACATTAACCAAGAAGTAGCTGTGAGCAAGTATGAACACTAAACCTGTGAGCTCACTCACTGACATCCACCAGCTGCTACTGAGACAATCCACAATTGTATGTGGTCAAAACACTGCAGTGTTCCTCTGTCTGACCTAAGCCCAAAGAGGCAAACTGATAACCTGCGTTATAGAGGATAGGACAAGGTGAAACACAGCCGCATTCCCCGAGGAGGATGTTTCTAATGTTACAATTTACTTAGATTTCCAAACAGCTGATTCTTATCCTGGCTTTTTTTTTTTTTTTTTTCCCTGCTCTCTTTTTTTTTTTTTTTAATGAGAAAAACTGTTTCCAACTGGGTGGTGGTGTTTTTTTTTCTTTTCCCTCCTTCATTTCTAATCACAGAGTCAAAGCAACTATATGTCCTTCTGTTTGCCAAAGGTTTTGAATAGGAGATACTTGGGTGAAGGTAAAGTTTGGATCAGGGCTCTCCTGCAGACAAATTCTGACACACACAGTACACAATCAATTGTGATTTACAGTATAAATTCATTCATTTTTCTGCTTAATCCAACAGCTAATGCATTTGCAAGAAAACAGTCAGGAAGTAAGTCCAAAGACTTTACCCAAGATTCCAGCTAGATCCCCAGTACTGCACCTAGAAGCCATGACAACAATGTAGTATGTATGCACAAGTGAGTGGAAAGAGAAAGAGACAAGTCTCTGCTCTACAAACAAGTCTGCAGGCAGTTTTGCTCATACAGGAGCAAGGCTTCTCAACTATGGTACATTTGAACTATGTATCATACACGAGGTAATATTTGAATATGGTATCTCAGTTCTGGTGTTACTTCCTCTCTCATAACTGTTTCAGGCCCCATATATTTGTAGGGGTGTATCCTGTCAGTTCCATTGCTTGACTTTGGCTGTATTTCTCAGCTACATGCCTGAATGCTTTAGAGAGTTCTCACTCTTTATCTAGCAAGCTTCTGACAATACCGCATTCTTAGCAAGCAGTGTTTTCAGATTGCTAATTACTGACTGAGATGCTTTGTGTCTCAGACCTACAGCTTTTAAGTATTTAAAGAAACTGCTGATAGTTCTGGAAGGAAACCCCTTTGAAAACAGTTATTTATGCCTACTTTTTGCCACCACATACCTGAAGTCTGATGTCACCTCTTTAAGTTGCTTTGTGCATGTTCTTGCATCATTCCGAGTGCCATGTGGCCTATCTATCCAATGCCTGATCAAGTTAGTCCTGGTTTTAAAGGTTTGAGTGCCTTGATGGCTCGTGTATATTTCAACATTATCTTCCTATAAACTCCTGGGATGCCAATTCCCATTAAATTTCCTTAGTCTGAGTCTCATTGGATCTTTTGGAATCTTTTAATAATGTCATAACTGTGGGTCTGGATATGGTGCCACAGCCACCCATCTAGGTTTCTCTAACTCTTCTATTGTATGACAGCAGCTTCTGTTTTCTTCAGAGGCTGCCTATTATATCTTATTTGTCAGCATTTCTACATACATGGCTTTACAGCATTTAAATTATCTCTGCAGGGAGTCCCTCAATTCAACCTCAAATATACAATTTTGCAGTGTCTCGTGTTCATGTTAAATGTTGTTTTCATTTCTTGCTCTAGGCTTAACATCCTGATAATACCATCACATTCAGCCTCATCAGTTTCAGCAGTAATCAAGCAATCAGCAATTAAAGTACATACTAGGAATATTACCACATATTTCCTTATTTTTCTTCTACTCTTTCACTGGTTGATTAAATTCCAAACAAGAATTACAAGTTGTACATTGTTTCTAGGTGGCATTAGACAGACAGAGCTGATGTGCATTTATACCAATGCACGCAGTATGGGGAACAAACATGATAAACTAAAGATCTGTGTGTGGTGGCAGGGCCATGATCTCACAGCAATCACTGAGACATGGTGTGACAGCTCAGATGACTGGAGTGCTGTCATGGATGGCTATGTACTGTTTAGGAAAGAGAGGTCATCAAATTGGGGTGGTAGAGTGGCTCTTTATCTGAAAGAGCACCTGGCATGTATTGAGCCCTGCCTAGGAGAGAAGGAAGAAGGTGTTGAGAACTTGTGGGTGAGAATTAAGGGGCAGGCTAACATGGAGGACACTGCTGTGGGTGTTTACTACAGGCCACCTTATCAGGATGAGGAGGTTGATAAGACCTTTTGCAGGCAGCTGAAAGTAGCCTCATGATCACAGGCCCTGGTTCTCATGGGGGACTTCCACTACCCTGATATTTGCTGGAAGGGCAACACAGCCAGACATGTCTGGTCCAGGAGGTTCCTGCAGATCATTGATGACAACTTTCTGACTCAGCTGGTTGAGGAACCTGCAACGGGGGATGCACTGCTGGACCTGTTATTAACAAACAAAGAAGGTCTTGTTTGGGATGTGAAGGTTGGGGGCAATGTTGGCTGTAGCGACCACGAAATGGTGGAGTTTACTATTTTGTGTGGAAGTAGATAAGTAAGATTACAGCACTGAACTTCAGGAACACAAAGTTTAGTCTCTTCAGATATCAACTTGGTGAAACACCATGGGCCAGGACCCTGGAAGGTATGGATGTCCATGAGAGCTGGGCAACTTTCAAACACTACTTGCTCCAAGCTCAAGACCAGTGCATCCCTATGAGGAAGAAATCAAGCAGAGGAGGTAGGAGACCTGCATGGATGAGTAAGGGTCTTCTGGAAAAAATTAAATGGAAGAAGGAAATTTACAGAACATGGAAAACAGGATTGGCCACTTGGGAAGAATATAGGAACGTAGTGAGAGAATGCAGGGATGCAATGAAGAAAGCTAAGGCCCATCTGGAATTAAATCTGGTGACAGGTATCAAGGACAACAACAGGAGTTTCTTCCAGTACATCAATAAAAAGAAAGGAAGACTAGGGAAAATGTAGGCCCACTGATGAATGACATGAGTGCACTAGTGGCAGAAGACACAGAGAAGGCAGAGTTATTGAATGCCTTCTTTGCTTCAGACTTTACTGCAAAAGCCAACCCTCTTGAATCCTGGACTATAGAGGTAAGAGACAAGGTCTGGAGAGAGGAGGAATTTCCCTTGGTAGAGGAGGAACCAGGCTAGTGGCTACTTAGCCAATCTGGACATCCACAAATCCATGGGCCCTGATGGGATGCATCCATGAGTTCTTAGAGAGCTGGCAGATGTTATTGCTAGGCCACTCTCCCTCATCTTTGAGAGGTCACAGAGAACAGGAGAGTTGCTGGAGGACTGGAGGATTAATTATTTCAAACTAGAGAAGGGTAGATTAAGGTTGGACTCTAGAAAAAAGTTCTTTAATATGTGGCTAGTGTATCACTGGAACGGGTTGCCTAGAGAAGTGGTAGAGGCCCCATCTCTGGAGACATTCAAGGTCACGCTTGATGGAGCCCTGAGCAATCTGTTCTAGTGTGAGATGTCCCTGCTTATTGTGGGGGGTTGGACTAGATGACCTTTAGAGGTCCCTTCCAACTAAAGACATTCTATGATTATATGAAGATGCCCTATCTGACTCTACTTGCTAATACTCCCTTTTCTTCTGAATAGCATAATAAAAAAGCCTGTTTAGTTTTCAGAGTGAACAGAAGACTGCTGTTTGCACATGACTATGTCCTGGAGTATAACCATGTATATACAACTCCTTAATTTGAAAAATAATTTTATTTAGTTGCAGAATTTTCCAAAATAAATGTGGACCTCTGAACAGTTATAACTCAAATAGTTAGTCTGGCCCATTACGCCCATTACTTCCTCCTCCTTCCTTTTGCAAGACCCACTGTCATGCAGCTGGATGCAGCACCCATAGGATTTAAATACACCTCATCCCAGCAGGTCCACATTTTATCCTAGCTGGATAGCTATTTTATCCTATCTTGTGTGGTCACAAGAGGATTGCTGGGGCATGTGAGAATAAGAAAGACCAGTTAATCAAGTCATTTGAGAACAATGCAATTTACCTACAAAGGTAGTTTTAATATCATCAGATAGGTATCATCATCAAATGGCAATATGGCACATCACATTCCAACTGTGCCTTTTCTAAATGTGTAAACAGGGTGTCATATTTTGAAGAAAAGAGTTTGCTGTCACTTCTTTATGGAGAAATTACTGCAAACGGCAGAAACCGCAAACTAAATTTGGGGCTGAAGTTTTTGAAAGAGGAAGTCTGTGTGGGACCACACTCATGGAGGAATGTGTGCAATATAAATAGACTTCATAAGTATGCTGAGAAAATGCCCATATCATGCATTGCTGATTTCTCTTCAACAGAAAACCAAACACCTCTTTCCTCTTTGCAGAGGTTTGGCAGTCTTTGTAACCAAATTTCTACAGTATGGACATGCTAGCATAAAACTCACTACGAGAACCATACCCTCATTTCATTCAGTGCCACTGGAAAGGAAGCTTCAATTTCTGTTTTGGTTTTTTTTTGCTTTTTTTGGCATAATGCTTTATGACACATTGTACGTCAGTTCTGATCAAAGAGCTTCTGTTCATAATTCACACTTCAAAACAGTTTTAAATAAGATCTACACTCGTTTGATAATATAAACAAGTGACTCAAACTCCAGCTTTTGTTACTAAGATCTCTTTTAATGAGTGTTGGTTACATTGATAATCAGTTATTCTATTCCTAGATTTTTACTTGGGTGTTATTCTGAACATCTAAGTTTGAATAGCACATATAAAGAGATGTGATAGACAACTTCTTGAACAACAGTCTTAAAACCAAGTTAAATGTTAAGGAATTTTTCTCTAAATATCACCCCGCTTTGCCTCTCCAAACATAGCATTCAGCAGTGTAGGGCTATGAGATGGAAACAGATTTGGAGAGGGCACTCACCTTTGCCACCACTTCAGTAGGTGCACTATTTGGCTAGCTTATTATTTCACCTGTGTAAAGCTCCATTTGGTAACTTTCCACTAGGATTAACTTCTGAAAAGAAGCTCCTAAAAGGGTTTAGCATAGTCCTCGGAAACACAGGTCTCAGATTGTCTGAATATGTATCACGGCTTTTATTTGCATTTAAAACAACTCAGATGAAAGTACAAATGCCAAAAAAGGCAGCAGGTGTTTAGAAAAAGCCTCAAAAACAACCCTTAAAATAACTGCATACATACACAACTACTCTCCAGTGTCATTTATGATCTGAAACAGCTCCTTCTGTCTCCCTGGAATAAGGCAAGCCATTCTTACAGCACTTAATTGGTTCTAGGGGTAACCAAGTCCAGCTGCTTTGTCTAGTAAAGCAGCACAGCTGCCTTCTCTCAGTCCAGACAAGCTGAGAAGAGTGGGGAAAAAATTGGAAGTATCCACCACCTCAAAAGCTCCATTCCCAGGGTCTCACAAACCTGACTAGAATCTGGATTGGAATTTTAAATAGATCCCTTAGGAGCAGCAATTGGCTTCCTAGGCAACCAGGGTGGCCACATTGCTGCGCTTCTTACATGGAGATAGGAGGAAGGGGAGGAGGTGTGGAGAGAGAGAGAGAGAGAGATTAAAAATTGCCCTTATATATTCACAGGAGGGTTTCCTACTTTGTAAATATTCTTGCTGCAAGCTGTGATTTTAGTTAAATTCAGGCTTGACTTTCCAATGTGATAGGCAGGAAAGTTATTCAGAGTGACAGCTTTTGGTTTCCTGTTGCTGGGTGAGCTGGAACCAAATGCTCCCCTGCACCTGAGGAGCACCCAGGTACATTGCTGGGGCAGATTTCTGACTCCTCTGGAAGTTGGAACTGAAAAGCTGTCCATGGAGGTGACCTGAAAATTGCCAACTTTGTAAGTCTATTTAAGGAAACCTACCTAGAAAAAAAGCCCTGGGCACTGACATTATAATTGCCAACTTACTTATTACCCCATTCTCTGATATGCTTCAAACCTGCTCATGAACAGCCCCAGCCAGACATGAAAAGGGATGACTGTTTCTCCTTAGTCATCTTGCTTCTATTTAAACCAATACCAAGAGCACCTGTATAGGAAATGTACATCCCATGCTGCTGTCCAAAACCAGAAGATGAGAAATGTCTTGGAATACTTGATGGAGTCACACACAGAAGCTCATGTTGACATAAAAAAGTTATTCATACTGTACACTTCATCACGTGGGAGTAAAAAAAAAATCATATGGAACAGAACACACCAGTCTCCTTAGACTAGAGTCAGTGACACGGGTTTGCATTAAAGCCAGCAGGTACAGCTCCTTTTAGCATACTGACCTGATCAGAAAAGAACATAGACATGAATGCAGATAACACAGGTGGGTGTAGCAGAAACAACATTCAAGTAAGAATACTAAGTCATAGCTACTTGAAATATGAGTAATAGCAAATAATTTTGGTATCTGAGTATCTTAGCTTCCTATTTCTGAGAACAAATTCATTGCCTGAGAATGCAAGATATGTACAGTCTGGAGCCATGTCCTAGTTTAAGTAAATAGTATTGCAAGACCTACCTTCCCAAATTTTTAATCCTTACATCTTAAAATTAACATTGGCTGATATATTGTGAATCAGCAGAAGGCTTCTTCTACACACATAGGTGTACCTACTGCTCTATCAGATGAGCTTCCAGTATGAACACATACAATTGCTCTATGGCAGGAATGGTAACGTACTAAACACATATAAAGTCAGACACTTAAATTTATTTCTAATTGTATTCATGTTCATGTAAAAAATACATCTCATTTTTAGGTTTCAATTCTTCCACATTAACATACAGAAGGCACTCCCCCAGTGTTGTAGGAGTAAATAAGAAAGTGGGTAGAATGCAGGAAGTGAATTACTTGTGTTGTATTTTCTCAGTGTGACTGAGGAAAAATAGTCAGTGTGGCTAAGCCAGGTTTCTGTGTTTCTATGCCCACACAGGGTGAGTATTTCAAGTATTCAAGTGTGTAACATATTAATCATAGAATCATAGAATCCTAGGGGTTGGAAGGGACCTCAAAAGATCATCTAGTCCAACCCCCCCTGCCAGAGCAGGGTCACCTAGAGCACATCACACAGGAACGCATCCAGGTGGGTTTTGAATGTCTCCAGTGAAGGAGACTCCACAACCTCCCTGGGCTGCCTGTTCCAGTGCTCTGTCACTCTCACAGTAAAATTTTTTT
>NW_009953929.1:39935-69856 GCF_000747805.2 Chaetura pelagica | reverse complement strand
ACATGGTGTTTCTCTTCCCTAAATGCAAAACTCTACACTTGCCCTTGTTGAATTTCATCATGTTTCTCCCTGCCCAACTCTCCAGCCTATCCAAGTCTCTCTGAATGGCAGCACAGCCTTCTGGTGTGTCAGCCACTCCTCCCAGCTTAGCGTCATCAGCAAACTTGCTGAGGGTACATTCTATACCCTCATCCAGGTCGTTGATGAAGATGTTGAACAACACAGGTCCCAGTACCGACCCCTGAGGGACTCCCTCCTGGGAAGTGTTCAAGGGCAGGTTAGATGGGGCTTTGAGCAATGTGATTTAGTGGGAGGTGTCCCTGCCTGTGGCAAGGGAGTTGCAACTAGATGATGCTTCAGGTCCCTTCTAACCCAAACTATTCTGTGATTCCTTCCTCACTACTTTAAAGTGTGTCAGATGAACAAGTCCAGGAGCCTCCAACCCTAGGTGAACTTGCTTTCAGACAAGGAAGAGAAAAAGCTGTATTTTAATATTTCATTCTGGCTGGATGAGCCCACTGTGAACACCCATCCTGAGCAGGCAAGAGACTGTATTCTGAGAAGTTATAGAAAAGGAAACTGCAGTTGTAGCACTGCATGATTTTTTCCAGTCATTGAAGCTTCTCCTGTTCTTACAGATCTTCACCTAGTACATTCTGAAGAAAAATAAATAAATTCCCATTCTACTCTATACCTATGGACTCTTTAGCATTAATTCCTAATCCTAAGGGACTGGAATACTTTGCATTTCTACTCCTGGTTTTCAGATACTGCACAGTTCAGAGATGAAAGCCAGAGCTTTATAACATTTAGGCTTGACAATAAAACTGAAATAGAACAGAAACTGGGAAATAAATAGCAACTGAAAACAAACATGCAAAGAGTCAGATGCATGGACTTTTAGGAAGTGACTTGTAGACTTACTTAAATAAGGAGGTGATGGGTCAGTGTTCTGCACTGCTTTGACAGCTCAGAGCAGCTGAGAAACTATAAAAACTATCAGTCTAGTCTCTCAGTGTGAATTCCTAAGCCTATTTGTAACATCGTTTTTCCTAGCAGAAGAAGAAAGCATATTAGGTCCAATATTGGCTTGTAATGGCCTAGACAGATCTTTATTTTTGCTAGAACATGAACTGAACTGGCAGGTACAAGAATAATTATTTGGAAAGGTGTTCACAGTTTCTTGCCATTCAAGTTTTGTCAATAAATCAGTAATACATTTCTACTCTAGTCTCATAGGTACTACGTGTCCTTACTTTCTTGAACCCTTGGGCTATTTCTTAAAGTTATCTTCATGTTCCTTTTTAAGGCTCTCTTTTCCTCTAAAAATACAATTTAGTTGAGCTTTTCCATAGAGGGAATAGTTCTACTGCCTTCAGTAGAGTCACTGCTGATTTAAAGCCATTTAAATTATATCCTAGAGTCAAGAACCTTTGTTCCTAATGGCTTCATTTGGTGCACACCCCACTAATGCTGCTGTCTGACACAGGCAGCAGGAAGGGGCCTCACCATGTGGGACCAGCCCCACAGATCCCCAAGCAAGGGAAGCAGGGCAGACCCAGAGGTAGGGACCAGGCTTAAACAACAGCCCAAATCCTCAGCTGAGTTTCTAGTGAGAAAGCAGGACCCAGGACAAGACAGGGAGTAAATCCACAGATCACAATCAGACCAAGTGATTGACAGGCAGGTCCATAGTGAAAAGAAGTTCAAAGGCTAGCCAGAAAGTCAGCCCACAGACCAACAGGATCCAGGGCAAGACAGAGTTACATATGAACTAGAGACAAGCACCCCAGCAGCACAGTTCATACCAGGTCTGAAGGTCCCAGACAGCACTTAAATTAGCAACTGTGCTCACAGGCAGGAGTTTTGATGGGGGCCCCAGTGAGTCTAGTCAGGACCATCAAGGTCTCCTAGTGCCCTCAGGGTTGTAACACTTACTTCCTTCCCTTATGAGCCTATGGAAATGTTTCCTTGTTTACAGCCATGCCCAGTGACACCTTCCTCAGTGACCTGTGTTCTGTGTTAGTCAGTTCTTTTAATGGCTCTCAATAATCAGCTCTTAGGATGTTTCTACCATCAGTTCAGATATGTGTGAAATGTGGCAAACACTGGTAAAAGAGGAAAAGGACCATCACACTAAGCTGCAATGCAGTAGTGGATAATGAGGATTATGCCCTTCCACAACTGAAAATCCAGTACATGCAGTGGGATGGCAACAAAATCCATTTTGGTTGGTGTGACAATTCCTTGAAAAAAAAAATAAATAATTTTTGAAGTGCTCCCTAAAATGCTAGATAGTAGAAAGGCTACTTGGAGATTTTTTTACTTTACTGCATATGCCGTAAGGGGAAATGGAACACTTTTATTCTTAGTATGTTGAAGACAGCATAATTTTTTTAGGTTAAATGAACAAATAACAAGCCAAATGATGACCCTAGAGGTCACCCCTATCTAGCAGGAATACAGACCACGTCAGCATTCAGCATTCATGAGTGCCTGCCAGTATAAATCATTTGTCATTGTCACTCTGAAAACTCACGTTGAGTTGGTTTATTTTGGGTTGGTTTTAGTTTTTTGTTTTGTTTGTGTTTTTGGTTTTTTTTCCCCAGAAAATCTGCCACTTCTTTGTCTTTGTTTTTGCATACAGCTAGCTAGCATGTTTCAAGGGCAGGACAAGATCAAGAAAAGATGGGAGAGTATTGAGTGAGGAATGGGAGAAAGACAAATGAGTAATCCTTTGTGTGATGATAAGAAAAAAAAAGACCATTTGACAATAGACACTGAGGAGAACAGTTAAATACCACAAATTGTATGCATGAGCGTCATGTTGCCCATAATGAAAAGAATCAACCAGGCAATGACCTAAATGCTTATTAGCTCAAGTACATGTCTGAAAACAAACACATTCATATGAATGGAACTGTCAGTAAGAAACTGATTAATCCCACGATCCCAAATGAGGAGTGACCCAGCTGCAGCAGGGCTTCATTTTCAGATACAGGAGAGACAGGAAGAATTTTACTTTTGCTACCCAGAAAAAGCTGCAGGCCGCCTTCAATATTAATTCTGAATCATACCTGAGGGATCACAGGTCTTACCTAGGGATCAAGGCTTGAGGGATCCATCAAACTACTTATTTATGTACAGCACAGCAAGGAATACATGCCATGAACCCTACCAACCAGACAGGCAGAGCATGAATGCTCTCATTCTGTCACTTGTTCAAAGGTCTATCAACATCTCCCAGCTTGGAATCTCCTCTTCATGTTTGTGCTTTGGGAGGACTAGGATTCAGATCTGTATCCCAGCACCAAACATTTATACACATTGTGAGCTGTAGCCCAAGTGTGGGGAAAATAGAGCAACTTGCCTCTCTCTCACTGAGAGTCATTAAAGGGAGCTCTCGCTGCTTTCACAGCTGCAGGAGACCAGGGGGCTATTTGCCTGGCAGCCTTCAAGTGAGAAGTTTTCTATTTTGAGGCTTTCATTACCCTTCCTTACCCCACTTCCAATAGTTTGATATTTCTTTCCAGATGGTCGAAAATAGCATTAGCCACTGAAACGTACCCTTTTTTTCTCTCAAAATACAGGTGTTCTAAACTTGAATTTGAAATTGAAACAGCATTTAAGTGATTTATTTTTTCTTACCTGTGTTGAATGGCTGTCTCAGTATATTCTTAGAGCTTTTAAAGTAACTTGTATTGGTTGTGCTAATTTTGTAGGCTGACTCCAGATACACTTAGAGGACTCTGCCATCTCCCCTGTGACCTCAGTGGGGTTATTTCAGGTTTACATCAGCATGAATAGGAGGAGGAGATTTACCCCTTTTAAGAGTCAGATAGCATTGAATACCTCTTGCCCACAGCCAAGGGCAAGCTCTGAACGAGGAAAAAATTCTTACCTTTAATAGATATTTGAGTTCCACTGAACTGCTGCTAATATTAAGAACATGTTTAAAGACTACTTGAAAAAAACAAATTTCCTTTAAATTGACACAGATACAGAGACCTGCTTCTTACACTGGTGTCAGATTTACTTCACCTCCCTGCATGAGAAGTAAAACCAAGCCAGCTGGGAATGATGAAGATGAGCTGAGGTGTCTCAAAGGAACAATCAACACCAGACAGGGCAACTGTGGCAGGTAGCTCAGGTAAATGCATCTAAAGCTTCATGGCCCTTTATGGAGGACAATGTGCAATTGGGAAAAAGGACGACTAAAACCAGACCTACACAAGATGTGCTATGAAACTTAAATGTGTTTTTTTTTCTTGCTGCCAGTACTTAAAAAAGCAAAGCCACTGCATAGACCTCAGTCAGGTTTCATGGGTTAAGCCTTTTGTGTTTAAAGACTGCACTGTTTGTATGTGTTTATTTGGTATCTTGCACATGAGGAGCAAATGCTTGTTTCTTAACAGATTATAGAGCAACCTGTGTTTCTCCAGGAGTACTGTGTACCAGTTAAAAGCTTCTATTTATAATGCATCAAAAGGATGTTTTCTTTTGGATTTTCCTACTCTGGCAAATTAGAAATCCCCTGCAAAGGGGGAAATATTTAACTGCAGACTTTTAGTATGCCTTCAAACTCTTAGGCTGAATAGTTTGTTGATTCAGTGTAAAAACCTTCAGCCTCTTAACAGCTTTCTTATTGAAAATGGCAAGGAGGCAGCAAGCATGGCAAAAGATATCTTTCCCCAAAAATATCTATCCCCAGCAGTCTTGGGCATATTTTCCCCCCTCTCATGTATGTAATCACTTGCTTGAATAACAAAAGTGCAGTTCATAGTCTAGTCAGTATAGGCTTCATAGACTTTAGGCCCTTGTGATACCAGCTCTTGTTATATGATCTTTTAACATCTAATTCATCACAGCACTTGTCACAACAGGAAATACCATGTTGAGGCTTGTTTTGTTCTCAGCCAATATAGATGGGGTGGGATATTAAACCACATATAGATGAGAAAGCTAATTTAATGCCCTGGATGCTTAAACAAATACGTTTACTAAAAGAGATGGTGATTTCATGTGCTTTCCTACTGCTGATAAATAAAAAATGACAGTTGTTCTCTCTGATTTTAAAACTAAACATTTCTGAACAAAGAAGGTGGGTAAACAAGTGGCTCTGGGGACAGGAGGAAAACACTGCTATTCTTTGCAGTGAATGCCCTAAAGGATGAAAGCAGAACACTATGCATTGTATCCATGATACTGCTGTCTCCCTAATGCACAAAGGGATGGCACGTTGGCTCACACAACTTTGACTGCTGCAAAGTAGCAGGGATCCCAATGGTGTTCCCATGGAGCTCTCATTAGAAATGGAGACTCATGGTGTGTTTAATCTCATCCACTGAAAGACTTTGCTATGTGCATAAAGATTAGAATAGCCGTCTGGAAAAGTGGGTTTAAAGTTGCACAACATAGTGTAAACCCGCACACAGACACATTCCCCCACACACAAAAAAAAAAACAAAACATAAGAGAAATGAAAGAAAGGTTAGACTTCAATCTACCAAACATAAGGGGTCTGAATTATGATGCGTCCACATTTCCTTAACATATAATTGTTATTAAAGAACAAACTCCTGCTAGAGTTGCAGCCCATGTCACATATGATTAGGTACTGCTCTCACACTCAAAGTCAACAGGACAGAGGTGCAAAGGCACTCATTAGTAAACTACAGATGAAACTTCAGGCTCAAATGAGCTGAAACAGTAGTTGCACATTAAAGAATTCCGTGCCTGAAGAGACAGCTTCATTGTCTGTCATCTCTAAAAATCTTAAAGCTATCAGGTCAAACAGATCTGCCCACAAGGTTATTGTTTTATCCTATGTTATCCCCAGTAGTGCCTCCAAAATATCTTTATACAAATTTTCTTTCCAAACAGGCAGTGTAACAAAAGACTGCACCTAGTATCTCAGCCTTACCTCTAATTATTTCAGTTTCTCTTTGTATGTTTCTCTTTTTTGATACAGGTTACAGGTATAGATGAGAAATTATTTTGTCAACCCAGAATCCTACTAGGTTTGCAAACTTCCCATACCTATGTCATCTTGCAGAATTTTATCTGCAGGTAATTTGTGTATGGATGAAGAGCAGAAATATTACTTAACAGCAAATACAGTTTAGTTTGACTACTTCTTGAAGTTAAAGAGTATCATAAGAAAATAATTGAACTCAGTTTTTATTCCCCTACTTTTAAAACTTCTTTTAGGACTTTACCTGGTTTAGTGCCATATAGATTTCTAATGTTTAGGTTTTTCAAATACAAGTGATGGCAAACATGTTTCAGGTTTATAGTTGCTTTCTCTTTGTCGAGACTAGTGGCAGAACACAAGCCTCATATCCAATAATCCTGATATTAAGAAGTGCTGTAAAAAAAGTTTTTTTAGGCTACTGATTCTTGTAACTCTGGCATGCAAACATTTCAGCATTAGCCAGTTGTTCTGGCTGTGAGAATAACTCTCAGAAGTTCCCTCAGTGTCCACAATGGTATAAGATGCTCTGCTTTCAGTTTTGCCTCTTGCTTTTTGTCTATGGGTTTTCCAAAATGATTATTTAGTACCACCAGTTACAAACAACTATTTTATTTCAATGGTCCTTTCAATTATCTCCATTTGGATTCTGTTAAAATGTTGCTAATCATACATATTAAGTAGTTTATATGTGTAATATGAGAAAACATTATTGGAAAGAGTTCTTCAGTCTTGAGTTAAGTTATTCAGTTTTAGCCAGTGTTTTATATTTTCAATATATTTAAATTGTCTAATCTGAATGGTGTTCCCAGGAGTTTGTACTCAAAGTAAGCTCCACTGGGAAGTTGCTAGTAAAGTAATCAGTACCTTTTGTGGACTGCATCTGTTTTGTCCACTGGTAGCCTCATTACAAGTCTGAATAAGATACATTAATCTCTCTTGGATCTGCTGGCTTCTGGCATGTTAAGACAGAAATAATAAGAGCTGAGTAATACCTGAGGTAATAAAATGAACTGTTCTGTGATGTAAATAAGTGAGACGTATGACAGAAGTTTGACTCACATCTTGAAGCAAGCAGACAAAAAACATTGCCAAAGATCTTTTCCACTGCTTCCATCAGTTGATTCTGCTTGTTTGCTGCAGATTGATTTAAACATCTTGTACTACCAGTCTTTATCCATTATGGATATAATACGTATTAAAATAAATTGGTAATGTGATTGGCAGCTGCCAGGTTTCAGCAACCATTGTGTTTACTGTTTCACTTCTGAGAAAACTAGTGGGACTGCTGTATCCTGCTTCCCAACAGTAGCAAAAGACAAGGTAATACTCTAACATCAGGCATGTGTAGGCTGGCTGCAATTGAACAGTTTAATAACAACAGACAGAAGAAGCAACATATGTCTATACAGCAAAATAAGGATATTTTTACACCAGCATTCACCTTGCTGGGTCTGGCAATGCTTGCCATGAAGATGTGGCAGCCAGCTCTGACAACAGCAAGCTCCAGTACGGCTCCTATTCTGTGCTGGAGGGCACGCCATTGAGTTGCTGCTGCACTCTTACTGCTGCTAGCTAAATTAAAGTTACCGTGAATACAGCAGTCATGCTGTGATCACTGTAATACGTTTTATTACACTCCAAGTACGTGCAGAGAGAAATAACCCAATAGAAACAGCCTCTATACACGGAATAGTGCCCTAGACTTGATTTGCCATAAAACAAACCAAGTGCTTTGAATATTATCTGAAAAACCACATGAATATCCTTAGCTTTCAGCAACGTCTACAATAAAAGACACAGAGGAAAATGTAGGATTGATTAGATGTCCTCTCTGTTGACTACCAGTTTACACATTTGCAGCAGAATCAAAACTTGAATTCCTAAAACACATACAGGGCCTCTATGTTACCAGCTTATACTAAGTCTACCTGGTAGTCAGCAACTACCGGCATCCCTCTGGGATCAGTGCTAGGATTAGTACTATCTGATGTCCTCATTAATCATTTGGATGATGGGACAGAGTGCACTCTCACAAAGTTTGCAGAAAATGCAAAATTGGAAGAAGATGTCAACATGCTGGGTGGCTACTGGTCAGAAGGACCTGAACAGGCTAGAGGAATGGGCTGACAGGAATGTCAAAGAGTATAAGAAAAACAAATTCCTGTATCTGGGATGGAATGACCCCTTGCAACCCAGACAGGCTGGAGCCAACCGTCTGGAAAGTGGCTCTGCAAAACTTGCTGTCCAGGTAGACATGTGGACATCAATCAGCAGTGTGCCCTTGGATCAAAGAAGGTCAGCTTCAGCCTCTTGTGCTGTATTAGAGTAGCCAGAAGGTGAGAAGTGGTCAAATGCTGGTGCAGACTGCCCAGGAGGTTGTGGAAACTCCCTCCCTACTTCCTTGGAGGTGTTAAAGACTCAAATGGAGTCATGCTGGCACAGCCTGATCTCATTAGACTTGCTCTGAGCAGGGAGCTGGACTAGCAGATGACCTCCAGAGGTCCCATCCAACCCAAATTATACTATGACACTATGATTCCTAGATATACAAAAAAATGCTACAGGGAGCTGCTGACAGCTAACCTGCACGTGGTTGGATAATAGCAGGAAAAAGAGCTATCTAAGCAATTATGAGCCCATTGGTCTATCTTCCAACTGATTTTAAGATACATATTAAAGCAAAGAAATACTGAAGACAGCATGATCAATGTACACTGAGATAACATATCATATCTGATTATCAGTGGCACATCCTTCAGATCATTCTAGTATTTTCATTGATAAGAAATCCCAGGTAGTTTAGACCTGCTGTGTTTAAATATCACTTTATGTTGGAACTTTTTCAGTCTGAGAAAAATATTTAGTATAGGAAGGATAAACCAGAGAGGGATCTGATTAAACTAATTATAATTCATGCCAAAAAGAGAAGGCTGAAAATTGGTTTCTAGCTGGTCTTTTCAAAGTCTGAAATTGGGACTCTCTCTTTAGTACTTTACATTGCCAATAAAAAGATGCAGGAGATAATACTTGTTAATGTCAAATACAGAACATACTATTGATATCAGAGGGGACTGAAATAACCTACAGAATTAAATGAAAGCTTTTGCAGATGACAGCATAGGAACTGGATGATATTTAATTGAACAGCATACAAAGTCCTGTGTTTAAGGAATTGCAGCCAGCTGGAAATGACTAAGGCAAAAGATCTGGACATGCTTGCAAATCACCTGCACTCTGTGCAGTGAGTCAAAGGGGTATGATGCAGATGCACAACAAATACAACTCAACAAAAGGCTGTAATTTTTACTCACTTTTTAAATGCTTCTACATCTTCTATCAGACAATGACCATGAATATTGTACAGTTTTTCAGAATCAGCTTTTGAACTTCTAGAAATCTTTTAGTTTTCCATACAGAGGACAGCAAAAAAAAATAAAAAATGTTTGTGCACACAGAGGGAGACCAACAGAAACAGGAGAAATATGTGGGAAACACTGAAGCAAAAATGAAATTTTCAGGGGTTGTGATTTTGTTTGGCTAAAAAGACATAAATTTAAAAAGTACATTCCAAAACTGCTTTTGAAAGCTTTTGGCAGTATCAGTTCCACTAAGTAGAGTGCAAGTACAGTTAGTGATTTTAGAGGGTATGAATGTATGGATAGCAGATGATGTCTTACGAGCTTCTCTTTTGGCTATGTTGTTATTTCTAAGCCAGACCTATAGCAAAGATTCTGCATGCTTGAAGTACGCAGACAATGTTGTTCATATGCTGTGAAAGCCAAATGTAATAATTTTCCTAAATGGAATCATATTAATAAGTTCTCTTATTCTGCGCTGATAGTTTCTTATTTTATTATTATTATTATATACATTATTGACTATGCTAGCAGCAGGACATAACAAATGCAAAATACTTGTTCAAGAACACTACTGTTTTCAGCAGGGAATAATTAAGAATACATTTCAATAACATTTAGAATTCTAATGAATAAAAGATAACTCATGCAGGCCTGCATAATTTTCTCCAAGGAGATTAAAACACATAATAAGTGCCTAATTCACAAGGAAGCACTTTTGGGTCATATATTTCAATAGCAGGCAAGATGTGATCAAGGTTCAGGTAACGTACAGGTTTAAAATGTCATCTTTCCTGCAGGAAGCCTTCAAAAGAATGTCAGAACTCTTCGGTGTGATTGACCTGAAAAGCAGAAAATACCTCAGAGGTAGAATTTTAAAGCTTCAGTACTTTGTGAACAGGACATGTATCAAACCAGAAACTTCACTTCTCATTCATGGAACTACTGATGGCATTTTCCCAGTTGGATCTGAGTGGGTAAACAAGTGCTAAGCACAACTGTGCTCCATAACAGTGATATAATGAAAGCAATCAAGAATACGATCATCAAACTGGCTTTCTTTTAGACCCTCCACCATTCTTCTAATTCTCCTAGTTGCCAGATGACCTTATTCAGATTTGTATCCTAAAATTGCCTTTTTTTTTCTTCTTGCAGAAAAAGAACAAAGAAGGACAAGATGTGTTTAAGTGCCTCAGTCCATTTAGTCTGTATAATTTCATTCAAATTTTGCTGTCTGCAGCAAGTGTTGGCTGTGGCAGCAACATCTTAGTCTTCTTGGATTGCACACCACAGTACCAGAACAGCCAGACTAGAAGTGACTTCTGCCTCTTTATTACTCTTCATTTCAGCTGGCATCCTGCATGCATTTTGGGAGCAGGGGGTGAGATGGGGGCTGTGGGGAAGGAAAATAACAATGAAAGCAAGTGCAAAGGCTATGACCAAACAGAACTGAGGCTTTACATATACAGGATTAAAAAGACAAGCATTGGTATGTGGATCCACATACAGTGCTGCCCTTTAAACAGCAGATCTGAAAATTATCAGAAATTTCTAATAAACAAAGCACAAGCAAGATTAGTTGGTTGGTTTGGGAGCTTTTAGACTCGTCTCTCAGTTGCTTTGCCTGATAAAAGCAAATGCTGAAGTTCAGCTGCTGTCTTTGTACTCCCTTGGCACAGCCTCCTTCCTTTCACAACTCCAGCTGAACCCTTTTTCCTAATTTTCAAAACTTCCTCTTCAAGCTTGAACTAAACCTGGAGAATATAATTTTTTAACAATCCCTCCCAAGTAAGCAGACAGTAGCTAGGACTCCTTGCAAGGCACTCTGATGTTTTCAGACTGACATCATCATCTGGGAAATAACCAGGCACAGCCAGGCCTCTGGTGAGGAATGATGCTGTTCAGGGCTGATGCACGGCACACAGGGGAAGGAAGGGGCTTCATGGGACCCATTTCATTGTCTATAGAACAAGAACAAAGATTTTTTTCTGCCACTTTTCATCAGTGTTGATCAAAATGCTTTTCAACTCATAAATCATCTTGCCTGGCAGCCTGCTTTGTCTGTATACATGCAGAGATTGCAACTAACTAGTTTTGTTCCTATTCCAAGTTGGGATAAGATACAACAGAGCTAAATTTCAGGCAGCATTAACCTTCTACCTCTGTGCTGTTGCCAGGACCACAGAAGACCAACTGTGTTTTGCTAAGTTGGTTCCTGTGATGGATGGACACAGTGAAAGTTCTTCTGCCTCTCATGTTGTGTCCTTCTCCTTCAGCATACTTCCTAAAGCAAGCCCTTTCCCTTAGGCCACTTCGATATGTAAATAGCATGTTTTCAGTTGTTTTATTCTTACTACCCCATTTATTTCACTTTCAACCCAATTTCTTCTTGTTCTGAAGAATAAATTCCTGTGTCCAATTCTACAAACTGTATTTTTCTAAAAGATGGTGACTACTTCATCCATGGGCAGTGATGCGAGTTTAAACTGATCTCCTGGTTACAGGGGCCTCCAGATTTCTACAGCTACATGATGAATTTCTAAACTTCTCAAGCTTTCATGGATTTAGAGCAAAACTTAGAAACATTATCAGAGAAAATCCTACACATCAAAGCCAGAAAGTAAGTCAAAATGGACTCATAAGCATTAGTTTTAAGTTCTTCACTGACACATTTATTTAAACAGTATTCTTCTAGGTGTTTTGATTACAATGGTGTTTGTGACAAAGAAAACAAAACCCTAGAAGGTGGTCTCCCTTACCCACCCACTATCTGCAATGATTTAGCTCAAGGAATCAGTTGTGAACCTTTAACATCAGAACCTTTGAGAGTATATTTTTTTAAAGAGCAAGCATGTGGTGGAGGCATATCAGGCAGTTCGATGTGATATTGTCTGATCTCCACCAGCCAGGCTCTGCAACCAGCAGCAGGAAATAGGGCATCAGCTGGCAGCTCTGAGTTGATATTCAAAAGGCTGATGTACATCTTGCAAACCATCTGTGGCCTGGTCTCAGTAGGATAGAAAACACAGAGGGGTGCTTTGAATTCTAATGTGTGCATTGACTTCTTAGTGCCCTCTGCATTGGCACCTTATTTCCTTTAGGCACACCATGTCCTTTACCTCCTACTTGCAAACACAGCTTGGGCTCAATGCTGAGCTGTCACAGTGCAGCCACAGCACAGGGCTTTGCAATATCTTGACTACAGTTCTGCAACTGCCCCTTCTCCTCCCACTTGCTGAGCAGACAGAGTTTCTTGCTTGGAAAGAAGAATCTATCAAAGATGAAGAGTGAGCCTCTTTGCTAAAAATAGAGTTAAGTAGGCACCAGGTAATATTTTTCTAGTTTCTGAGATATCATGTACAGCACAGATCTTGTGAGATTGGATGCCAAAGCTCAAGGGATAACTTCCTTGATACATCTGTCCATTTACCCATCCAGGGAAATAATGTGAGATTTGCCACTCACTGACCATTTCCTGGAGATACTTTCACAGGAAATTGTTACTAATCCTGACAAATATTCTGTGAATCCCGAACAGGGAGAGCATAAGGAGAGAAAAGAGTTCCACTACAAGATGAGTAACTACATTAGCTTTACTATGGTGCAAATGGAGTCTGTATTTGGCCCTAAGCCTCAGTTTTAAGGCTCTAAGTCTAAATGTTTTTCTGAAAATATCAGTTACAGTACTTTCCAGCAAATTAGGCAACATTCCAGGGGTATACTTGGCTTTACTGGAAATGATCTTTTAATTAATTGTAAATGAAGGACTGAAAATTATGATCAGTCAAGAGACAGAAGGTCTGAGGGGCACTTCAGAATATAGATCAATAGACAAAAAAAATTCAAGAGACTCCCAGCTAAGTGTCAGCACAGATTTTCCTCATAAAATGAATAAAGTGCTGCTCTATCAGCAACCTCATTATTCACTACTTAGCAAGTGCAGTAATAACTTCAGACAAATGTGAATATTGAACCTGAAAGGTCCTGGTACCATAAATAGGAAATGAGCATAAATGACAGTTGTGTTATGTCGTGGCCCCTCAGAGGACCAAGAGAGCAGAAAACAGGAACTCAGAATTTGAGCAAATCATTCTTCTGAAGCAGAGCTGCTCTGAGAACAGGGAAATGTGAAAGAAAGTGAAGCAGAAAAACCCCCAGGAAGTTCCCTTCCTTGTTTACTGTGTCTTTCTTTGAGAGAGTAGGGGCCCTGTGAACCTGACACATTTCTAGTAACACACAAGGGTGGATGGATTGCATAGATTTCTACTGCCTGTGTCACAATTTGGGTAGGGCAACCCAGGGAGATTCAGACTGAACCCCCTTGCTTTCAAAACTCTTCAGGGAGGAGCCAAGGTGATACTGGATCCAACTTCAGTCTCAGATCTGGCCCTTCCAAAGAGAGTGATTAAAATGTCACAGTCCAAGAAAATGCTCGACCACCCGATACCCCCTGATTGGATTAAAGGGAAATGACACTCAAGGTCTGTATTTGAATATTAGGTTTGATTAAAGCTATAGAAGGAATACTGATACTTTGATTATTATCTCAGGCTTCACAGTCATTAAGGTTGATAGGTCACCATACATACATGTTCAAGTTGCACTACCTGAGAAAAAAAAATCTTCCTTCCTAAAATCCTTAAGTAACATGAGGCCTAACCACGATTCTAGCTTAACCAGACAGACTTCTTGATATCCTGAAAAAATATAAAACATATTCAAAAGCAGACACTGTTAAAAGGAAAAGACAATCCATGAAGTATGAAAAGACTGAGTGGTTTTTTTTAAGGTCAAAACCACTGCTTCCACTGTTGCTAGATCCACCAAAACAGGTTGTCCTATGTAACGGACTAGGTTTGCTGGCTTCTTGGTCTCCTCTATGCTGGGGAGTATCAAGAAAGGTTTAAGACAGAACGCAGGAAGCAACAGGCATCCATTAGTTTCCCACATAACCACTAAAGATGCAGTATAATATGATGTTAATAACATTCAATTACCAAACATCAGAATAAGACACAATAAAAGAGATACCATATGAACAAAGAGTATCTCCTGTCAATATAACCCATAATGAACACAGCAAATAACAAAGGTATGTGTGTTAGAAGAAACTGAACAAACTGCCAGGGAAGCATGAGAAAGATATTAGAAACACACAGTGCATGTAATCTTCCTGTATTAACATTTAGAATCCTGACAATATAGGTCAAAAGCAACAGCTGAAGCACAATAGATAAGTATGAGAAACTTTTACCAATAGCTGAAGTCCACATGCAGCACCATCTGGATCAGTGGGTTCTCTGGCCTTTCCCCTCCTGTTAGCCCAGGAGTGGATTAATAAAACTCAAGACTTTTACATCTATAGTTGCAACCCACGAACAGGATGCTCTCTGAATTTGAGTTACCACTTATGAGACATTTGGCACTGCGGTGGTTAAAGGTGTTGGCATTCAGCCAGCCCCTCTAATCAGCTGTAAGTCAACACCAGTGCTTGGCCTTTTAACTGGCCAGGCAGAATTAAAAGCAAAGTGCACACAAGTGATAATACCTCTTTTCTTTATGTCTGCTACCATCCTGTCAATGCCCGAACTTGTGTAGACCACAGAGAGCACCACTTTATATTGGTAAATTGACGGGGTTAGAGGCACAGACACTTCTGGCAGATCTGTAATTTTAACTGCAGCCTTATCAACACACCTCACCCTTAAGTCTGTCCATGATCTTCCACCCTTCCCAGCAAAAACAAAAGACAGGTAATGAATGTCTCACCATAACAAGATGCAGTCTGTTCAGAAGATTACATACGCGGTGCTTTTTTCTACTCCCAAAATCTTAGAAAAAGCTGATAAAATTACAGGATGTTATGGAGTTTAAAAATAGCTATGGCTAAGTTACGGCTGCTGTTTTAAGTGTATATGTATGATTAAAGACATTGTAGAGCTCCCACATCCTCAGATCTCTCTGCAGGGTAAATGCCACCTTTATAGAGATGAAGAGGTAGTTTGCCATCTTGAACAATTATCTTATGCACTTACTAGGAAGCCATTTCAATCAACTGGCTCTAACATTTCAATCACTACCTAAAGTTTGAAAAAAACTTGTACTTAATTTTCCCTTAAAAAAGGTAATTTACAGAACTTTCACAGCTTTTTGAATGTGGTATCTAGTGCAGGCTGCACTGTAACAACACAGCAGGATTCAATTAATTGGTGTTTCTTGTGGTCCCTTGGACCCTAATAAGACTCAAAATTGTTCTTTTAGATGATCATCCGGAGGTCCTCAGGGGTGTAATACAATCTAGATTTCTTAAATCCCTCTGACACCTTTGAAATTAATGTTATTGGAATAAACTGAGATCTATTTTTCTACACGTTATCTGTACTCTGAACACATCACAAAGGGCTGGATGGAAGGACAATGTAGTAGGCCAATCTCTTCCTTATTGAAATCAGCTTGCAGTGATAGGAACCCAGAAAAGGAAGTGGTAACTAGAATTGTCTATTTTCCTTCCCTTCTCTGAAATAGAAAAAAAAACCACCCACAAAAAAACCCAACACAACAAACAAACCAACAACAAACAGAAACCAAACTTTTCTTAAGGAGTTAGCAAATCTATGGAATCCTAAATGGAATTAATAGTCATCAGACAAGAAAAGGTGAGGAAAACTGTTTTCTGAGGCCCTGTATGTGATTTCATTGTAAACAAAATGTTATTCACAATACAACTCTATTTTGTGTTCAATGCTGTAAGCAAAAGTCGTGAAGAAGCATTTCTAGAACAATGTCACATAGAAAGTCTTAAAATTACTATTAACTGTAAACATGTATTTTAAAAATCTAGCAGTGTTTGTGAGAAGTTTGGGTTTTTTAGCTTCTAATAAGTGAATTTTTTCATAGGGGTAAATAGCCATCTTCAAAGAGAGTTGGTTTGAGGCAGTCAAGTGTTTATTTGTTCTTGGTTAGTTTGATTTTTTGTTGTTTTTTAATGTGGTTAGGAGGACTCATGCTTCTTCCAAGGTAGCTAAAGTTTGTGAATTAAGGTCAATTTTCAACCGAGGGGAAAGGATCTAAAAAACATGAAATTGTTTTGATTTAAAACCAATGCTAGCACCTAAGTCATTCAACTTGGATCTCAGCCATAAAATTTCAAACCAGATTGGAAAGAACTTAGGCCATGAGTCCAAATACTTTTAGTTTAAAAAATGGTACCCTAATTGTTATCCAGATGTTATGGAGAACTCCTTAACACTGCAATTTAACACAACACCATACTTGGAGGACAGTGCTACTGCGTAACAGCAATTCTTAGGTAACATCTCCCTTGCCCATTGGCCTGATACAAGTTAAGATACTAATCCTCCTGCAGAAAAACACTGAAAACTAAGGAATACACGAGCAAAACTTAACTGAGCAATTCCTTTAGTTCTGTGGTACAACAAGACTGCCTTTCTTGTTGTGCAGCACATCCTGTCATGTTACTTGAAAGTTGTGTTGATTTTTTCTCTTGTGAACAGTTCCTTATGTCCCCCCCGTTACATAGTGTGAGTAAAATTAAATTAGAAGTATAACATTAACTGGCCAATGGATAAAAATCTCAGCTCTTCCAAGCACCACAACCTGAGCCTGTTGTATTTCAAGGCTGGGAAAAAAAGTAATCAATGAATTTCAGTGTCACTAACATAGGCAGAAGGACCTGCTACAACCACTAGCACTGATTCCCAAAAGCAACTTCTGTCTGCCAAACACATTCTCAGACCAACAAACAAATTCAAGGGGAAACTAAAGCAGCTGAAGACCATTCCAAGTTCAGTCCAATTCTTGTTTGGTTGCAAGTTTTTAACTTAGTTCAGTCCAATTCTTGTTTGGTTGCAAGTTAAAAACCTTGTGCCAACATGGCATAGAACTCTCTTCGGAAATGTTAGATGGCGGTGTTAAGTTCACAATAGATTGAGGGAAGCTGCTGTGGAAGAAGCTGTCAGTTTTACGGCATCTGAATTGGGGTAATGACAGGAATGTGTTGCAGATCTTGGCCTGTGTTCAATTTTCATTGGAAACATGAGGACACTAAGTAATTTAGCTAAGGGGAAGTGATAGAAAACTGCAGCTTCTAAAAGTAGTTGTAAGATGTGAGTGGGGAAACCTTGCTGTTTGCTTTAACCTTACCGAGCAGAGTTTCAAAAATAAAAAAAAGTACTTGGGGAGAAACTCCCTCCAGCTCCCTTTGTAATTGCCTGTCTTTGAACGTACATTTCAAATGGCTTTTGAAGGTTACAACATGCAAATAACCAAATGGGGCTGCTTATGTGGTCTCCTAAAACCCACAGTGCATATCACCATTGTTCCGTTTGTGTCATTTCCTTCGCACACCAGCTATTGTTCAGCAATGCTTAAAAAAACCAACAAACCTGATCTCTCACTGGTTCAGTGGGCATCTGATCACTTGTTTATATCCTTCTTCTGTGTCTTTCTTAAATACACAAGCCAAATATGCTGTTAATAGGAACAGGGGCAACCTTTTGCGGTATTTTGGATGTGGTAAATTCAGAAACACTTCGCATTTTGAAGTTTTCCCAGCATCTAAGGATTGCCTGCCCTGCCTCCCTGTGGTTAGTGCCCTCCATAGCAACACATCACCGTGCCCAAGACCACAGCACGTCCTACGAAGCCCTGCCAGGTTCAAAGCAACACTCCTGCCAGGCCTGTCAGACCAGTTTTTTTTTAAAAAGGTTACAGCTTTGTCTCCCTGTGCAGACGGCCCGCGATTTCCTTCTGGATTCTCTTTAGAGAGGGCTGGCTTCGCAGAATCCGGTGCTGACTGGAGGGGACTTGCACTGAGCTACCAGCCTGTGCACCTCTGGAGAAAGCAAAGAGAAGGCAGGCACCTCGCACAGCACTCAGGCTGCCAGCACTGCAATGGGAAATTACTTACATGACCACACATGTGGGCCCCTGCAACCACTTAATGCACCGCCATGGCTCCGTCTGCCCGTTCCCTGTACACGCTACCTAGTGCTCAGCTGTGCACAAAAAACAAACCCCCAATTTGTAAAGCTCCTGTCCTTGTGTGTGCTGACATGACCTACTGAGGGGCTGGATGTGGACAGCTTGCCAGCTGCTCTGCACCTCATGTCTCTGACTTGTTTGGGCCTGAAAATCTTTTGGAACTAGCAAAAGGGAATTCAACATGTGGTGGAAGCCAAAAGCATCATCAGTGGCAAACCAGCATGTCAGTAATCCTGGAGCTTCTCTCATGCCTCTCTGATCATGGAGAGATATAAAAAAAAATACCCAATAAGACACATTCTAGTGTAAAATTAGCTGAACTCTGAGCTCAACTAATGGAATTCATTTTTTTCTAAATTAATGTATTAATCTCACAGAGTGAGGCTTTTCAAAGGATCCCTTTATAAATCTCTTGGCTACAATTTGATTAAACTTCTTTTTTTTTTTTCCAGTCTAAAGCCTGAGTATAACACCCATGTGGTAAGCTTGTTGCTTGCTGGAACAGGTTAAAGGGCATTTGCTATTATTACCCTTTCCCTTTGTTTTATAATAAAGAGTACTTAAAGAAAATTACTATGACCACTGAAACACTTGAACGCTTTCAAACAATTTTCATTATTTGCATAAAATAATCACTTGCATTTAGAACACTTCCCAAAATCATTAATTCTGTTGGCTCAGTGACCCTTGAAGTGTAGCTCACAAGGTGTGAGATCTATGCAGCTGATTTTTCAGTGTTTAAATACTACAAATTGCTTTTAATCTTTTTAACAGCGCTAGCGAGGGCTGAGCCCGGTCTTCTTTTCACCACTAGAGGGCAAGATGTTCCTAGGTAACTGCTCAACAAAAGCCTAAACAGAATGTACGCAGTTACACAAACTTCCCTGAAAACAAGAGGATTATACAAATAAGAAAAATAAAGAATAAATATGATCCCCAAAACTTAGACAATACGAAATAGTTAATAGTGGTACAGAAAAAAAAATCATCTTGTGAAACCATAGGATCTCTTCTTTAGACTGAGATTGTCTGCATTTTTCAATTATTATGGAGTTGTAAAACTATTTTTAAAATCATCTTTAACTACAAATAAATACCAGTGGACTGGTTTTTTTAGCTCTTTACTAATGACTTAATGCCTAAAATATCAACAGGTCAAGAATAAACAGACCTACGTACAGTCCCTTATCTGTTACTGCAATTAGCCCTAATGTGTAGCATTTTGGCAATACCAAAAGGTGGACAAACACTTGAGAGAAAATGTGAATTCACCTATATTTCACCTCAAAAAAGAGTTCTTCCCAGATGAAGATAGGCCAGCCAATAGATAATTACAAATAGAAGTGAAGTAGTGAGAAGCCAGTGGCACAAATAGTAACACAGTAACTGTAGAGTCCTTACTGAAATCTGTGTAGACAGAGTAGAGATGTAGCTCAAACTGTGAAAGACTGAGTTAGCCATGATTAATGTCATCAAAAGAAGCAAGCAGCTTTGGAAACTTGGAAGCAATGATTGATCTTCCAGATTTGTATCAAGAATTAGGCTGTGCAGCAAGACTTTCTTTAACAAAGATATGCATTGATCTCTGCTCAATGGCAAGTGGCCCAGAACTGATACAGATGCTCCCTCATGTCTTCACTGGGCAGTCAGCATGTGTAAAAGATTTAGAATGACATTTTAGGTAAGGGCAATATAGGTGGGAGAAGGACTGGAGTGAGATTAGGTCCTCTCAACTTAGTGAAGTTTTCTATTTAATTGTTTTCCTGTAGTAATGGTAAAGGGAAAAGAAAACACATCTGTGTACATAAGACATATGCTGCTCCCATGAAAGAGTCAAATAATTTTCAAAAGTTACTACACAGGTTCTGCATTGATAAGAACAAATGGGATTTCTTTCTCTTTCGAAAGCAGTGTTGCTAGAATAATTTCCCTACTGATGCTTTTGTGAGTGGTGCTCTGAACAAACTGGTCTTAATGAGTTCTTGCTTGTTCAGATTACCTGGTCTGGGCTTCTTTGGTCAGGAGATTGTCTGAATCTTTTAATTAAACTCTTGTTTTTATAATTTACTGTCAGATTTCCCAGGAACTGCTGGTACTAAGCTCTTTTCTAGTGTTATTACTTATGCCTAGATCAGAGAGATAATTGATGCACAGCTCCATCAAGACAGACTGTGAAGATAGAGATGACTTGCAGCTTTAGTTGTCTAAGGTCTGGTTCTCTACAACAAGAGTGCTGGGTGCTACTTGAACACCACAAAACAACCATAACACTAGATGTCCTGTTATGTGGGATACTTTTACCTAAAAATATTTATTAGCTTTCAGATAGCTCATCAGAAGGACTGTCTTGCAGAGAAATAGTGAGATAGAAAATGTCTCTCACCACTGACTCTCATGAGTAACTACTCACTTCAAGTTCAGCAACAATGCAGCTGCTACTTCATCTCCTCCTGCCAGTTACTGATATAAGGGCCTAGAACATGCAAGACATAATTGATGCGTAATTCAATCTTAGTAAATCTTTAGATGCATTTTTGCTTCCTATATCTGATTCAGAGGAAATAAAGCTGTGCGAACCCCTGCTTTTCTAGGACTCTAATTTCTGAGCGGAATATTAAGAGAAATAAGTTGCAAAATACTTTAATACTTTGTTTTGAAAAAAAGTCAGCATTTTCAAAGTATCATTTTGCTGCTGTATAATTTCTTGCTTTGCCCACATCTTAACTACAGCATGAAGTTCTGCTCTCTACATCCCAAAGACATGGATTAAGAGGAGGTAAATAAAAGGGAAACATCAAACAGAAGTCTGTGCAATACTGTTTCCTAGATGTACATTTCCCAGAGCTACACTGCTCATGTACAGGTCTTACTACCAGCACCACAGCCCCCTTTTCTTCAACAAGACAGGGAGGATTGTTTACTGCTTTACTTGATAAAAGGAAAAAATTGCCATGAGAATGACGTCATAGAGGGGTAACAAAAATGTCAGAGTAAAGTGGTTTTTTCACCCTGAACCAACAGTGTCCCTTTTGTTTCAATTTCCAAATGAATTACAGTATTTAATGACTTAGATTAAAAACAAAAAAAAAAAAGACAGTTCAACTGGTTGGATACAGAGCCACTCTTATGGAGTGACAATGTCACTGATTATATTTTTTAAAGACTTGCTCTCACTTCCTGTATAACATGCATTTTGCATATTTCCACATATTTGAGGAAAACCAACTCTGCTTCCAAGAAGCCAGACCTGAGAAATCAAAGATTCACCTGCCCAGAAGTGGATACTGTTTAGATAAGTGTGAGATCCAGTTCCAAGACTCTCAATGCCTCACACTTGCAGCACTACCAGCTGCTGTTTCCATTCTTTCATACTACACTCAAATGTATGGATTTCCTCAGAGCTGGCATCAACCCTTCCCTGATGAATGTTTGCCACAGAAAGGAACTGTTCTGCCAAAGTTATAACCTTTTTTTAAAGACACATCCATTTTACTTTAAGAGAAAAATATTACAGCAAAGTTTCTGAGATCCAAGACAAGCCTGATTACTTCTGAAGGTCATATAACTGATTTTCTTGAGCAAAAAGTAGTGGCTACAATAAATTAAAATATTTGCAAGATTTTAGGGTCTGTATCAATGAAGCAGGAAAATAAGCTGCTGTAAAGTTGTCAAGTAAATTGTCCAGAGATTCTTCATCCAGGACTGGATTTATGAACATAGAGGAAATTCTACAGTCCGTTAGGCAGTAGCTCAGGTGCAAGAAGTGAGGCATGAAATCTAATTACCCTGAGCTTGCAGACCCATAGCATCAGTCAAAATTATGCTGTCTTTTTGAATATTCATACTAACTGGATTGATTCCAGTGACTTCATTTTTAAGCCCCTCTTCAACAGTACCAAACAACTATGTGTTATTCCAGAAGGCCATATTCACCACTGTGAATTGAGCATAACTTCCAAACTTAGTAGAGATATGCAACAGCTGACAATGTGGCTCACTAACTGTTCTCCATTAATTTAATATTTTAAAAGAGATACAACATTGAAAAATAACTAACATTTTGGAGGTTTGATTTGTGGGTTTTTTTCCCCTAATATGTCAGTTTTCTCTACCTCACAGGAAGATGATCAACACTGGGAAGTGTTTTGGCACAAAGAACTGAATATGCAGCTGAATTAAGCAAGTCACTGAAATGAGCATCACTGCACAGTGGTTACTCTGTGTGGCAACTGAGAGGCCAACTTCAACAACACAGTAGCTGAACATCACAACCTCAACATCTGGGGACACTGGAAACTATTGCAAAGGAACCTAAGAAAGTTCAGGCGTTGTACACACATTTTGTTTATTTCCAAGTCCCAAGTTTGGTAGTTGTTTTCCTTCATACCATTTATACTACTGTAAATATTCTGGAATGAGACTTGTTGATCAGAACAAGGGAAAAGAGAACCTGTCCAAAAACTAAAAATACTTTGATTTCTAGCAGAACAGAGCAGGGAACTAGTGCGAGGGAAAAAAAAAACAAAACAAAACAAAACACACAACACCTCTTAAAAGTGTAACAGAAATAATTCATTCCTCCCACAGCTACTTTCTATCAAGGGTTGCTTTCTTTCCCAATATGGTGGCCAGGTAATGTCATCACAGCAGCACACTTGGTGCACAAAGTGCCTTTGTGATATAAATAAAACCAGGTATCAATGAGAGTAGATCATACCAGAAAGCAGAACTGCTGTTGCCAGAGCAACTTCCCTTGGGATCAGTAAAACATGGGTCTTATTTTGTTAACACTTTGAGATCCAGCTACACATTTCCTTCTCTTTTTGGCAGCAAACAGCACCATGATATACACTGTCTACATACCTCAAAATTACCAACATATTCCTTGCTGCCTATTCCCCATAGAACTGAAGGGAAATAGCACAATTTTCTGATTTTTTAATCACCAAAATGAATCTTTTTCCTTGTCTTGTTATATTAACTCATTCCAAGAGCTGAACAAAGCAGGCAGATCCCAGACTGAGTCAAGGGGAGTTTTCAATAAGCAGGTGTATCTACCTCAGTTTAACACCTGCAGTAAAACCTGTCTTGTAAATGCTGGTGTTAATCCCAATGAAGGCACACAATTTCTGTTGTTTTACTTAATGTTTTTAGACATTTGAGACCTTATGCTGTGAGGCATGTTTCAAGTCTGCAACTGGTCAATGTAAGCTCTGTGAGCATCCATGATTTCAAATGGTTCTTCTAGACTAGTCTGCTTTGCAGAAAACAGGGTCAAAGCTAAGCTGTGAGCAGCTGAAAGTAATTGCAAGTAAACTTTTTTTCCCCCTAAACACAGCTTTCATCAGCACAAGTGATATGGTCCTTTTTTCCTGTGCTGGTATGCACATTTTTAACTCTCCTATTTCAGAAGCACTTGAGAAGCAACTTGGTAGTTTAATTTAACAGAACTTGAATGACTGCAAGTGCTTGAGTGTGTGTGGTTCTGGCACCCTGGCAGACAGTGTTACAGACAGCATTACAGACAGCCACCCCAGACATTTGTAACAACACACCTCATTGTTACAATGCAGTAATTCTTCTGCTGTTCTGCTCGCTGCTGTGCTGGGGCAAAGACAAGCCAACCAGACTGACAACTGAGACTAGAGCAGTTGAAGCACTTCAGCCTCTGAGAATACAAACTAGCCCTAGACTTCAGAAGAGTCCATAAAGCTGCACATCATTCCTTTGTCCTTTCTTCCTTCTTGCTAAAAGATCAGATTCATCTCATCCCAGTCACTATTAAGTCTATTTGATGTTTGAACATATGTGACATTTGGTTACTCTGAGTGTATATTTTTTGAGCCAAAATCTACAGAAAAACATAGGCAAACAGGTGAGTAGAAGCTTTCTAAGCAGCCACTACTTGGAAAATTACTTACCTGATCCAGATTTCTTTGACTCAAAAAACAGGGGTTATATTATTTGTTATTAATATTAGAAATGAATTGTAGAATTATTAAAAAAACCCTGCCTACCCCCACCTTTACATAAACAATAATCTGTTAGACTAATGGAGAACATGTATTTTTTCAAATTCCTTGTAGAGCTAATTCTGTGTCTTATGCTTATGAACTCTACAAATTCCATTTCATAAATACTATTATATCAAAGCCCCATGAAGTTCACAGAAACAATCCTGTTGGCTACATGGGCTCCAGAAAGACTTCAAAGGGCACAGTTCTCAATCCCTTTCCAAAGAACCTCTGCTGGATCAAAGAAAGAGTCTAGATGAAACTATTGCTTTTCCAGATTATAACATGTAGTGTGTCTCAGATGTCTTAAAATATGCTGTCAAACACCTTGTCCCCATCTATACATTTAGTCATCAGCAAAAACAAATAGCAAGTTTCCAAAGCTACACTTGATAGGCCCTCAAGTTAAGATCTGCTTAGTGGTGGTAGCAGTAGCAATAGTATAGCAGTAATAACTTTCTCATCAACCAGTGCCTAGCTAGCAGGTAGAAGATAGTACACAGAAGGTAATGTTCCAATGCTTTTGCAGCTCTCTGCCCAGTATGTACCTTACACACCAATCTCAGAGAGGGTGTTTCCAGTTGTTACTCACCCCAGTACTGAGAAGCCTGGAAACGTACCATCCTGTGCTTTTACACTGACTTCCCCAGCATTGCTGCTAATAACAGAACTTCCTGGTCTTCACTAAATTATTTTTAAAGCATTTATAAAACACATAATTGCATTACAGCTTTTAAAAGGGCTACAGTTTTTGGGTCTGCCTTACTGGAAGGCAGCATGAAAGCCTGACAATAAAGTATGCCCTTGTCTGCTTCTAGTCAAATGCATCTCTGCCACAACAAATTAGTTTTAAGCCCTTTCTACCACAGGTTGGGCCTGCTACCAGCTGAAGGTGGGTTCAAAGGGAGCTGGTAAGTACAGTTTAAAGCCTGACAGATAGAAACTTGAAAGTAAGTTGGAAGTCCAGAAAGCAAAACAGGTGAAGACTGGGAAATGTACAATTAAATAACAGCTAGCACCAGACAAAGTGATTACTTGGATGTCTTTATGCTGATTGGCTTTTAAGCATTCAGGAGCAACTACCATGTTCAATACATGTTGTTGTGGATACACTTGCTTTGATGGGAAGCTACAAGGACTTTGTTAACTGGCTGAAAAAGACAATGTTTTCAGTACAAGCTCTGCTTTGCCTTATCAGGGATTGTTGACATAACAATTTTCTTCAGAGCTCTTGCATGTCAGATAGGAGACTGAACATGTGCAAATCCTGCTACAAGTTAACAGGAGAAGAAACCTACATTATGGCTTTCATATAATTTATGGCCTAAACTAGGATTTCTGGATTCCCATTTTTGCCATTTTTTGAAGAACTGATTATTTCCCATAACCACCCTGTCTTTTCCTAGATAAGCTCAAAGATACACCTCCCACTAAGAAACATACAATCCAACTTGACAGAATGAAACACAAGATTTCCATAAAGACACAATTAAAGTCTTAAGGGAACTCAACACACCACAGGGCAATCAAATCCAAGTGCTCTTATTTTTAACTTCATCCATATCAGACTCAGAATACCGTTTTGTCCATCTCTGTTATTTCTCTAACAGATCATACAAAAATTTGTTCTCTTTCCTCTTTTATTCAGAGCAGTGATATTTTCAGCAAAGCTTTTGCCAACACAGATGAAAGCACTGGGCTTGTTTTGCACTGCTCACAAGGATTTTCCTCTCAAGGATGTTAACAGACTGTTAGTATTAGCAAATGCAAAGTTCAAACAACTGACTCCATAGGATTATAGTTCTCCATAAATCCCTTTCAGTTCTTGAAATCAAACAAGTAAACCAAAACAAGGCCTCTAGCCACTCATTGCGTTGAAAAGTTCTCAATTTTCTGTGCATTTTACTTGTCTTCAGGAATTTCAGCTAAGGAAAATACTGCAATATATAGTCTCACATATTGGCCATGCCTCCATAAAACAAGCTTTCTTTGTTTTAATTTTTTTTAAATCTCCCATAGCTTACCATTAAAAAAACACCTCACATAAAAAGCAAAAAATCCAAGAATAATTTGCCAATAAAAAAAGAAATCACTGAAAGAAAGCACTCAATCCTCATGATCAAAAAACCCAAGCAAAAACACAGCAACTTTAGATTCTAGCTGTCTGACTTTCCATCCATCCACTAGACATTTTCTCCCTCCCTGGTCCTCTTGTTATAGAGGTTATAACCAGAGGCTACTGAACTTTAGCCAAGGTAGCTTCTTCATTGTCATGTGTTCTGGAAATTCTCTCTTAGAAATCAGTACACAATACAAAGGCTCAGTATTGTCAGCAGAGAACTTACAGAGAAAAACTGCCCTTCAGAAAAGTGATGCAGTAAAGATAGCACACAACAAATGTGCTGTGACATCATGGCCACGACTGTGCAGCAAGGAGAGGGAAAAGCAGCAAGAGTAGAGAAAAAAATCCAGAAGAACAAGCCAACCTTTTATCAATGTCCTGCTGAAAAGCATACTGAATTTGGTATCTGCCTTCTCTGTATTAACACAGGGCTGACCTGCAACTACTCCACCTGTCCAGCAGAACAGTGCAGCAGCTGCTCCCATGTTGCGATTTGTGGTCTTTCCCCAAAGGAAATTCCTGACCCACAAGTCTGCGAACAGTCTTAAACCACTCAGCTGTCCTCTGCTCCCTTGCAGCTCAAATCCTCCCTGTGGACTGGTTAGTGATAGCAGGGTCACAGTCTGAAGTCAAGTAGAAGAATAAACAGACAAGGAGGGGGAAAGTCTTAAGATCCGTATTACCTTCTTGGAAGAGCAATCAAGGTCTCTATATTTAACAGTTTGAAATATTCCCTGGGAAAGCAAAACCTTTTAACTTAATCTAGGCCTTATGAGTATTGGTGGTAAAGAAAATAGTTTTTCACATTACTAATTCTTCCACGTACACCTCCACATAACTAATGGCACAGCACTAATCCTCCTCTCCCTTGGCATTCACACCCGTCAGCAATTTATTGACACTGTATTTACATTCAATACTGCACTACAACTCAGCCAAATTCAGACTTCATTCTTTACTACTCTTTACTATCGTGTAAGAATCATAATATCTGCCTTTTGGTTTAAATTTCCGAACATCAGACTGGCCATTTTAATAGCACAATTACAGACCACTGAGGCTTCATTCTGCTAGGTTTATAAATACATAGCAAATTTAGTTGCGTTGGATGCAAAGCATGCCAGCAAAAATAAAAGTTTATCACAACCTAGTTGAAAAGCTAGTCTTGGATGCTTTCATGAAAGTTTGGACACATACTTTTAGTGATGATTGGTGTGCATGTCTGACTAAGTGCTCATAGTATGTCTCCTTCAAAATGCATGTTTTATAGGACTTCATACAAAAGGCATCAAGCAATAGAAGGAAAGGTAGAAACTGGCTGTCTTTGCTCTGAACCTTCAGGAATAACTCATCAAGCCTTCCTTAAAAATACCTGTGTGGTTATGGCTTCGGGGTCAGCAGGTGTTTGAACCACCTTCTTAAAGCTCACTAATAGGAATAAGCTTCTTAGTAGGAATCTTTTAAAAAGGAAAATGTGAAAAATATTCTATGCATGAAGTGTTTTTCTTTCAAAATAGACATACATTGACACTGCTTTTGCAATATGCAGGTATCCACTGCTACAGACAATAACTTAAGTAAATAAATACTACAAGAAAAACAAACATCCATGCAGTTATTGAACTGTAACAGTAGAGAGCATCCACTTCACAGTTCCACTGCAGTTTCCTTCACAGTCTTGATTCTGGCTAGCATAGAGTTGAAGCAAGGAGCATGGACAGAGCTTCAAGCTCCAAAACAGCCAGTTTGCACTGCTAATTCATTTGGGGACAGTTCCATCTCCTGCTATAATATGTTAATGTAAGTGGATGTGTTGGACATGAAACATAATCTGTGGACTTGCTGTAGGCAGTTCAACTGGCAGGATTCTAACAGAAATGTTATTACAGTGGGACTCCATTTGTTCCAAACCTTGCCCCTGTCACTGACTAGACACAGGAACAAGAAGCCCTCCTGCTTTGCATACTTGTGAGTTTGGAGGAAGGGACAGACCAGAAAAGAACCATTAGTACAGAGATAGGAAGGCTTTTTATTGGCTCAAAACTGTCTCTCCTGCCAGGAAGCTGGAACAAGAGCTCCTGCCAACCCCTGTATAAGCAGTAAGTTTCCACTCTCTTGCAGTATGAACAAGCATTTTTTGCCTCCTGGAGGAATGTCAGAGCATCATGTGAACTGGAGTGGTGCAGAGTCCAAAGGGCTTCAGCAGACAAACAGTCACTGATATTGATGAGAGCAACATACCTAGATAAGTTGAAAACATCACTGAAAGGGAAAGATTTTTGCTTATCAAGGCAAATACAAGAAAGGGAACTGTTGTCAGTTATAACTGCTCCAGTTTCAGGACATAAAAGCACTTAGCACTGAACCATTTTTTGAACCAGCTGGTTTTATAACAGTAAATGTCAAGGAAGGAGGACAGTGTCAGGCCTGAGCTTAGCTCAGTCCCACTTATCACTGAATTTTCTGTAAATTTAGAACCTCCTAAAAGCTGTTTTCCTCCTCTTGTATAAGGTTTAGAAACTTCTTTGCTTGCTTTTCTGTACAGCAAAACTGAAAGTTAACTGGTTAGACTCCCTGCTTAACACCTAAAATGCCAGATCATGCTATTATTTTTATGTTACAGCTTCTGAAAATTATACAAAATTATTATTTCAGCCACTTCAGCCTGTTTTTAACCAGCTATAGCTTTTTCAATTCCTGCAGTGTGGTTTCTATAGGAGCAAGAATCTTTCAGCAATACCAGACACAAAGACTTGTCCAGCAGAACTGGTCTTGCAGGAGATGGCTCAGCTAAGCTGCTCTATGGCATGATAAAATATGTCACATACTCTGCCAAAAGCATATTTCATATGCAAATGCTAAATGCATTTCTTGGGTTATAATTTAATTATTCCAAGGATTTCTACTCATGTAACCACTGAAATACTTGACAGCATTAATAATATCATTCCAACTTGCTACTCTGAAGCAAGAAGAAAGCTTTACTTCTGTATGCACTCCCTAATGACCCCAAGAAACTGCTGCCATAGTATTGTAGAAAGGCCATTTTGGCCTTTCTTGAACATGCCCTCAGTAACTGAAGGCAAATAAAGTGGCATTCTGGTGGTGATTTGAAAGCCTCTCAGCTTCAAATACTTGGTGTTACTGACTTGACTAACTGTGGTGAATACCATCCCACTTGACTGATGACACTCCTAATTTTAAAGATCCTGTGGTTAAGCTGTTGAGCAAGACTTCTGCGGCACTGCCAACATCAGTTTCATGTAGGTCCTTCTAACTGACTATAGATGGTTTAGCATCTCACCAGCATATGTCAGGACAAGCAGAAAGGTTGCTAAGGCTCAGCTTAGTCAAGATGGAGAAACACTGGTATAATGAAAGCTCTAACAAGAATTGCAGTGGTGTTCCCTCAGCTACTATAGCTTACTAGCTATCCATAGTGCCTCTTTCCC
>NW_009953929.1:32808-39518 GCF_000747805.2 Chaetura pelagica | reverse complement strand
ATCCATAGTGCCTCTTCCCTCCAAACCAAGGATGAAGACTGCAAGAGCTTGTGAGTGTTCTGAGCCTTGCCCTGGTTATCTGTGATTAAAAACTGAAGCAGTACCTCACACTTTAAGTGGAGTGATAGTGCACATACTGGAAACTGTGGGTGGCAACAATCTAAGCAACCAGCCAATGGAGAGGTGTTGTGCAGGAGCAGGCTGCCCTGGTGTTACTGGCATTCTCTGCTCTCAGTGCCTGCACACTCACAAAAGGACAGATTTCCAAAGTAATAAGCTAGTTTCTCCCATTGCCTCTATGAAGTTTGATCACTTAGTTTGCCTTCATAGTATAGTTCTATTCAACAAATTTCTGCTGAGGCACTGAAAGAGTGCTGTAGAAGATATAAGTGCTGGCCGCAAATCTTGTAAGTTGCTTGAATTGAACTACATCCTTAAGCACCATTAAAAACTACCATGACATTGTGACAAACCTATTGCAATATATTTAGGTTGAAACTGATTGCTCAGTATTTTCAAGAGGTTTCTTACTCTGCATCTAGTAGGTCTGGTCACTCTGCCTTTCCTTTCCTCTTGAAAAAGCTCCAAGCAGGGTTATTTCCTGCTGGTGCAATAGCTAGTCTTCCAGGAAGGCCAAGTGGGAAAAAATAGGGCAGGTCTTCTAGCTCCTTCTGTCACTGCAAGACTATAGCAGTAGCAAAAAGGAAGCCAAAAGGGTAGAAAGCAAGAACAGCAATGGGTGCTCAAATATCAGCTGTTCAGCCTCCTATTTTTCTGTTACAGGCTGGAGTGAAGGGATTCATATCTTTTGGGTAAGTGCCTTTCTAATAGCTCTTCCTGAAATAGACAGAACTTTATGTATCTAGAGAACTTAAAGTATCTATCTAATATTAGACAACTTAAACAGTGCTTGACACATCCTGATTAGAAATCAAGTGAGCTAATCTACCACAGGGGTAATGCAGAATTATATCTACACTCTTATCTTTGGAAGTACTTAATAAATCATGTTACAGGATATGGCAAAAAAAAACCCAGCAAAAAACCCCAAAACACAGTCTAGCTGGCTGGTTCTCTAGGACAACATTGCAATAGAAGGAAGGACCCCTGCACCTACCAAATCATCTAACACACCCAGTGTGTAATGTCACATAGAATCTGTATTATTGTATTTGTTCATTGGTGCCTGTTTCTATTAGGGCTGTGGCTGGAAGAAGTGCACAGCTAAACTGGGACATCAGTATCTAATACATCTTCCTCAGTTGTGCCTCCGCTTTTCAACAGTGACTCACTGATAGGCTAGGTATGGTAATATTTATAGCCCACCTCAAATAATTACCAACATCTTATCTGGCCAGTAAGCCTTCTTGAAGATGTTTTGCAATACAAGCAAAATCCCTCAGCCTGTAGGATTCCTACTTTCAAGAATTACTTCTGTTGATAGCATTAATATCTACCCCTTGAAGACTAGTCTTAGCTAAGACAATACAGCCAGCTTCGAAGTAGTGCCTCTTATCTGCAGCTCTTGATTTTAGCTTGAGTTGAAAGCATGTTCAGTTTATCTAATGACTAACATTTCTTCAAGAAAGTGTGTGATATAGAGATATAAAAGCAAACTAATAATACAAATATTATTTGTTCTCAGCTGAATTAGAAAAGATATAAAACAGCTGTCCACAAATGTTAAATTATTTTAAAAGTCACTTTGGAAATTACTAACTAGACTAGGAATGGAAGCTTTACAATTATCATTACTGACATTTGGCTTTGTAAACTTTGTCTGAAATTCTCTGTGATTCCTTTAATTCCAGCAGTGATTTTTCTTACATAAGAAGAAACAGTCGAATACCTTAGACCAACTGTAACAGGGGAGGGGGATTTATTAGGAAGATCCAGATATCTACCTGCAAATTACCTTTGGTGCATTCACTCAGCCCTCAAGAGTTCCTAGCTGTAATGCATTCTGGGAGCTCAGTTCTCCACAGCACTGCTCTAATTTTATGTTAGTGTAAGAGGCTGTTAATGGGGCTGAAACATGGACAAAACTTTTTAGTCCCATTTTCTCCAAAAAGATGAAAGACTAAAGAAGGATGTTATAAAAGATAACAACAATCTGAGCATTTACTTTTA
This sequence comes from Chaetura pelagica, assembly GCF_000747805.2. Taxonomy (NCBI): domain Eukaryota; kingdom Metazoa; phylum Chordata; class Aves; order Apodiformes; family Apodidae; genus Chaetura; species Chaetura pelagica. Next base: position 37,388 of record NW_009953929.1, on the reverse strand, counting down.
AAAAAAACTATTTTAACTCACACTGAAAAGAGCACTACTTTTACACGCTGTGTATGAGGTGACAGGTACTCTAGTTGTCCTGGGTGATACTGGCACTCCCTGCTCTGCCTGCTTATGGCCCTGACCAGTGTCCAAGGGTACTGCTGACTGAAATCACAGCATTGGCTACAGCAAGCAAACAGGAGCCTGGCTGGCAACTGTTCTGTGCTCTCCTGCCTCTGCAACTCTTCTGCACTCTGATTGATCTGGGTGAGAAAAGAAGGCTCCACAAATAAACAATTCATCCTCACACTCAGCTGATCCTGAAGACTCAGCACAGCAGCAGTTCTCATCTCATTTTGCAGAGCTTTTCAGTGCTGCAGCAAGTGAGAGAAGAAAACAAAGTGGCATCTCTTTTCACACCAGACTTTTTCTAAGTGGTGGTGGTGACAAGGTGCCACTGGTTTTGGGAAGGAGGAAGGTGGCACAGCCACATCCCATTTGGGACAGAGGCAATATGTACAAGTCATAGAATATTCTTGAATTCAGAGTATTGACAAGAATAATCTCCCAGAACTTGTTCAATATTTAGTGCTTTATAGACTTCAATGCAAGAAAAATTCTACTATAGTCAGAAAGTTAACACAAAAACGGCCCATCACCCACACATCCCAAGTGAATTAATCTACAAATCCAGATATCACAGTATGAATAACCTTTGGTATCATTCACTCAGCTTTACTCCTGACTGTAACTCTGTACACAAACCTCCCTCTTGGGTGTGGAAACATGTGGCTTCATCTGTCTCACAGCTGGCTATGCCTTCTTGCATAATAATTGTGCAGTACCAAAACAACATAAGAAATCACCATCAGCTATCTGTGTTGCATTTTGGCTCATTTTTCTAAAAAGAAGCCTGTACATTTTCTGAGTTGCAGCCAAATGACCAAATCTGCTCTGGAGCAGGGAACACCCCCATTGAGCCCCTTATGTACTTCTCTCTATTCTGCAAGCCCAAGACTACAGGCCCTCAGAACCAGAACAGCCAGCCTGCTATCTGGTTTTGAGGACAAACTCACTGCCAAACCACTTCTCAACAGACCTTCTGATTCAGCATGTACTTTACCTGCTAAACAACAACCTCAGTGATACCACTTCTGACTACTGGGGGCATCATTGTTTGGGGCCTATAAAACAAGGCTGGGAACAAAAATATCCTCTCCATCCTGAAAAAAAGATACATACAACAAAACTGCATCTGGAGAAGATGAAACCATGGTATTTACCCAGTCTACTGGATTACAAGACAGTGGAGGAAAAAATGTTATTTACATGAAAGAGCCTGGATAATAAAGATAAATTGATAAATATTGTCATTTCATCCACAAAGGAAATTGTTGCCAAACACACTTTGGAGATGTTTAGGTTCCATTTAGAGCCTGAGAAACTGCAAGTGGCACGTGACTTGAAATTTGGTCAGTTTTATTCAAATTGAAGTATTTTCTTCACACATACATGCATCACAACCAACCTTCATTCTGAATGCTGAAGTCATATTTATACAGAATAAACACTGGCAGGTGAATGTGCTTGAAAAAAACACTGCTTTCTATAAAGCAGATTTACATTGATGTTTTCACTCAAAACCTACACTCTGCTATCCATAAAAGACATATAAACATTGAAGTTTTCACTGGCCATATCTGTGATATTGGATATAAACATAACCAAAGATTTACCAGCTTGCTCTAAAGCTAAAATCATACTTCCATTTAAGATAGGAAAAGGCTATTGCTCTGGAAGAAACCTGGTGTTTACCCTGTTCTTAATTGATGTCTCCATTATCTGACCTCTCAAAAACACTACAAAAGCAAACATCACAGTATGTTTCTGACTTACCTAATCTCTCTCTGTGAAAGCTGATTTATTGATTTCAGTTGAAGATTAGCCAACACTGAACTCTAACTGATTACATTCAGTGTGAATAAGGTTCCACATAGAGTCAAAAGAACTGGAAGTGTCACATTGCTTGAGAATTACTCAGTTCTATTCAAACTGAAGTATTTCCTTCACACAGATGTGCATCAACTCCATTTCAGTGTGAGGTCACTTGACACCACAAAAATCTGTGATTTTTTAGTGCCTGGCCAAAGACCATTAAAGTCAATTAAGTCAAGCCTCTGTGGAGATTGCAATCCAAATTCCAACTATTGATGTTCCTGGAAACTGCAGTAAAAATAGTGGATATACTTATCTGACCTGGTGAAACATCAGCCTGTCTTCTGGATCACCTAATAGTTTGGTTTGGTTTTTGTTGTTTTTGTTTGTGTTTGTTGTGGGTTTTTTTAGACTGCTACTTAATTATATATTGTTTACATCATGGTACATGATCCTCTGCAGCATTATTGCAACCAGTGTTGTTTAAACATACATGAGAACATGCTGCTCAAGCAATACTTTTTTTCAGTACAAAAACGAGGAAAAATATTATCTATATTTCTAAGATATTCTTCTATCTATTTCTTGCCAGAATTAGGTTGCAGTTGAAAATTGCCTTCTGCAGCAACCCATTCTGATATCACAAACAAAACAAAGTATGTTGATGAAATGACATCAGCAGCTGGCAGTGCTGGAAAATTCTTCATATCTAAAGGCGTCAGGATTTATTTGTCATCTGATTTTGAAAGCACAGTTCCTCTTTTTAGAAATTTCACTAATAACAAGCAGGAGAATGCAAAAAAGCACAGAACAGTTTTCCATGAGCATATGTTAGTATTTGCCATGACATATCAACAAGCCTTTGTTAGTTCCTCTGTATGCTGTCTTTTAAAAGAAACAGAGTCAGGACTATCATCTTCACTCACTGGCAATCCAGCAGTTTTCATTATTTAGTTTCTATAGTTTTTCATAATGTTTACAGAAGAAAGTTGCACATGCATAACAACTTATTTGCTGTTCTGTGAAATTCTTAAAGGAAAAGTATTAACATATCCTCAGATCTCCAGTCCTTTCTAGCATGTGAATAAGTCACAGGAAAATAAAAAAAAGTATCTTGGACTCTCTCGGATGGAATTTTAAAAGGCAACTCACAGAATTAGGCAACAAAAATCCCAACTGTTCACATTCAATACAAAAGCAAAATTGAAAGTCTCAATTCTAACATTTAACATATGTTCAGATCTCAGGATTCCCACCCTTCCGCCCCAAATACACTTTAAATATATCACTGCAACTAGTTTTGGTAACTCTCTTGCATAATATGAAAAGACTGTTTCCTGTAAATGCCACATCTTTTTTTCCTTGTAATGCTCACCACTATATTTTGAACTGCTTTTCACACATATTTCAAAGGTAGTTTGGACATACTCTTTAAGAGAGCTACATCAACAGCTCTTTTACAGGGTATCAACCTGATAATTATGGGAGACTTGAATTATAGCACAGAAGTGAGTGGATGGTGGGTACACCCTATAGCTGGGATCCATGCCAGCTCTCCTAGGACTACTGCTGGAAACTCAAGCTCAGTCTGATTTCTCTCTCCAAATCTCATCTTTTTCTCTCTGACATTTTCTCTCACCTCTGAAGAAAATAAAGTTGCAATATAGATTCTCTTCTCATCCACTCTCTTAATTCTGTACCATTATTACAGTGGGGCTGTCCCTTATTTTTATTGCAATGAAAGGCAGTGACTACTAACTAAAGCTTAATTTATAGTAACCATTAGTAACTTGTACAAAAAATTAAAAACATTTACCCTAAAGGAAGGAAGACATAAGCCTCAACTTACACAGCAACCCCCTCATCAGACTCCACTTTATGGAAAAATGTGGGTAAATATCTCAGAACTTCAACCTTATGTTCTAGTCTGGATAAAACACTGTACCAGACAAGAAACCAAACTTTTACTGATCTATCCTCAAAACTTGAAGGACAACAGGAAACAAAGTCAGCACTGTACCTCACAGCTGGATTTAGAAACATCTTAATTTTGTTTGGAGACGCTTGAAGCATATGGGTATTGCATAAGCACACACAGCCTTGGCTTTGTGAGTGCATAATAGACTGCTGCTTTGCTCACATGGCAAACTAAAATTAAGATAAGACTCAATATAACTGGAAGAACATTGTAGGAACGAATAAAGAGTATATTCTTAGCCAGAAATTCTTGTCTTTTGAGACATGGAAATTGAAAATGCTCTTTTTAAAAAGAGATTTAAAAATTCATAGTATAATTTAAAAAAAGGTGTTTTGAAATGTAGGTCACCAATCATGGTGAGTTATATAGAGTTTCTATTTCCATTTTATAATGAAATCAAAATCAACAAAATTTCCTCATTACTTGATATCATAGATAAAAATTAAATATAATTCTTCCCAGCTCAGTTACTAATAATCTAACTCCAAATCCAGTCAACACTTAAGACTAATTTGTCAAAACCATCTCCATCAGATCGCACCACTATCACATTGCAAAACCCAGTGCTGTTTTCACAATTCTTAGACCAAAATAATCCAAGCAGCAACTCCACCAAGGATAAAGGAATTACAGCATGATATGAATCCAATTACATGAGGTTCATTGTGTCTTAACTTACTAAAAA
>NW_009953929.1:25697-32767 GCF_000747805.2 Chaetura pelagica | reverse complement strand
AAAAAAAAAAAAAAAAAAAAGGTGAGCTTATGCTCCACAGGAGAGGAAATAACAGCTGAGGAAGGAAGTGTTATTTGGTATTTGTATCCAGGGCCATGATGAATCCCCAGAAGTTAAATGAGTCTATGTGTGCTATAGAAACTTCAGATCAAGTGAAGATTTAATCTGTTTGACTTGATGACATTAACTGCTCATCATAATCTTGTTAAGATGTTCTCAAAAGTCAAGTAAATCAGTATTCCATAAAGTCTTAAATAAAATATTTAACTTGAAAGTTTTCTTTTTTGAACTGTTAAATATTTCTTGAACTGGCATTTCTTACACTGTAAGTAGGTTCTCTCAACTTCCCACTTCTTATAAGTGCCTTTTCCATGCTAAGGAATCACTCTGTGCAGAAAATAAACTACAATCTGATAACTTACCATCCTTTTAAAAAACCCAACTTTGTTCCTTCCAGACAACCCCCCACTCTCCCCATTTCTGGAAGTAAAGAGACTGTCAGAACTATATGGAACATGACAAGCTATTTCCTTAGCCTACAGAAAATAATTAAGACTACAGATCTTAAACATTCAAAACAATATTTACCTCAGTAAGTTAAACAACCTATTAACAATGCTCATCACCCTCCATTTGTAGCAACAACTAATCTAACATTTCCCATTTTAGTTATGGTTGCTACACTTCAAAACTGAGGTTCTACCTAAGCTTTGTGTCATGTGCACAATATCCAGGGTACAACCCAGGAAACAAAACTATACTGTGCAGCTACATACCAAAGCCTCAAATGCATTATCTCTTGTAAAAGCAAAATCTTATTGCAATACTCCTTTAGTTGCTTCATTAGCAATAATGAAGCTTAACTCCATAATGTACACTTGGGTCAGCAAATCCTTTGTCCAGGCTTAGACAAGCTGGTGAAGTAACATGTCATCTAGATGGAAATTAATTATTAAGCCATATTTATCAAGCAAGAATAGCAAGGTGGCTGACTCTCTAGGCAAGTGCTAGTGGCTTGAAAACACTTCTATAGCCTTCATGGATATCTAAGATCTCAGAATATTAGGGGTTGGAAGGGACCTCCAAAGATCATCAAGCCCAACTCCTCTGCCAGAGCAGGCTCAAAAAAACCAACAAACCAAACAAACAAACAAAACAACCTAGGGCAGATCACTCAGAGAGGAATCCAGATGGACTAGCTTAGTTGTCAAAATCAGGCTGCTTACATTAAACCCTACAGGCCAACACACCACAGAGACCAACATGTGCTGCTGTGATCCCTCCTTTCCACTGATACCCAGCATCTTCCAGTATGGACAATAGTGAGGTGTGGTCATTAACCACACTGCTACTAAGCTCCCTGGTTCTGCATAGTCCATTTGTGCAAAACCTATGCAGTCACACATTCACCTTTTCTAAATGAGTTGTTCTTCCTTCTGCCTTCTGATGAAAAATAACAGAAGTTCTGCTGCTTGATTCTATTTTGAAGTGAGTACATTTCTCAAATATTTGAAAACTTGCACATCAGGAAATTAATTTCAGATCCATGGGACATTGTTTACGCATAACTCCCTAAGTAAGCTAAGGACAGAAGCCCATGCTTTAGGGATGGGCTGAAACAGAATTGCGTGATGGACTCACATTTTCCAAAGAGGGATGCCTTGACAGGGTAACCCACCTATCTTCTCACAATTTGAGACCATCTGAGCATAGGGTGCACACTGTACTTTAAATCTTCCATTCTACACTCCAAGTGCTGTTGAACAAACATCTCAGACTCTCACTTCTTTTTCCCAACCTGAATTTATTCATGACTTCTGGTAACTCTGCTAATATTGACCTTTGGCTTATGTAATAGCCTACTTTTCTGGTCCGTGTAGTTTATTCCCTTGGCATATTTATAGACAGCAATCATATCTTGTCTTAGCCTTTATTTACCCAGTCTAAACAAAGAAAATCTTCTAAGTGTTCTCTGATATGATAAGCCATCCATTTTCCAGATAACCCAAATGGCTCTTCTGCAGACTTGATTCAGCCTGAATACACCTGTCCTGAAAACTGACAGCCTAAGCCACACAAAGTGCTTTCCACAGCTCTCATAAAGACTAGATACAAGAGAATAAACTACTTCCTTGTGTCTCTGGTAAGTATCTGGATGTTTCCAGTTCTAAAATACAATTTTCAAATAGGGCTTATACCCTCACTAACAAGGACCTCCAAGTATTGACATGACCTACCCTGCCTACACTTTGCCTAGAAATTATCCTACTTTCTGCTCTTTTTCAGTCTTCCATAGACCACTTTCTGAGGCTGCTTCATTCTCAGAATAAAACCAAACAAGGCCTTTATAAAGTGTAGAGAAAGTTGTTTACCACAGTCTCTCTGCTGGCTTTCTTGGTCAGAAGATAATTTTTAAATTTGCAAAGGATCTGTCCACTGGTTTCAGTTAGACATCTGCCTTTACTCATTCTGCTTCATTTGTGAAAAGGAACTGAAAAAATTCATATAAGGATTGATGGAAAACTACTAATAAAAATATTATTTTTTTTTATTTCTCAGCATTAAGTGGTAACATTTTGACAGCATGAAGCAGAGGTCACCAGTTCACTATCATTTCAAAAGAGTAGTACAAATGCATTAATTTTATTCACTTTCACAATCATTTTCACACTTTATGAGCTAAAAACATTCATTATGATGCCTTGCTACAATTCCAGACCTGCAACTTAAAATATACCCAACTCCTGGCAACAAAAAAAACCTAACCCTGATAGTATTTATCACTCAAGTCTCAGTTGCACAGCTCAGAAAATGAGTTATGTATAGGGCAATCTTAGTAATTTGGTTTACGTATGTCTAAAGTTCTGCTCATTGAAAGGCTCTCCAAACATATTAGTAGAGAGAAAAGGAACACTGTACATGAAATCACAACCACCATCTCTCTCCACTCCATTTTGAACACTTTGTGGAAGCAAATTAAATAAAATATCAGTAAAATGGTATTTAAAAGAAAGAGGCAAACTGTCTTGCTCTCATATACCACATACTAAAGAAAAGCATCCAGTTTCTTCCCAGAGGCTTAGTTTACATCTAAATTTAACCATTCTGTCAGGTGTTCATTAGCAGTAATGAAGCAGTTCAATTTCTCAGTATAATTAATAAGCACTAAGTTAACCCTAATTTCTTAGCCAGACTTACAGGGAAATTACTGCTGGCTTTTTAATGAACTGTACCTCAACCCTCACAAATGTTGAACCAAGTGGCTTTTAAAAATGCTCTTCTCAGAACACAGAAAAGACTATGAATATAGGAGAACTTTAGTCACCCACTAATCCTTTCCCAAAACACAGAAGTTTAAAGTCTCCTTTCTGACTTCCTTATGGACCAGCTAACAATGAGCTCACTGTTATTCCCCCTGGACTAACACTTCACAATTTGTAGCTGCTTAGTCCTAGGGCTTTCTCTCAACTTAGTGTGCTTGTAGCTATGCCTCATCTGAGCTGCAGCTGACCCTGCAGTAACCAGCTACTAGTACCAGCTGTCATCTGCTATTTTTGTTCCTCCTACCAGTTTCCTCAATTTGGCTCTTAAATAACTTCTCCTGTTTGATGTTCTACTACACAGAACCATCTACAATCCTTGCCAGCTTGCTAAACTGTTTCCATTACCTCCCTCTTCATTTTGATCCAGGACTTCTGCACTCCAAGGCTCCAGGTTTACATTTAGATTAGTGTGGGCCCCTCTTCCACATAGGGACTACAAAATTTTGAAGTTCTGATACAAGCAGAAGCTTATGAAAACATGTTTGAATAGACCTCAATTAAAACCTCTTGAACACAATTCTCTCATTTAATCTTTGCCTTATAACTAATCTAGCTTATATTCCTGAATTTGAATTTGTAATTCTTCACCATCTAGCTGACTACTATGCACTCCAAATGACTTGACACTAAAGCAGAAAGGTAGCTGGTAAACATGTAGGTGGTGAACATAAAGGGACACCAACAGCTAAAGCAATCACTGGGAACTGACTGGATAGAAAAATCCATTCCCAACTTGCACAGAGACTGTGCAAGAAAACCTCTGTGTTATTTTCACTGACAAGGCAATGAAAATAGACTTTGATTTATATAAACCTTCAAGCCCACCCTAATTCTCCCCAGTACATACTTTCATGCTACATGCATTTGCCTAGCTAATTGAAAGGGTAGTTGGAAGAGGCAAGTAGCTAAACAAGGTGCTGGGGAACACCTTTTGAAAATGCCTGCACTGTGTGTTACAGATAAAGGAGAACAACTCTGGGCTCAGAAATGCTGTACATGATTGCAACTGAAACCTGTTGCATTCAGATGAAGAATCAATGCATCAGAAAAAAATGTTCCTAATAATTCTACTTTTGAAAGCAGTACCTCCTTCTGTAATGATATTCATGAGTGTGTAACATGACAATAGTTCAAATGCAAGAGTTACTTAGTGGAACATCTTCCTAACACTTAATCCTCTGGAAACACAAAACCCAACATCTGTGATAGCTCTTCAGGCACAGACAGTTTGAAACTCTGTGGTAACTCCGGCTCTGCAACAGAGTAGCTATGGGTGTAAGCACGGTGCTTGTGTTTCAAATGCAGTTACTATCTCATTCCTGTATATTTTAAATTGTGTAATGTGGTCATAAAAATATTAGAAAAATAGAGGTTCAATATAGCCCTAACAAGAGCACAATCCAACATTGCGGTCCAGAAGAGAGAGACAAATGAAATCTTTAGAAACCTAATTGAAAAGTAGCAGCAAAAAAATCTGCTGCATACAGACATACTTCCATAATTGAGGAAAAAAAAAAAAAAGTAGCTGTATCAGGAAAGGCAGAAAAGTTTTTCTATTACTTTTCACTCAGAAAGCCATTGATGAAATTTAAGAAAGGTGTTTTCTGTTTAAAGACTACAAGAGGAGAAGAGCAGCATATGCTGTGAATAATATCCTGAGAATAATTCAGAATTAAAATACATAAAACAAAAGCTTAATTTTTTTTGTCACACATTTTTCTCCTCATTGTAACTTTGTTGAGTCCTATTACACACATTAATTACTTAGTTATAGCCTAAAACAAAAGGAACTTTTTAAAAATAATTTCTAAAGAGTTAGAGAGGTAAAAACAGCAGAAAATTCAGCAAAAGTTACTCAGGTTTTGCAATAAAATTATGGGGGAAAAAAATAAGAATTTTACAAAGACTCAGATAAAATATTTGAAAATGGGACCTCATGCAATTTGGATGCTTTTACGTTCTGGGCTCTCAAGTGTGATCCCATGTGGCATTTGCTCTCCACACTTACCTCTCTCCTTGATGGATAAAAGGGGAAAAGCACTGTAAAAATCCATATCCATCAAACATTGTGGGTTATGTACTCCAGCCTAGCAAGGAGAATAGAAGAAAAGTTAGACAGCTCTTAAAAAAGTGCTACAAAATCCTTTTGAATCAGAGTGCTTCAGACTCCTAATAAAAGTAGTAAATATTTCAGTTCGGGCCTTTAAAATATGCCAATGGAATTTCTGAAGTCCCTAAAAAAGATACTTTAACAAAAATTGCAAAGCATCTAGTTAAGCAAATAAAATGTTTCAATATCTCTACTTATTCTTAATACACAATAAGCATTCAGAAAATAATCAGATTAGTTTTACATTTATCATAGTGCAAGCCATAGATGCCAGATGTTCATAGCTCCCAGATTAGGGGATACCTATAGAGATACACAATAAAGCAGAGTCTTTGTGTGATACTTCATCTTCTTTTGAGTTTACCAGGACATGTGCACACTGGAAGGCATCACATGGCTGCAGAAAACCCATCTTCTGTTCCCTCTTAAGCTGATGAGAGATGTGGAAAAAATTTGGATTTACAACCTCACACAAGAATTTGGCATACCCACCACCTTTCATGCAGCATTTAATAAAATGACTGGCACAGTTTCCTGGTAGCTTCAAATTAATGTATCTGTTTAATTAATCTGAATTTACTTACATTTTTCCTATGTGACATCTTGTGCCATGGTGTGCATGACCCTTTATCACTTCCCCCCCAGGGATGCAGGACCCTACACTTGCCCCTGTTGAACCTCATTATGTTCTTCTCTGCCCAGCTCTCAGCCTGTCCAGGTCACTCTGGATGACAGCAAATCTCTTCTTGTTATCTTTAACCACTGTGGCCAAATTGAGTTCTGATTGAGCCTTGTCCCTTCTATTCCTCCCTCCCTGCATAGCTTCACTGCATCTTAGCATTCCTCATAAGTTGCCAACCCCCTTTTCCAGAGGCCACAAACTTCCCTTTTGTTCCTGAGCTCCAGCCAAAGCTCTCTCTTTAGCCAGGCTGGTCTTCTTCCCTGTAGTCTAGTCTTTCAGGTCCTGGGAATGGTCTTCTCCCATGCCTTTGAGAGTCCCTCCTTGAATGATGACCAGCCTTTCTGGGCTCCCCTGCCCTTCAGGACTGTCTCTCAAGGGACACTCTCAGCCATGCTCCAAAACAAGCTAGTTTGCTCTTCAGAAGAGCCAGGCAGCACTTCTGCTGGGTCCCTCTCTTGCTTCTCCAAGAACTGAAAACTCTATAATTTCATGATCACTCTGCCCAAGACAGATGCCTGTATAGTATTATTTGTTTTCCCTTACCTGTGTATTCTTGAAGGGAAAAAAAAAGTGTGTCACAACACACTCCAGGAACACTCCCAAAGATGCCAGTGTTTGGGAGCCTGTATGAGGAGCTGCATTGCCTCAGAAGCTGAGCCATAACACAGAAGCAGGAGGAAACAGGCACTAAGGCCACTAGAAGCCTGGCTAACACCACAGGTTTTGGCTGCTGAAGGGACACAGGAATCACTTTTTATGCCTCTCTTCCCATCACTTTGGCGGCTGCCGGACACGACCTTCCCTCAGGGCTCACACACGCCTCGGGAGAGGAGCCAGCAACCCCAGCAGGCTGGAAAGCTGCGCAGGAAACTCCCAATAAAGCAAAAAGGGCCCCAAAAGGCTCATCGCCACCAGACCCAGGGCCTGCGCCTCACGGCCCGAAGGGACCGCGCCC
>NW_009953929.1:0-24998 GCF_000747805.2 Chaetura pelagica | reverse complement strand
CAAGCCCCGGGGCCGGTACCGGGAGCCTGAGTCCTCCGCGGCCTTCGGTGCCTGGCAGGCCCGGCCCGGGGGCTTGCCTCCTGTCAGCGGTACCGGTTGGGCTGTATGTGGGCCCTCGGGGGAAGTGAGGGTGAAGGTCAGACATGCGTTGCCGTGCTCTGCTCTGTGCCGCTTTTAGGTGCGAGGCTTGACAAGGTCATGCTGCTTTCTGCCCACGAAGACGGGAGTCGGAGGGGAGACAGAAGTAAAGGCGTGCTTTTTAGGCTGAGTTAGGGTTGAGGTAACACTTGTCCCTTTGCAGATATTATTCTTATTAAGCTTTGTAGTGTTTGAGATGTACGTGGTTACACAGCCTGTGGTTGCTCCAGGTATAGAGTGGGAAGAGAGCACAGCCTTAATAAAGAAAGTGGGTGATCCTTAACTATGAAAGTGCGTTTGGGTAGCAAGCGAGGCTGCAGAAGCAGAAGTGACAGGCTGAGAGCATACTTTGCATCCCCTGAGAGAGCTTGAAGCTTGGATTTCCATTTTTTCTTATCCTTGACAAAAATAACTCAGTCCCTGGACTGAGGTGTTTGAAGTGGAAGAATAATGTAGTGTTTACACTCAACAGGTCTGAGTGAGTTGGACAGACATGAGCACTTCCTTTGCTTCTGACACACTTTGCTGGTTTCCAGCATTATGCATCTATTTTAGTGTTTTATGTGGATGCTTTTTACCCCTTCTGCCCTGTCCCAATTTCTGGCTTTCTGTTTAAAAAAGAAAGTGATAGTGCAGCAGGAGGTGGAAGATGTAATAGCTGTATGTACTTTTTTGTTTAGACTTAATGTCCATGTAAGCATTGAAAAATAAGCAGTAAAAGGAATGTTGCCTTATTGTAGCTCTTCAGGCTTGATAGCTCTGCACAGGGGAGATCACTAGAATTGTGAGTAATGATAGAGATGGTTTATAAAGCTGAAACTTAAAACCAGAAGAAGATTGCTTGTTTATTCCTATCTTGTGCAGAGAATACTAGTTTACAGTTAGGTGCTAGCCAGTTGGGTCAAGGGTTATATTGGGAGGAAAAGACAGAATGCTGATTCCTCATATGCCAGCCACATGTTTCATGTAGCAGTTCAGCAAAGCTGACAGTGTATATTTGGTCTCATTAGCAGTAGAAAAGTTATTCAGGGTCATCTCATGACTTCTTTGCAGACATGGACTACAGGTCACCTGAGTGATCTTTAGTCTTCAGTGAAACTCAAAGAAAAAGGAAGGAAGCTTTGTTTTCCTCTAGGTTTTACTGGAGACTGTATGGAAACAACATGATTATCTTAATCTGCTGGCCTGTTTTTTGTAATGTCCAAATTAGTTTTCTGTTCCTGATTTTTGTAATGAAACTGTAACTAATGACATTGCTGGTTTAGTAAATGTAGGTGGGGCCATCCTTGGATTTTTTTTGTAGCTGCCTAAGTTGTTTTATGATCAATTGAATAAGTGCTGAACTGCAATACTTCTGGGCCACTGTAAGTTTATGTTGGGAGTTAGTTTTATGTTTCTCACGGTCATTTTCCCTTCATTTCTCTTCTATCCTTGCATTGTCTTCTCTTTCTAACAGGTTGATAGACTCTTGTAGTGCTGACCACTGGAACAGTGGTCTTGAGGGAATTACTCAGCAACTGCTACTTACCTTTTTTTTTCTACAGTAATTTTTATGAAAGTAATTTTGCTTCTGAGAATCCCATTTTTGTTTTATGACTGTATGCTAAATGTAAATACAACCAGTAGTTTGTGGTAGAAATACTAACTTGAAGTCTAAAAAGGAATAATCTACTAATCATTTTGGAGTGTCTTTAATATAATTTCTTGCATCATCATACAAGTGGTGCATTTTTTTCCTAGAAAATAATGTTTATCTAAACGATTTTGCTAGACTAGTTTGTGAGTACTGCTTCATTTAGCTGCAGCCCTCTTCCTCTATGTGCTACTTGAATCTTGACTTTCTCAAATAGGACATTCTCTGAAGTTCTATATGAAAAATAGGGGCAATCACATTTAGAAGCAGAAAATACATAGCGTGAGAGTAGTTTTCTAAGCTTTAGGCAAAAATGCTGTGGCATACTCAAGAGTAATTGCAGAGAGAGTACCTGAATGGATTGATCATGTACTTGGAGTTGAGTTTTGCTTTCTGGCACATCTAAAATCACTCAAATAATATTTTGTCGGGGTGGCCCCATTTGTCAGATTCTGTTTCCACAAACCATGTGGTTACCACAGCTCCATTTGCTAATAGTGCCTTGTCCTTGTGGAAACAGGGACTAGCTGGGTGCCAGTAGTGTTGGATCTTGATATAAAATTATGCTTCAGATGAAACACTTGATTTACTGTGTTCTTAATATTCTGAGCTACTCAGTTGCATTGCTCAGAACTTTTGCTTCATGAATCAAATGGTAGATTTTTTTTTTGCATATCTTCTGTTTTTCTATATCCAAGTCAAATATCAACATGTCAATGCAGACAGTGTGTACTGATAGTTGGTAGTATGGAACATTTCAGTTCAAGTATGTAAGTTACACAGTTATGTGCTTTTTTACTTATTAGATTACTTAAAACTACTAAAGTAGTAGCAGAACCTTAATGTTTGCTTTCTAGGGAAGGCTAGTATGTTTTGGACATAGCTACTTGGAATAATAGTTGGTATGTTGAACAAACATTCAGGTGTTGGCTTCAGAGGTCCTTAGAGATCCCTGCAGTGACCTAAATAGTTGAGACTCAGAAAATGTATTTAAGGTAAAAGCTTGAATTCTTCAGAAAGATCAGACAGTTGAAGTATATGAAGTAAAGACAGAAGATCTCTTGGGGTTTTTTGACTTATGGTATTAGTTAATAATGTAGCAGGCTTTTTTACTGCCTTTCAGAACAGAGCCTCTTTGAGCCATAACTGAGTTGCTGGACACTTAGACTCCTGTCTACCCTGAAATACATTCCTGGCATAACCCTAGATGTCTTTCAGAAACAGTTCTTGCTGTTGTAAGGTATATGAGAAGGTTAATACCTTCCTGTCCAAGCCTGAGGTTATCCTCTTGTTCTGATACTCTTCTGTGAGGAATAAGACAGTGTTTGTTTAAAGCACTGAGTAGCTTGGGTTTCCCTCCATGAGGTTACCAAGTTGCATGAAAATTGCTGTCAGTACTTAAGAGATGGCAAAGCTGATGTGTTTCTCCTATTACCTTCTAGATGACTGATGTTTTCAGCTGTTTTTACTGAATACAAATGTCATGGTAAATATTTATTTACCCTGGTTCCTAATAAGCTACACTGTACTTAGTGTTTGTTTTAATGGAACCCAGTGATCCTTGTTTTCTTTGTGCTTACATATAGAAACCTACAAATGAAAACAGGAAAAACATCACATCAGGAGAATATTTGGTTTAGGCTGATCATTAGGAATAGCAAGTTTGATTAGTATTTTTAGTTTAAGGATGTTAGCTTAACTTAGACTTTCTAAGTTTCTGCAAAGACACTTTACTGTTGAATAAAAGGAGGTTAAGTGTTTCTGGCTGCCAGTATTTCTGGTCATCATATTAACACTAAAGATGGAAAGGTGTGTAATATACAGTTTTAACAATATAATAACAGGAAAACTCTGAAAATTCAGGATTAATGAGATAAATTCTTGCTGTCTCTGAAAGTTGTACTTGTTCAAGCTCCTACATACCCTTAAAAGAGCAGTACTGTAAACTTAATATCCAAACCTGCACCTTTGTCTCACGTGAAAGTTATTTGTGTGTTGTGAGACAGCTGATAGATTTGGGACCTGGATTTGCACTTGGTGAGAAAGAGATTGGAAGGAGTTCTATTTGCAAGTGGCTTAGGTTTTTTCTTTTTACAGTTTTGAGCTCCTTTTTCTTGCTGTTTCACTTGGTAGCCAGTAGTTGTGTGGGACTTTCACTTTCACACAGGAAAGAGAAACAGCTGGTAAAAAACATGAATGAATGTAGACCCAAGATAACAGGGTCAAGGTTTATCTTTGAGCCTTTGAGGCTGTGTTTACATATACTGTGAAAGGTAAATCTGAGACTAGCACTATGTAGCCTCTACTATTATTTGTATAAAATGCATAATTATCTGAAGCAATTAAAAAGGTCTTTTACTTGAACTGACAGTTTCAATTCTAGATTAGCTGACATTGGTGTTGGGAATAATAATCTGTTTTGGAGCATTTGTAGACTGCATTCAGTCCAGTCCCTTAAGTGTAGATACTCATCCATGCTGGAGCTTTTTCTGCTGTTACTTACATGGTTATAAGGTATCAGTAGAAGATACTCTGGACAAAGTTCCTTAGGCACCTTCAACTTGCAATAATAGGGTTTTCTTGTGCAGCCATCTCTGGAAATAGAACCTGGGATTTGAATGTCAAACAGGATTAGGTTTTTGAAGCGTGTGTATTTCTGTCCTTCTAGTGTCTCACATATTATAAAGCTATTTCTCAGGAAAATGGTTGTTGATACTGTATCTGTGTTGAATTTCCAACAGAGTTTAAAGCCCAAATAGTTCCGAGTTTGTTTCAGTTTAAGCTGGTGAGGGTGCTGGACTTGTAAATGCACGTTAGGGATCAAATTAAGAATAACTGTTTTGTTGTTTTTTTCATGGGTGCTTTTTGAAATAATCTGTAGTTTAGGAGAGTATTTTCAACTTCCCAGATTCCTCTGTCCAAGAAATGTCAGGTAGCAACTGTTACTAGTTTAACTGTTGTTTTAAGGCTGTTTTTGTGGACTTACCTACTGGTCTTTGCTCTTTTGCTCTTCAGATTAATTGGGACCTGCAAGAGGATTTTCATGCCCTTGTATGATCAGATGTTTCTGCTGAAAATAAGCTTTCCAAGTTTTTCTTATACTTGGCAAAGCTGAAAAAGGCTTGTAGTAAACATTGATTAGAGGCAAATGTCAATTTTAGGTTAGATAATACAAGCAAGTAGTTTTCTACATGTCATTCATTAGAAGCTGTTGTAAATATTCAGACACAGGAGTGTCTTGGGTTTTGCCCTTTACTTCCAGTTTATACTCTGTTACCAGGAGTGTATTTGCTTACCTGCTCAGTCTACCAGGTGAAACTCATCTAATCCTGGAGGAAAACTTATATATTTGTAAGTGTTATCATGAATTAGGTGTTGGGGCCTAGCACATGACTGGAGAAGCTGAAACCCAGAGTGGGTTTAGATGGTAGAAATTTAAGTAGTTTACAAAATACCACCTGTGTTAAGGAGAAGAGACCTAATAATTTTTTAACTTATAAAATAAATGTTTTTACAAATGAGGAAGGTAGCAGGAACTGCGGTGGCAGTGTGCTGGCAATTTATGGAACACTTTTGCCAAGCTGGAGCTGGTGGCTGGCTGTTAATGGCCTGCAAGGACTTGGAGCACAAGGAAGTAGCTGTCTCTCACAGTGTTTCCAGTAGTGTTAAATAAGCAAGGCCAGAAATATATTTGCAGGTAAAATATACTGTCATTGATGCTGATGACAGAACAGTTGGTGTGCTTCTTAGAAGTTGTTTATTTATACAGGATGCTTAGTTATTGAATTGTCTCTTTTGTTTACCTACAACCTATGTTTACTGACAGTTTCTCATAAACAGAATTTTGTCAAGCCTTGCAATGTTTACCTTGAAGTTCAAGTGGACTGGATAAGTCATTGTAGTTCCTGGTAGATGAGTTCAATTTTAGTGGATCTTGGGACTGCTGAACAAGGTCTGATTCCTCAACATCCAGGGGCTTTTTCTTTCTTTCCATTTCTGAAAGCTTTCTTTATTATATGGGGCTTTTTGAGGACTGGAAGAGTGAGGTATTACATTTTGACAGAAGCAAAAGTTGGAGATGTATTGCTTCCTTATATTACATATAAAAATAGTGTTGGCTGCTGTTACATCAGCTAATTATCACTGAACAGTGCTTGCTGTAGGCAGACTTAAAAATAACATGCATGGAGTAGCTTTGTCTGCCCTATTCCCCAGTATCATGGTAATCCATTGCTGAAGAAAGTATTTCTAACCCTTGTGCAGCTAGGTCAGAGTGCTGTGCTGCAGTCGGGTATCCCATGTGGTGGGGATGCAGGTGTGGTGCAGGGCAGCATGCAGGATGTCATGCAGGACACAAGCTCCAGGGTCAGCGTTAATCGTCAACTTTGGAAAACTTTTCCAGTGCGATGTAGCTGTGGAGCCACAAGCATTAAAGGCTCCAAATTCCAAGTGGTGTAGAATGAAGAATGCAGGCCAGGTTTTTGCCTTCTACCTCCTTCCCCCTTCCATAGTATTTATCTCATTAATATAAACTGTATCATGTGCTTTCTCTTGCTGTTACTTGAAAACAAGTCCTCATGTAACCTGTCTGAAATCAAATTCAGACAGATTTTGAAGGGAGTAGGCTTGAAGGTATCAGAACCAGAGTGGTTGTAAGAAAGGAAGTAAACTAAAGCAAACTTCCTACATTGCCTGCACAGGCATTTTTGCCATACAGCAGTGTCTATGTTGAACTGCAGGAAACAGTTACTTTCTGTCTGTCTTGAAGATGCTCAAACTCTAAAGCTTCATGTCAGGTTGTTTTGAGGCTGATGTACCTAACTGTGCTTCTCATGTGATATTCATGTAATGAACTGTACCATGTTACAGATTCCTACTGCTTCCAACACTGGCTAAAGTAAATATTAGCACACTTATTTTTAAAAAGTCTATTCATAGCTTACTATTACAAGAGTAAGTAAGTGAATTGCTCATTCAGAGTTGTTTTAAACATGCTACTCTAAAAGCTGTGTCATTCTGATACTGTGTACTGCGCACACTGGGAAACTGTTTTCTGTTTTCGTGTAAGAACACTTATTTTCCAGACTGACAAGCTTGATTTCTTTCCTCAATTAAAACTTGGAAGAAAGCAGACTTCAGTCTAATCCTGGAGTTAGGGGTGGGACAAGCTGCATTTAGGCTTAGTAATAGGGTAGCTCTAGGTCACTAGGTTTAAATACAGCATTAAGTGAATGTCATGCAACATTATAATTATTTACAGCTGTTTGGTATTATCAGTTCAATTCATATGAACAGTGATTTTTTTTTTTTGGGTGCTGTGCTAACAAATGTCATGATTTTTCTGCAGTAGAAGAGAGTCAGGAGACTAAAGGCTACCTTCCTGTGAAAGTGTATAGGAAATTGTGAGTCTTAGCTGTTTATTACTCCTGATTGGTACTGAACTCTCCTTTGCATTTTGGAAGCCATTATTTTAAAAATAATATTTAAAAAGTCTTACAGCTTATTTTAAAGGCTTTGGAGATGTGTTAGTTACCAGTTATTTTGTTCTAACATGAGGCTATCTTGTCAGAATCATATGAGCTCTAGTGCTGGACCCTTTGAATTTAGCACATGAAGTTTTAGTGGATTTCAGACTAAGTTGTTAGTTGCATTAATTAATAGGCTAATTTAAATCTGGGTTTGATTTTTTGGTTTTTAAAAGGGCACATGTAGTGTCCTGGTCAGTTTTAGGAAAGGTATTAGGCAAAATTAAGAGTACTGATCTCAGAAAAGGTTCAAAGGAAGCACTTCTTGTTTGTAATGGTAATGCCAAGGAATTTGGGTTTGTCTGTGTGATTGGAATGTGTGGATTTGATATTTTCCCCTCAAAGGCTGTATGTGATACAGTTAAACAGCTAGGAATGTATGTATGAATATATCAGTTATGAACGAGCACCAGAAGAATCCTCTGAGCAGCACAGCTACAAGGCAGTGTGTTCTTGGCTATGTTCTGCTTGAGCAGAATGAGGGTAATGGCTGTCAGCACAAGTCATGCGTGGCTTGCCTTGGCTTGCTCACAGGAACAAGTGGCAGACTCAAGCAAAATTTCCAAGTCTTCACCTAGTTGACCACTTAAAGCTTTCTTCTCTTCCTAGCTTCTACTCTATGGTATCTATCTAATTTGTCTTGTTGTGATAGAACTTCGGTAGAACTTGGGAAATACTCAGAATTGTTCCATTCACAGTAAGTTCAAATGGAGTTTTGAAGATGTCTTCATAAGTATATTTTATGGAATTGCCACACCACATTTTTTACATGTGGGCTTTGTGCATAGCACATTAATGTCTTCTACCCTTAAGGATTTTTGGCATGTTGTTTGTGGTCAGGAGGACACTGAGCATTAAAAAAAGTTAAAATTTACCATGAGAAGTTAAACATTTCATATACTGAGCTATTTTCCAGAACTGATTTGAACAGCATGTACTGAAGACTGTGCACCTGCACTACTTTGGGAACTTTTATTTGTCTGTTTAAATTTTCACTCCAACTTACAGGGTTAACAAACTGACTTAGGAGTTTGCTTGCCTTCAAGGAAAAGTAACTGCAGCATTGCCATACATATTTCAGTAGTTTCTTCATCTTTTTCAATTGGACTGTGCTGGGTATAATGTTAATTATATGTGAATTTATCCTTCAGTTACTTTCCTGATGATCCTGTTTCTTTTGCAGATGTGGAGGTACTGTCGGTGCAATTCTGACATGCCCACTGGAAGTTGTGAAAACACGGTTGCAGTCCTCCTCTGTGACTCTCTACATCTCTGAAGTCCATCTCAACACTGTGAATGGTGCTAGTGTCAACCGAGTAACTAGAGTTTCTCCTGGACCTCTCCATTGTTTGAAGTAAGTGTGTATGTTATGTTTCTGGTTCATCTAGGGAGGGCAGGAGGAGGGAGGTGTTGGACAGATGTGTATGAATGATTGGAACTCTTATGTTTGTCATGATGCTACCATGAGATGACTTTCCATATTTTGCCTTTTAACTAAGCCTTTTAATTAAGCTCCAAAGTATGTCCCCAAAACTCACTGGGAGCATTTAAGTGCCAGACTCTGTGTTAGTATAAGACTTTAACAGTTTTGTGTCCACATCATAGGTGTTGCTGAATATGGGGGCAAGAAGTCCTATGAAAATTGTTAGCTTGTTAGTGTCCCTCAGTTTTTACCATTCTATACCCTCCCTGCCTTTTGGTATCTTCTTATGGATGTGTGACTAGATACACTTGTTTTAGAGCTAGCAAGAGGTAAGTAGGGCCAGATTTTGCCATGATCGGGGATGGGTTTTTTGCATAGCACCTCACTGAATGGGGACTACCTTTCTTCTCCTTGCCAGCAGGAAAGTTGTATGGCCCCAGTTAACTGCTAGTACAGACCACAGGCAGGGCTTATTTCACTTTAGAGGACTGAGCTAGTTGGTTATGGGAAGGTATCTCCAGTATTTTGGAATTAGATGAGCTGTTCTCCAGAAAGGATATGTTTGCATTTGAAAGAATTTAATAGTACTTGGACCAGCCATTTTCTATCCCCAATTAATCAGTGACAAGTAGTTTGTAGGGAGCCCCTTCCAGCAGTTGCAATGTAGTTTTTAGGCTAAATTTGGTTAGAGGATAGAGTTTGCTTTTGGGTTGTACCCAAATAGTTCAAATTGTGACAAGGAAGGAGAGCTCTGTCCAAAACACTTGCCTTTTGGCTTCTTTTGGGTGAAGTTGAGCCCTTTACCTTCCCTGAATGTGCAGTTAAGAATTGATCTTCTCTTTTGAAATGTAACTAAATTAACAGCAGGATTTTGTTTCATGTGTCCCTCTGCTAGAAGCCTGCTATGCTTTAAAAACAATCCTAAAACCTGGATTATCTTATTCTTAGAAAGCAAATTCAGACTGAGAGGTAGTCCATGATGAACTTCATTGGTAGGGCTTGTTTGTTTTGTGGGGTTTTTTAAAGTCTGCTTCTTAGGCATGTTTTTCTGTGAAACAAGAATGTGTCTTCTGCTGCTTTTGTTGTTTACTTGTATGCCTTTTCCTGGTCAGTATCAAACAACTGAGATGCCAACCAACTTTTCTGGGCTTCAAGTTCTTTATATACAGTAAATATGAAAAACACCTAAATGACATGGCCAGAGACTATGACAGTAAAAATACATAGATGCAGAACATAAATTATTTTTGGTTAAGAGACTAGAAGTCATAGAATTATTTTGGTTGAAAAAGACCTTTAAGATCACCAAGTCGAACTGTTAACTCAGCACTGCCAAGGCCACCACTAAGCCATGTCCCTCAGCACCACAGCTACATGGCTTTTAAGTCCCTCCATAGATGGTGACTCTGCCACTGCCCTGGGCAGCCTGTTCCAGTGCTGAAAACCCTTTCAGTGAAGAAACTTTTCCTAATATCTGATCTAAACCCTGCCTGGCACAACTCAAGGCCTCTTGTTCTATCACTTGTAACTCGAGAGGATCAAACTGCATCCCTCTGTCTTTACTGTCACTAGGTATTTCCTGACTTGTAGGTGTCAGGGTTTGGTTGTCTGTTTTTATGCCAAATTCAGTGTAGTGTTTCAAGGCTCACAATAGTCAGTCTAAGAGTAGGCTGAATGAGTGAAATGATATCAGAATGTCAGTTAACTGTTGTGGAATTGGTTCTGCATCTTAAGTGTCAAATGAGGTGACCTCAAAGGCATTTCTGTCAGGAAACAAATTCAGAACAGATACAGGTGTCTGCATTCTCTGGCAACAAAAGCATATTCACTAATTCTTAAGTGTGGTTTATAGCATATTGCATGTGCCTCTCCTGCCTAACCTTGCTGAGTTTAAACCTTGCTAATGGCAGTCTGGCCAGCCTCTCCTTGCAGGCTTCTGCATGTGACACAGGCAGATCAGCTGAGGTCATACCAAGCATTTGTGCTGCTCTTCCAACCATGGACTTGCTGTTTACTGTTTTCAATAAACAATGCAGGCTCTGGGATCTGCTCTATAATGCAAAAGGTGGTCTTATTTTCCGTGTAGGTTCTGAAACTCCTTCAGCTTGTGTCTGTGAATGCAGAAGAGGGTCAGTAATTACCACCATTATAAACCTGTCTGCTGCAACCTCTCACTCTTTGTTGTTTTGTCTAGTCTTGGGATGCTGTAGATCCAGAAGAAGCAAATAGATCTGTTGCACTTCACTCCTAATTTTCTCTTAAGACACTGAGGTTCCTGCTGCTTTGTGTACATGCAGATGTTGTATGTGCATATATATGTATGTGTAACACATGGTGTTGTGGTGGTAGCAATTTTTAACATGTTGCTGGACACATGCAAGTGTACCTAAATACTGATGGTAACTGTGTAGAATAACTATTTTAGTTTTGCTTACTGAAAGCAAATGTAAACTTTCCGTTTGATTTAGCAGCAGAACTGTGGTGAATCAGTACTATAGATGACTTTCACCTGTTTGCTCTGATAGTAAATTCCAAACAAAATAGCCATTTATACAAGGGTACTTTGCTTTATTGAGTAGTTGACTTGTCATTAACCTGCATGTCTCTTTGAAGAAGAAATATACAGGAGAACTATCTGTGTGTATTGGCCAGTGTTTCTAAATCAATAAGCACAGAGTTCTGTTTTGCAACATCTAGTGGAGTAGTTAAGAATTAACTTCAAATCTGGTTCTAAAGCAATTAGTAGAGCAATTTGCAGTGATGGGATTCAAATAGGCTTTTTCCCCCTCTTTCCTACCATACTTTAAAAAATACCATATCTGATAATGTATCAGAATTGTTGGACAGATGGATTTTGCTCAAACTGAATATTAATGGATATCATCTTACTGTGCCAGTTTACCTTGCTGCATAATGGTTTTCAATTTTTTCTAAAATTCACTGTTGCAATAAATAGGTGTTCCAAAACCTTAAGGACTAGTACTGCCTCATTTGAGGTCTCAGTTGGCTGCTTATATTTGTGTTTTTCTGTAAATCCCACAGAGATGGAAGATAACATCCCCCTGGCACCCAAGCAGTCTTTCCAGAGTAGTGTTTATAGTCCACTGATACCACAAGATGTTAGGCCTGAACTGTGGCTGTGGCTCTTTGTTGTGTTTACACTCCTTTTTCAGTTAATCTCAAACTTAAGTGAGTTACCTTGTGTGAGGAGGTAAAAATTCTTTTCTGGAATGAGGAAAAAGGGAAAACCACTGGCTCCACAGCACAGCAGCAGAGCTTGGGTAAGAGCATGAAGGCAGCAGTCTGCATGAAATTTCCATTAGTATTTTCTCCCTGATGTGAGGATGCTTTCTGTAACTTCCTAATGACAGATAACTCCAGCTATGTATGTATTCCTATATTTGAGGTAGGTCTGTTGACATAAGACTTCACTTCTGTGTTTAGTTCCTGAATTTCTATGTCATGTTAAGCAATAATGGATTTTTTTTTTATTCTGATTCTAGGAAACGTCTGCTTTTTTGGTGGACAATTGTGTTGTCAGATATTAAAGTTTTACACAGAGTAAAGCTTAAAACAAAGTAGTTATGGTGGTCAGTGTTTTTTTTAAATTTTGATGTGAATGTTACAGTGTTGTCCCTTTCTTATTTTCTAGGATGATCTTGCAAAATGAAGGTCCTCGTTCTCTGTTCAGAGGGCTGGGTCCTAATTTAGTAGGTGTTGCTCCTTCCAGGTAAGTACAAATATGTGCAGTAAATGAAATTTGATTAAATTTTGGTTGCTGTACGTTATTTAAGGGATTTAAAGTTTATTTGAAGTGAATTTTGCATCTTCAGTTGTAAATACTTAATAGAAAATAACCTTTGGTTCCTGTAGTAATTCTGATGTCTGAGAAACTGAGCCTCTTGTACTCTGCAGCTCTAGTCCCACATCCCTGCACCAATTGTCTCAGCTTTTAAATTCCTATATGCTGCTATAATAATTTTGTGTACTATAGTTTTGTCTAGTTAAGAAGGAAAATATTTAAGGAGTTGAACACGTAAGCAAGAAGTTTGCACCTTTGAAAATACAAAGGTACATTTTGCTTTCAGTTAATCTGTCATGTTCAGGAAGCATCTGTGTGACTAGTCTAAAAGCACTGGTCTTTCTTCCTGGACTCTGGGGAAGCCCTGACTGCTCTCTCTGCAGTAGGAAGCCTGTTCTGAAGCATCAAAAAGGGAAAGACTGTGTAGGATCACACAATTGTCAGCTGTCCCAGAGAAAGTAGATCCAGCAGTGGGCTGAACTCCAGAGGGGACTGGGGCAGTCTCAGGATACGAAGAATGAGGATGTAAATCTGCTGTAATTGGCAGTGGTATTGCTGCTGTCAGCTGCTCTGCATCAGCACAAATACTGTAGCTACTCAGCTGCTGCTGGCAGTCAGTGATGTGCAGATTGTGCCAGATCTTGAATTCATCCCTACATAAAAGTGTTAGCTTAAATTCAATCCAAAATTAGGAGAATACCTACGGAAGAGTATGGAAGAAGTTCTGGAGAACTAATACGAATAAGTAGTTCTGGCTCACTTTTATTCCTTTCTGCTTAAGAGACAAGTCTTTATGCAGAAGTAATGTGTTCCACAAAGGTTTTACTCTTTCTCTGACCTAGTGCCCTGGTTTTGCATTTTGGTTTGGGTTTTTTTGGGTCTGAAAACAACATTCCTGTCTCCTGCACACCCTGTTGGAGACTATCTTAACTTTTCTGGTTTAAGGTGTCTGTGAATGCCTCTGGAAAATTTCGTTGAACTGGCCTTAGCTTTCAGCATTGATCTGTCTTCTGCCTAGGTCTGATAGATGAGGTGGTGTTCTGTAGATCCAGCAATAAGAGGAAGACATAATTCAGGAATAGGAAAAACATTATTTTAGCATATTTTTTAAAGGCATTTCTGATCCCTAACTTAGCATTGCTGTTTGGAGAAGCTGAAGCAATTCCAGCAGCTTTCTTTGTTCTTGACACCTGTGAGATATCTGCACTTCCTAATCTGCAAAGCCAGTATTTTTGATAGTCAAGTCTGATGTGAATGTTCAACACTGATACTACGTTTTTAACAGCAATTTTTATATGGCAATGAATTATGTTTTATAAATCACTATCCTCAATGAAAAATATTATCAATTGCAAATACTTCTTTTCAGTAAATATTAAATCTTCTAATTCCCTTCCATTTTCACCCCAGGTGAAATACTTAGCTTGTTTTCCCCCTCCCCACTACTGAAAATGTCAACTTAATATAATGTGTGGAGTCATATAAATAAGCACATCCTCATTCCCCTCCAGCTGACTCGGTCTCCATCCAGTCCTTCATTTCAATTAAGCATTAGCTAAGTGGATTTAACAGCAGCTCTTTGTTTAAATAAGCTGTAGAGGAGCATGTTTCATAACACATCCAGTATGCTTAAATGAGTGCAGATTCCATTTCAGAAATGACACCCATGAAGCAAGCACTTTATCTTCTTTCATAATAAAGAAAAACATGTTTATACAGATAGTGAGGTTAATGTTCTGTTCACAAAGACTTGCATGTTTGTTTTATCCCTTGTAGAGGGGTATCTGTAAGTTTAAAAAAAAGTTGCAACCTTAAATGTGAATTTTAGATGAGTGAGTTTTTTAGTTTTAATGAGTGCAAACAAGCACTTTATATATTGTTGGTGTGTTGACTTTGATGTCTAGCTTTGTTTTGACTTGAATATAATACAAATTGAATATAGTTTATAGACTTGAATATAGTACAAGTTAACAGATTTTTTGTAGTGTATTCATAGAAAAAAACCTGTCTATTCTAAATACAGAGCTAAAGAAACAAAGTGTGGATAGGAACTTCAGCTGTTCTAGCATTTAAAATACAAATATTTATATACAAGTTTTAAGTGTAGCCACAGGTTGTCAGTATTTGCATCTTGAATGTTAAGTATGCTGTTTGGTTTTAAAAAGCTCCATACATGCTATTTTTTTAACTAATGCTATTGAAATGAGTTCAGGTCCATTAGAACAAATTTGGTCTGTCATTAAAGAAATATAGAGTATCTTCAATTCCTAGTTCAGCAGTGTTTTACTTCCCTGCCCAAACTTCCTAGTGTCACAAAAATCACTGCCATATTTCTAATGAATTAATCTGTGCCTCCCCTCTCTAATTGCTAGTCAAAACTGTTGTCCAAGAAAGTTTAGGAAGAATGATTAATTTTCTTTTCCATTCCTAGGGTAGTGACACTACTCTGCAAGAGTTATTGGTAGAATAGGTTTTTTTATTGAGAAAGTAAGACTTGAACCAATATCAGCTTGAGTTAGTGATATTAGTGATACTGCTTGTAAAAGAATTGGCACATAAAATGTAACAAAACTTGGATTTTGTTCTAATTTCAGAGCAATATATTTTGCTGCTTACTCAAACTGCAAGGAAAAGTTGAACAATATTTTTAATCCAGATTCTACCCAGGTACACATGATTTCAGCTGGTGTGGCAGGTAAGAATCTGTAACTTTTTAGCTTCATTTTAGAGTTGTATCTGCAAATAAGAGGTGACATTAAATCTGGAGAAAACAAAATAAATTGTTCAGTGATTGAATAATCTTTTTGTACTGGTTACCTTCTCTGGCTTCTCATGAAAGTAGCTAGCTAGAGCATATATTAATGAAACTCTGTACTTAAGTGCTAATGAAGATCTTTAACTCTGTGGGAATAGTCTTTTGTAGAAAAACTTGCATGCCTGCTTTTTCAGTTGTAAATTTGTGAAATAAAAACATTCAAAACTGTAACTTTACTCTTTCTGGTATAAACATTTTTGTACTGGACTCGAGTTTAATGCTTATTCTGTTTTTTTACCATCACTTTCTCTTAGAGCTTTGTACATAAGACTTGTCTTTGTCCTTTTGAAATATGCCTGCAGACATATGTATAAACTGTGTGTAACACTTTCTCCTCCTTTGTTCAAATGTAATTCTCTGAAGTTTGTCCTACCACTAAAGTGACATGGAAGAACAGATTTCTGTAGTTTTCATATATTTCAGTCTCCGGAAATAAATTCCTCTTTTATATGTGCAGTGTAACTTTGGTGAATTTTAGCAGCTACCAATATTTGTTGTTTGATTTGTATGATCTGTGGTTTGGGATCATTAAGAAGGGGAACAAAACTTGGGCTGGTAACACTTTACCTGTTGTTGCCTGTGTCTTTCCTATGCAAAAACAAATTTTCAAAATTATTTGTCTATATAGGCCATAGACACCTCACAGATGAGTTCTGACAATTTGACAGTAGTCTAAAGTTTAATTACTGTCAAATTTTACAACCAGGGGATATATCTAATGTGGGTACTAGCAATCTGGAATGGATTGCCAAATGTGATGTCAGGATAATTAAAAATTATTTTTTATTTAATACTTGGTAGTAGTATGATAAAAATCAATTGGTATATCATTAAAAATAAATTAATGGTAGCTTAATACTTAAATAGCACACTGATGTTAATTTCTAACACAAGACAAATTTTATGGCAGTTTGTAACCTTGTTAGAGATGTAAGGAAAGCTGTTTTGTCTTAAATGGGAAAAAAATGCTCAGGTGATACACAATTTATCAGCTGGAAATTTGTGTTTTGTTTGTAGGTGAATAGCATAGGGAATGGGATGGAAAGAGCTTTTGCTAAGAGTTCTTCCTAATAGGTTAGTTGCTCTAAGAAAAATGGAATTGTCTTCAGCTCTTTGTGAAGGCTATAAAGCATAACTTTAAATTTGGTGGGAAGGGGAAGTATGGGAAATAGAAACAAGTCCATCCTCAGTTGAAGACAGCTTGTGTAACTCGTGCAAGGCTGCAGCAAATGAAGTGTCAGTGTGTTTGTTGGAAGTTACTGCCCACATTCTGTAAGGGAGAGAACATTTATGGAGATCTAATGTAGTGACTTTTCCCAAGTACTTGCAAACCCAGGCTGTAGTTTGTCCAGTTCTGTATCTGCTTATTAACTCATTTCCCTTCCAGAAGGTTGGTATTACATATCTGTACATAGGAGTGCAGGAGACTGGGGTAACTATTTTATTTCCTTTTCTATGTTTATATAGGAGTTTTAATATTGAATAACTGTGGTTGTTACCTTTATCACACTTGCCTAGTCCTGCAGTTTTATTTCTACACAATATAGCCAATGAAACTGAATGCCCAGTGCAGGTTTACACTACAGGTCACAATTCTCTTTCTCTTGAAATGTCTGGGCACTGTCTACTACAGATCTTCTCTGGAAGACCTTTAAAAGAAGGTTATTCAACAAGTAATTATTGATGCTCAGGACTGGTGGCATTTTGATTTACATCAGAAGGACTATAGTTAAAATTAACAGTGTTGATTTGGGAACATGCTAACCTTGTTTTTGTAATTCTAATATTTCAGAAAATGCACTTAAACCACCTATTAAGTTTTACCTGCAAGGTTTGTATTGCTGTATAATGCAAACTTAAGGAAATGGCAAAATAATGGGGACAAAATTGAATGTGAGCTCTTAATTGGTTGGCTTAGATTTTTAACACAGATCACCATAATACTTGCTTTGGAACTTAAGATTTCAAAATTGGCAAGGTGGATAAACACTTGTAATAATTAGCAAAACAATAATAATTATTGGTTTTTTCTTTTGCAGCTGCCATTATTTTCAGTATGGAATTGAGTAACTCAGTCTTAAATGAGGGGTGTTTTTTCTGGGGGGATATCACCTTTCTGTTACATAAAAGCTTCTAATACCTAACGAGCATGAGCTGGCGTTTGCACTTCAAGCTTGTCCTGTAGGTTGCAAAATACAATAATAAGACAAATAAAAACAATATATAACTTACTGTTTTATGAAGGTACTGTAAGTAGTGAGCTTTACTTGACTTTACTGTTGTGTTATATGCTAATTCTTAAGTATCTCAGTCTAGGGTGATGTCCTTGCTAAATATGGATTATTTTATGCACATGGCATTTTTGAGGGTGAGAAGCTGAGGTGTGGTATTAAGAGTTTTTGTTGGATTTTAGGCCGGATTGTTCCTCCTTAAGCTAAAACATGTATCTTTGGTTTTATTAAGATACTTTTAGTAAGTTTGTTTTATACCAAGGAGGATCAATTATACTAAGTAACTGATGCCTTATGCAATTAGAAATTAATGTCCTCTCTTGCTGTGTGCTAGCTTCCAGCAAATAATTCACCTCACTTTCATACCTAAAATATCTGTATTGACATGAAGAAGTACTCAGCAATCTTTTGCTTACTACTCAGCATATTACATAGTTCTCTTGCAAACTTGGATAGTGAATATATCTGAAGCTTAATAGAAGAATGAGAATGTTTGCTTATGTGAAGACAGCTTATCTCTGCTTATCTCCTCAAAATTAGGCTAAATTCTCAGATTGATTCTGAGCTCTGCCTTCTCATTGCACTGACTCTTTTGCCACAGAATAAAAACTGTAGAGAACTGAATGAGATGCTGGATTTCTGTATGCCTTTCTGATTTGCCTATTTAATGATTCATAGCCTCATTCAGACAACATGATTTCAAATCTGCTGCAAAACTACTTTGCCTTGTATTCTGTTGATTGCTGTTATTTCTAGAACTCTACTGGCAAACCAACCCAAGTGCAGATTTATTTTTTATTATTAAGAAAAATTGGAACCACTTCATTACTTAAAAATACACCCTACTTTGGTAACTTTTTAGCAGTATGTACACAGTTATTTAATAGCAAATAAAATGCATATTTAGTTAATACAAAAAGTTTGATTTCATAAGGCATCTGTCTTGCTTTTTCAGTCCTAGGACAAGGCTAGCTTTTTTGAGTGATATTTGGGAGGGAGTGGGGAAGAAGGAGGGTTCACTTGTAAATTAAATGCATAGGTAAGTATTTGGAGAGAGAAAATTGAACTGCTGCAAATGAAGAGAAATTTCAGTACTCAGTGCATTTTACACAACTATTTGAGTATCTGTGGCCTGTTCTGATTTTTTTTTCCTAAACTTGTACCTGAAAACAGTTAGATCTCACAATAACTAATTCACAAATCCTTCCAATGGGATTCGATATGTACACATGTGTCTGATGAGGTCACTGCTTGTTGTTATGATACAGAAAAGCCTGTGTCTATTTTAGGCATTTACTGTACATTTCTCCCGTGAAAAGAGTGAGATCGTGTCATCTCATGCTCCCCATCCGCAGGTCACTTCCTGCAGCAATATGGACTAACTTAAACCTCGTGAGTACTGAACTGAGCGTCTCTTGCAGCCTCTAGTGTAAGAACCACACATTGGGTTTGGAATATCTATTCAATAAACAAAGTAAGGGGAATTCACTTTTATTCTCTTGAACTTGGATGATGTGCATTGTGCAAAGACATCACTTCTCCTTAACTCTGAGGAGTTATGTTTTTTCTGTAGAGTTGAGGGAAAGGTGGAAGGTACCTTTCACTGATAGCTGTTACTTTACCTAGCTCTGGCTAATTCAAAGTCCCTACTGGGTTAAACAAGGCCTTTTGGGGTTTTTTCAGTGTCCCAGAGCTGCCCTTAAAATGCTGCAGCTGATATTCTGTGTTGTCACATTATTTCAAAGGCCTCTTTCTTTTTTAAAAATATATAATCTCCTTTCTGTCTCTTTCTGTTGTCTTTTGGTTTGTTTTCATTTTACTACTTTAGGTTTTTAATTCAGCATTCCATATTACCATGTGTCTGTATCAATTACATTGGCTTATAGATAAAAAAAATAACCTTTGAAATATGATGCATAATAGGAATACCTGGGATCTTACCTGTGTGTAGCTGGTATAGCTGAGAAAGTAGATTGAGATAATTCTATTTGAAACTGGAATACAATTTCATAGAAGAAAACAAAACAGAAAAATACGGAAGTTTCTCATATGGCCAAATACATCTAGCTTTCTAATGAATCTGGAATCTTTCTTGAGGATACAAAACATTGATAAGCATTTTTATTAAGTTCACTGAGGCTTCTGAAAAGAAAAAGGAAATAATTGATAGAGCTTCACAGTAATTGGTGAAAGCCCCCTACTTATTTTTGACACATACACTTGCTACAGATTTTTTTATATTTAAAAGAAATAAAAGCTTAACCTATAAAAAAAATACCAAATGGTGTGTTTCATGTTTTGGACTGCTTTCCTTGATGTCAGCATCACTCAACTCCTAATTTATTTTGCCTGTTCCACTAATTGTACTATACTACCTGTAAGAATGGAGCTGTAGTTGTTTTATCTTGAAGCCTGAATTATTGAAGGCTCTTTGATTTGAAAGCTGTGCTTCAAATTGTCATCAATTTTGCCTCATTACAACCCTAGGAAAAAAATTGGCAATGTTTCAAAGTGTCTGATCCTACTGTTAGGGGTGCCACACCTAAATAATGTTTTGAGCAGCTCAGGGAGTGCAAGCTCTGACAGAATAGACTGTGTCCTGTGCCAGCCACCCTTCTCTGGCAATTTCCAATATAATCTTCCCAGCCTGCCTTGAAGGATCAGGCTGCTGCTGAGCATGAATACTCACTGCTGCCACCCAAACATTGCCTCTGATCTCACTTTTGTTAATCCTGTTCCAAATTTAGGGTCTACAGAGACTGCCTTTCTGGGTTGAATAGGAAGGAGAAAGGGCTGAGCAGATAAGATACTATCTAGCAGTAACAAAATTCCAAAGCCTACAACTTAAATAGCAATGCAAGAGATTTTTTGATCTTGCTCATTTGTAATTAAGAACTAGGGGAGACTTAAGAACTAATTAGTTGTTTGTTGGAGAGAAGCCTTTCACTGGAAAATGTGTTGGTGAAAGTTAGTGATTTTTCTGCACCTTCTTTCCAAGCTTTTGTTGCAGTCCTGGGTATTTCTAGTACCCTTTGCTACACTATAAATGCAGAAAGATTCTGATTTGAAATAAAATCTAATTAAAGCTTTCTTTGTGCTTGTATAAAGAAATAGAAAAAATACAAAAACAGTGTTTCCTTTATGTTTGGTTGAACCCGTGCTCAGATGCTGTTGGAATCTCTATGGCATTAAGTGACAAGTCAGAAGGGTTCTGGCTGGTTGAACTACAGAACCTTTTTTGCAGAGGTAGTGTGTTGTCAAAACGCTCCATGCCTTGTTATGGCAGAGTAGCTCCCTGGTGCTCTGAGTTTTTACACAATTCTTTATCTACATGAAATGCAGATATAAAATACTTTTGGCTTGTTAGGATTTCAGTCTGTTATAAGAAAGGCTGTATGTCTACCTAGACACAAGGACATGTGGTGTATAAAAAGACAACCCTGGAACTTTATCATCTATCACAGCTTTTTAGTAAGAGATTTAAGTCAGTTTAAAACCTAATCAAAAGATTAAATTGAAATCTCTAATGTGGTTTTGCTATGTTGCCACAAATATAGCTAATCTTAGTAGCTGCTAAACCTTGTCATTTGTCTTTACAACTAGATCATAATGGCCTATTTAAGATTTGGGGGTGGGGACAGAACCAACCTGAAGACAGTTAAGATCCCCTGGCATTTCTCTGAGTATTGCAGTCATTTGTGTGTGATGTAAACCTAGACTGTGAACTTAAGTAACACATATGCAAGCAGTTCTGCTGAACATATAAATATATGTAAGCTGTTAATGATCTCCATAAACAAGCTTATCAGTAGCCTGTTTGTTGTATAAGTATTGTGCACTAGAAATGCACTGAACAAGGTAGCTCTTTGTTGCTTTCTCACACCCCTAGTCCATTCCCTTGCAAGAGGGCAGCATGTCTTTGTAGTGATATACAAGTGATGTGTGTCACTTCGAAAGCAAGTGTCTAAATTTATCATCTCTTGCCTGGCCATTTTCCAGCTTTTCCCTCTTCCTCTTCTTTCCTGCAGACATGACACCTTTTAATGGTGCACGCACAACTCAAGATGGCTTTTTATTTTGGTTTTTTTGTGTTGTTTTTTTTTTTCAGAGCTGCCTTTCACTCTGCTCTTTTCTCTCCACAGTTGAGCAGAAGTAAGAGTGATTCTTACTTCTTTTTTTTTAATCTTTTTCTTCCTTTTTCTTTAGTGTACTGAAAATCAAAGCTTTAACCCTTATGCAAGCCTGAATAGTTGCTGTCAATCTGGATAGTTAGAAGTCATACTATTTACTTTAACAATTTAAACACTCGTATGCTTATAAAAGTATTCCTAGGCCAACCAACAATCTCTGCTTTGAATACTAAATAAAACATTAGCACTCAAATTTAACTGCTCTTTGTAGTTCAGTATTAAAAGGTCTCCTGACTTAGAGTAATGGATGCCTTTTAACTGCACCAAAAGTAGTATTTATTCAGTCTGCATGCTTTTAAACTCGGATTGTATTTCAGGTAGCAAATTAAACTAACACAATGTTTTGTACAATCTCAAATTGCTATAGCTCTATCTGCAATGCATTCTTATTGATGTTTGCCCAATTGGCTTATATTAGTCTAGCTAGCTTTGCTGCTCTGTGATACCAAAACAGGGTTGGTATGATTAGATAGGCTGAGCAATGTACACAATTGTGATTATTTTAAATGGGGAGTCTCTTGCTAAATTGAAGTTACTTAATGTAAAATAAAAAATAAGCTAAAACTTTACTGGCTGTATGGATTATTAAGGGCTATAATGGGTACTTTCTAAAAATCAGTATAGTCCGAGTTTTTGCATCCACTGTTCCTTACTGTGTGTGTTTTGGACTTAGATGCAGTTGCTCTTGTCATACTCTCACATCTAACTATTCTTTTAAAATATTTTTAGGTTTTACTGCAATCACAACAACTAATCCCATTTGGCTGGTGAAGACACGATTACAGCTTGATGCAAGGTATAGTGACAATGGGAGATCTCACTGTGTGATAAGGTTGTGCTTGGACCTTGTGAATCTGTTCTGCATCCCAAAATTGAATGTTTCTTTATCCAATATTTCAAATCAGAAAGCTGATGCTGATCTAGCTACAAGTTAAACTGTAGTTTTTCTCTGTTCTGAGGTTTGCTTGAGGTACTTCAGTACACTGGCCTGAAAACTTGGAATGAATTGCAAGGTTAACAGTCTGAGTAGAAATTAGTATGCAGTATAAATTTTTTTCTTAAGCCATCCATTAATGAGCCTCATATTTCTATTTTGGAGATTTGTTGGACTTCCTGAATAAAATTAATATTAGCATTTTTCTTAGTCAGGCTTATTGTCAGCTGCAGGGTGACCATAGTAAGTGTATCCCAGAACTGTTTTTACTGTGAGATTTTTTTATTGTGCTATCATGTGATTGGGGTGATAATCCCATGACTAATTCAGATGGGTTTTTGGTTTTATGTGCAACCTAATGGCATCTTGTGCCTCCTTTTTTTAATGATAAATTAGTTAAATTGCTTAAAATATAAGCAATAATTATGGATGGTGTATAAACATTATTTCTGTGCATTTTATCAAGCATTGTTCATGGGGATACCTGAAGAAGGATGTTCCAAGTTTATGTAGGATAGTGCAATTACATGGGCCAGTCTAATATAATCTGCATTCTCAGCTCTTCTGCTTCATACAAACTTCTGGCCTTATCTTGTTTCTGTTGAAATTCTCAAAAATCCCTTAGTAAGAGGTCCCGAAGGCAGGTGTTTTATTTCTCGAGTGACCTAGCTTTGGCCTTCAAGACAATGTTGTGCATCTTGCATATCAGAAGAGAAACTCTTAGAGCAGTCTGTGTCAGTGTACCTGTCCAGGTGTAGCAGGGACATATGGGAGCTGGGGTGCCCCTGGAGTGACAGCTGGAGGTCCAGCTGGTTGTCCCACCTGGCCCCTTTCCCAGTTTCTTCTGCACCCCCAGTGTCCTTGGTGGTGGGGTGGTGTGAGAAGCAGAGAAGGCCTTCATTATGTGTAAGTCCTGCTCAGCAATAGCTAGAACATTCCTGTGTTATCAAGACTGTTTCCAGTCTAAATCCAAAATACAGCCCCATACCAGCTAAGATGCAAAAAATTAACTATCCCAGCACAGCAGCTGCGTCCACTCTCTTAATTGTGCTTGGTACCTTGTTCCCCATGGCAGGTTCAGACCATCAGGACTTAAATTCTGCCATTGAGTGACACCTACCTCCATAATAGCTGCTGCTACTGACTGTCTTGCTTTGACACTATCTGTAGGAGTTAACTTTCTTACAAGGTTCTTTGCTGTTTTAATCTGTGAGTTACTCACTCAGGAGACCTCTTGTGGCAGAACCCATATGCTTCAAGTGCCTGCACTCTGCTGCAATAAAGTGTCTTTTATGCAGTGTTGTAATGGTTTTGCCCAGCTGTATGTGGTATGTTATGTCAATATGCACAGCTCAATTAGTAAGCAAGCTAAAAATGGGAATAAGGTTTTATTTACCAAATACTGCTTGGTACAGCCATGTCTAGTTAGCATTTTCCTTGACATAAGTGGGGGCTTAGTTGAATCAAGTCATAGCTACCTGTAATGTATTGGTTAGTATGCTCTGTTTGGATACACTAGTTGTTTGGTGGTGGCTGTGGTGCTGTGAAGCCTTCTGGTTGAACTCTCAGCCACCATCATTACCATGCTGTGGAGCTGTATATTTGAGGCAAAATTTAGGGGCGATCTACTCACATTATGCAGAAGAAAATGCTAGACCTGCAGAGACCTACATAATCCTTGTTCTGTAGTCACCTTACCAAGTCTGGCCTGGGTGCAGTGTTGTGCTTCGCCTATCTAGTGCTGAAGGCCTTTGTGACTTCCACCTCAAGTTCTGTGTGTTGTTAATTGCATTTGAATTGGAGCCTCTCAGCTTCAGTGTAAGATGTTTCCTCTTGTCACTCAAGGAAAACTGTTTAGTTATTCTCCAGTCTCAGGTTGCACCAGTTTGATGTCTGTTTTGTTCTCTCCTTTTTAGGAATCGTGGAGAAAAACGCATGAGTGCTTTTGAATGTGTCCGAAAAGTTTATCGATCAGATGGTGTTAAAGGCTTTTACAGAGGAATGTCAGCATCTTATGCAGGCATATCTGAGACTGTTATTCATTTTGTTATTTATGAGAGTATTAAGAGAAAATTACTGGAGTATAAGACTGTTTCTGCCATGGACAATGAGGATGAATCAGCAAAAGAAGCTTCGGACTTTGTTGGCATGATGATGGCTGCTGCCACTTCCAAAACTTGTGCAACATCAATAGCATATCCCCATGGTAAGTGGGGCAGATACAGCAGAGGATATCCAATCATATCCTCAGTCCTAAAAAGATGTGTTTTGCTGTTTTTTTTTTAATAGAAGTTTTCAAGTAATTTT
>NW_009953928.1:441669-442854 GCF_000747805.2 Chaetura pelagica | reverse complement strand
TCCCGGACTGGCTCACAACTACATGGAACCAGCGCAGCTCCTACCTCCGGATGAAGTCGACGTCTTCTTCAACCACCTGGATTCCCAGGGCAACCCTTACTACGCCAATTCCGCTCATGCCCGGGCCAGGGTCTCCTACAGCCAGGCACACGGTAAATCGGCACCCGCTGCCCTCCTTGGCACCCCCGGCCCCTTCCCCGCCTGCGCTCCCCGGGCCCCTCCGTGTCCTGCGCGGAGCAGAAGGAGCTTCCCCCGGGGGCCGCTTCGGTGTGTCGGAGCCGGGGGGAAAGGAGATTTAAAAAAAACAGGATGGAAAAGGAGGCACGGGGGGATTTTAACCCTAGAGATAATCAAGGACTGGCGGGGGGAAGGGAAAGGGAGGGGGGAGGCGAGAGAGGAAGGGGAAATAGTGTGCGCACAGTCTAAAACTTCTCAGACACGGCTTACTTCCCGGATGCAAAATACAAACCGATTCAAATCGACGATGGATTTTATTTGGGGGTGTTTTTAGGAGCCGAAGAGAGAGAGTTGCAGCAGGTCAGAAGACAGGGCAGAAAGGGGTTTGCTGCTTTTTTCCCAGGGGTGGGGTGGGAGGAAAAAGGGTGCCTCAACTCCTGTCCCGGGTGGCCGCGTTCCCCTCCTGCTGCCCATCGCTCCTTCTCGCTGGGTTGTTGCTCCCCTCGGAGGAGATGAGGCGAAGGGGCTGTTGCGCCAGCCTGGCTGCTTTTCTCCGCGTTGCGAAATCTGTCCCCACGCCCGGCTCCCCTCCGGCAGCCCGCGGAGCCGAGTGCTGAGCGGGCCGGGAGCTGGGGAGCTTCCCAGAGCCGCTCCGGGCTAAGCCTTCCCAGGCTGAGCTACCCCGCGCTGATCCCAAACGCTCTTGTGTTCTTACAGCCCGTCTGACCGGGAGTCAAATGTGCCGGCCTCATCTTATCCACAGCCCCGGGATTCCTTGGCTGGACAGCAGCAAGGCGGCACTGTCTGCCCATCACCACAACCCCTGGACCGTCAACCCCTTCACCAAGACCCCCCTGCACCCCTCGGCGGCCGGAGCACCCGGGGCCATCTCGGTGTACCCAGGCCGCAGCACCTCCAGCACCGCCTCCGTCTCTTCGCTCACCCCGGCCTCCCACTCCGGCTCCCACCTCTTTGGCTTCCCCCCGACCCCTCACACGGGAGGGGTCC
>NW_009953928.1:441376-441629 GCF_000747805.2 Chaetura pelagica | reverse complement strand
CCTCCCCCCCCTCCCCCGGCCGGGCCCCGGCAGGAGGACAAAGACAGCATCAAATACCAAGTGTCGCTGTCGGAGGGGATGAAGATGGAGAGCGCCAGCCCGCTTAGAAGCAGCCTGACCAGCATGGGGGCCCAGCCCTCCACCCACCACCCCATACCCACCTACCCCTCTTACGTGCCGGCCGCCCACGACTACAGCAGCAGCCTCTTCCACCCCGGCAGCTTCCCGGGGGGGCCCGCGTCCCGCCTCACCC
>NW_009953928.1:417648-432689 GCF_000747805.2 Chaetura pelagica | reverse complement strand
CCCCACACCCCCCTCCCCCGCTTCCGTGCCGGCCGCCCACGACTACAGCACCAGCCTCTTCCACCCCGGCAGCTTCCTGGGGGGCCCCGCGTCCAGCTTCACCCCCAAGCCGCGAAGCAAGGCCAGGTCCTGTTCGGGTAAGTGTCGTACCCCGTGGCCTTCCCTTTCCCACAGCGGCTGTACCCTGGGGCGGAAGGGCCGAAGTGAGGGCCGGGTTGCCGGGGGGTGCGTGCTTGGTTTGGCTTGGCTGTTTCGGAGGTGAAGATGTGGGCTAGGGAGAGGCTGGGCGCTTGTGTCAGCTCTCCTCGGGACAGGAGGGCAGGTGGCTGCTTGCTCCCTCTTCTCTGGGTTTTTAATATGGGACATGGAGCTTGCACCAGGCTTCTGTGGGTGGCGTCTGGGCCCCCGAGCCCGCAGGCACCGGCCGCGGGGCGCTCCCGGGGCCCAGGGACACGGAGACCCGTGCAGGGTGAGCTGGCAGATCGAGCAGCACGGAGAGGGATTTTATGTAAGAAAAAAAATGTGTCCCTCGGGAGAAAAGTTGTCTTCGGCCTCGACTCTCTCCCCCAAGTCAGTAACCCACCCCCCCTCCCGCCAGATGACATGGGGGGACTTTCTAGCCATAGGTGTTTCTCCCTCCCTAATTTCCACGTTCTCTCCATTACCACGATCCAAGGCCCCAGTGCAGGATGAAAGCGAAACTTACCCGGCCGGGCTGCTTCACATCTCACAGGGCCTTATTTTCCTTCACGTTCTACAGGAGCAGAAGTTCAAATATAGTTTACATACCAGTGCGAAAGACTAAAGTGTCCAGTCATTGCTAACTTAAGGGAGCTTGCACCAGGCTTCTGTGGGTGCCAGGGCACCCGTCTGGGCCCCCGAGCCCGCAGGCACCGGCCGCGGGGCGCTCCCGGGGCCCAGGGACACGGAGACCCGTGCAGGGTGAGCTGGCAGATCGAGCAGCACGGAGAGGGATTTTATGTAAGAAAAAAAATGTGTCCCTCGGGAGAAAAGTTGTCTTCGGCCTCGACTCTCTCCCCCAAGTCAGTAACCCACCCCCCCTCCCGCCAGATGACATGTGGGGACTTTCTAGCCATAGGTGTTTCTCCCTCCCTAATTTCCACGTTCTCTCCATTACCACGATCCAAGGCCCCAGTGCAGGATGAAAGCGAAACTTACCCGGCCGGGCTGCTTCACATCTCACAGGGCCTTATTTTCCTTCACGTTCTACAGGAGCAGAAGTTCAAATATAGTTTACATACCAGTGCGAAAGACTAAAGTGTCCAGTCATTGCTAACTTACTTCAGCTTAACTTTAACTAGGAAATACTACCTCCTTGCCCCCCCTCCCCAGCCAGACGTGTCTCTGCTTCTGAGCGACTGACTACAGACCTTTGTGTGCTCAAAACCCTTCCCTGCATTTCTTCCTAAAACTGCCTTCCTAAATCGGCAAAATTGGGTGATGGGCAAAGTTTTGATCCCACTTTGAAATCACAGTAACTGTATAACTAGGCAGACGATTAAGGCAATTTGTGTAATCCCATTAACCTTCCTGCTTTAACATCCTCAGCCATGGAAGGAAATGAAAATGAAACACGGTGTCCTGAAACTGACTTTAGATAGCCCTTTAAAAAGAAATGGTTATTTATGCGTGTGTGTGTGTATTCTTAAATAACGTCGGGCATCTATGCTTACAAATACACCACAGCATTTCTTTATAAAGTAGACAATAATTTAGAAATGTGATCTCTTCTGAGTTTTGCAACAATAGTATCAGCTATTTTACAAGCTCATCAGCTCTGTTTCAAATGGCTCCTCTGAGGGGAAAAACACTCTCTCCCTCTGACTTTACTTAAATACAGTTGCTACTATGTATGTGTATTTTTTAGTAGCCGGGACAGCAGTAAGAAGAGGCAAGGAGCCTCCCTGGTTTATAAACAGATTCACAAATCCAGGTCTCTGAAGATAAAGGGATCTCAAGTAGCTTTTTAATTTTTGTCCTGTAGCTGCCGATTTTATTGGATGGGGGAAGTGAGGAGCTTTTTTGTTTGATTTTTCTGGTGGGTTTTAATGTATTTTTTTAATTACTATTATTATTTTTCTCTGTAAGGGAGCCCCCTCTGCAAAGAACTGGGGAAAGTTCGTGACCACTCAGTGTTTTTGTAGGAAAACTAAGGCTCACGACACGACGACTCCTGCAGCTTCCTGCCGTAGAAGGGACAAAAGCTACAAATGCAGCGCCACAGAGCTCCCCTCATTTTTCACTGTAGACTGTGTTGTTTAAAAGCCACCCACTCCCTAGATTAAAGGAGACACAAGCCCCGCTGAACTCAACATGGCCTGCTCCAGTTATTAGCAAAAAGAATTTCCTCTCCAGTTAAATAACTGTAGGATTTGCATAAACTATATTAAGAGAGATTTCTATATTAAGCAGACCTGCCCTCGAACCATCAGAGAGAGGCAAATGAACTTTTAGCAGAGAGCTTTCCAAGGCAGACAGATATTTAGGAGTTACATGCTGGGCTTCAGTAGAGCCCTTCTAAAATGCTGTGTTTCTCACGTTGTGCTTCTAAAACTAATAATGAAGTGGTAACCAGGTAAACTGCTTCCTGCTAAATCCAAGCTGTAGTGTTGAAAAATCATAGAAAAGGAAAAGAACTGAAAGCCTGTTTTTTTACTGCAATTTCCAGAGTACTTACTGAAACTGAAGTTTCTCAAACAGCAGCATTAACAGTGTTTTTCTGCCTTTAGAGCAAAAATAATAACTGAGCCTTTGGCATTCTGGATCCATTCCCCATCTGCTCGGCTTTACTTTCTCACCCTGTAGCATTTGCAACAGAAAGGAAAGCGTAGAACGAGGGGGTCTCTTTAGATTTCATTCTAGAAAACATGTTTGACTTTCTCTGGAATATATTGTGTGTTTGCAGGTGTGTGTGTTTGTGCACGTGTGTATGTGTGTGTTTGTGGCAGGAGAACACAGGATCCTGCCATCTGAGTGCAATAGATATGGGAGGGGAGCGGTGCCCGGCACGGATTAGGGGAGTTCACGTTACCAAAATGATAACTTCCATCTGACACAATAAGTGTCACACTTCTTCTCACCTTGGAGAGAGAGCTGCCTATTTTTAATCATGACATAAAAATACTCACTGGAGTCTGGGCGTTCTCGAAGCGCTGAGCTCCTTGCTGCGCGTGCTGTAGATGTCACTGCTGTCTGATTGTGCTTGAATTAACACACTGTTTTGACTTCTGGAAAATGCCTAAAGGACAATGCAAAAAGCTTTTGTGAATTTGTTTTTAAAGAACGAAATCCGGTTTCTTCGTGTTTCCATTTAGAAGGCAGAGAGTGTGTGAACTGTGGAGCAACTGCTACCCCTCTCTGGAGAAGAGACGGCACCGGGCATTACCTGTGTAACGCCTGCGGGCTCTACCACAAAATGAACGGTCAAAACCGACCTCTCATTAAACCTAAACGAAGGCTGGTAGGTGTCTCTGTTTCTCCTGGGGTTGGGGATAAGTTGGGCAGAGGGACCACACGCAGGCACGAGCCAACGTGTCTCATCCCTGCGCGGAGCCCAGCTGTACTGTACAAGGGGGTCAGTCACGTCGAGGTCACTGCGCTGCCTCGGGGCAGATCTCCCCTCCCCACCCCCCCAGCCCATCACCCCCAGCACAGGCCACCGAGCACCTCTGTCCTGAGCCTCCCTGCCGCTCACAATACATGTGGGGTATCATGTATCCGTCTCCCCGTTTATCCTCGGATGACAGCTTTTAATTTAATTCCTCATTTATTTGGCCTCTTGGGATGTTTTGGGCACATTCTGGGAGCGAAAGGGTTATAAGCATTGAATGTCCTCCACCATGTACTAAAAAAAAAAAGTTCCAGCTCCAAAAAGCAAAACAAATCAGATGAGTCAAAGCTACTGCTCCCTACTTAATAATTATTTGTATAAAAGCCATGAAGTAATTTTCACTCTTATATTCTCTGGCAATATTAATATTGGTTCCCTCCCCTAACAATCCCCTACTGTTTAAAAAAAAAAAATAAAAAACCACTATTTTTTTTCCATGGAGTCACCTATACTTTGTATTTTCATTTGAGTGATTCAAAAAAAAAGTCCTTTCTAAGCTCCTGGTAGTAGTTTCCTATCCGGATATCTGTACGTTAAAGATAAGGAAACTTTGTGTATCTGTTTCCTGACTCTAAAAGCTTTAGAGAGTTTCTATAGGCAAGCCTTGCCAGTCATGCTTGCTGTTTTGAAATTTCTAATACACTCTACTCCACAAATAATGCGTAAAATGCTAAGAATAATAAATATATTTTTTTTGAGCTTTGTGATTTATGGTGCCTAAGTCTCTAGCTGTTTGTGGGCACGTTTCAATGAAGTTTGGAGAGCAGAAAATTGGCATTACTGCTCTAACACTGGGATGGGATACAGAAGATTTCTGTTGTGAGTCAGAATTTCAACTATGCAAGCTTCTTAATGACTTGCCTTCTAAAGTGACTGACATATAGAAAAATGTTAAGACAACAGTGTAACATTATCGTCTCTCAGGCTCAAGTGCTTTCCAGTTTGAATGGGACAGGCCATAGAGTTAAGCAGCATAGTTGAGTTTCACTAAGCCATCTCAAACATGCAAACATAGCTCTCCACCTTCCAGTGTGTCGGGAGACTGTTATACTTGGGTCACTGCGAGGGATTTGGGGGGCACTAGAGAGGTTTTCTTTCAGTTCAGTTGTTTTAATGTTTTGTTTTAATTGATTTACAACTTTGTTTATTGCCCCTTTTTCCACTGGAGTTTGCTTGTTTGCGGGGGAGAGGAGATGGCCATCTTGGGGAATTTTTTTCATCTGACATGCAATACCAAAGTGATTGTATTAATAATGTCAGCATTTGGAAGTCTGGCATTAATTGTGTTTGGGTTGCATGAGTGTACTTGCAGTAGGGGGTACCCTCTCTTTCTGCCTTTGGCCTGTTCTCACAAGCGAGTAAGGGACTGAAATGTATGAGTCTCCCAGGGCCTGATTCTTGC
This sequence comes from Chaetura pelagica, assembly GCF_000747805.2. NCBI lineage: Eukaryota > Metazoa > Chordata > Aves > Apodiformes > Apodidae > Chaetura > Chaetura pelagica. The sequence continues at coordinate 427,656 of NW_009953928.1, read as the reverse complement.
CTTAAGCTGCTGAGCCATCCATCAGCTTTGGGAAAGTTACAGAGGGCCATGGGGTAAATTAGGAGAGAACAGAACCAAGTGCTTCTCTTTGGTGAGCTGGGCCAGCCTGTGGTTCAAGATGTTCGAGTGGCACCCGTGGAGCTCACAGGCGGGGAACTGCAGAGAGTTCTCCGGGAAACCCACCGCTCTGAGACTCTGCTCTCTGCACACACATTAACAGCAGCTTCACTGCTGCTTCACCCTATGGCTCCCAGTGGCTAATTGCAAAAATATCCAAGGAGCAAGGCCCTGGGGAAATGACCACGATTGATATGCATTAGAAAGTAAACTCTGGTAATTTACGAAAAGAAAATAATATTGGGTCCTCAGCATTGATCCAACTGCACAAAACGGGACTTTATTTTGACCACTTCCAGAGGCAGGGCTGATGCTTTCTAATGCAACATTATTTCCTAAAAGATGGGGTGCAATTAGTCTGTCCATAACACTCTACCACAGCAGCTTGCACAAAGAAGGCATTATTGTGGGGTCTGCTAGAGAAGGGCCCATCCAGGAATTACTGGCTGCCTGCTGTTCTAACTTTTCCTGTTCTTGTGCTGGGAGATGGGTGAATGTTTGGGCATTTTTCTTTCCCCCCACCTTGGACTCAGCAGAACAATAGTTTCAGAAAGGGTTGTGGATTTTGGGGTTGGTTTTCTTTTTCTTTTTTTAAAGACAGTTGTTTGAGGGCTTGTCAGCCAAGAAACCGAGTAGGGACAGAGGCGGGACAGAGGCGGCAGACGGGTCAGCGGAATCATTGCTGGAAGGCATGAAATTTGGTTTGCTAAATATTTAAAGAAAGTTGGAGCCGGTTTTGTTTTCTCCCTTTCACTTGTAAATGCAAACTGAATTTTCAGTGATGGCTCTGATAAATACTGCACCCAGTTAAGTAATGCAGTTAGTTTTCCTTTGTGTCCATCTTTCAAGGGCCAGAGTAGGGGTAAAAAAAGAAAAAAAATAATCACATTCTTTAAGATCATCCTCTCTTTTCAAACCCAGTCCCAACACTGGGGCAAAGTAAATCGATCTTTAAAAAAAAATAAAAAATAAATAAAAAAAAAAACCCCAACAAAGCATTTTCATGATCCATTCTAGAATCCTGCAAAGGGAAAACCTTAACAAATTAATGTCATTTTCACCTCAAAATGTTTGTGGACTAAGAGATACATTGTTTCTCTCTGGCCCCTGGTGCCACAGGGCTGGAAGCCGCAGGGATACTTGGATTTAACAAAATACCTAAAGGCTACTAAATGTAAAACTGCCAGGATTTTTCCCTCAGCCCCCACGCGACGTAAAGCTCAGTGTAACTAGTGCTACCCAACCTAAATACTGAGTCCGACTTGACCTTACTCATAATCTTCCTCCTCCTGGCGATACATTTTTTCATTTTCCTTCTCTCTTTGGTTAGTCAGCGGCGAGGAGAGCAGGGACTTGTTGTGCCAACTGTCAGACAACCACCACGACTTTATGGCGACGTAACGCAAACGGGGACCCGGTTTGTAACGCCTGCGGACTCTACTACAAATTGCACAATGTGAGTATTTACTCATCTCATGTGTCGCTGCTTGCCCAGCCGGGATTGATGTCTTAACTGCATGGTGTACGCTGGGCTTTTATTGGTTTCAGGGGTTTGGTTGTTGTTTTATTCCTGCCCTTGTCTCTAAGGTTCCCCTGGGAAGTGACAGCCATTCTTTGTCGGCATAGTGATGCTAAGTTCAGTGACATTACAATGTATCAGCTTGGCTTCTAAGCTTGGGCAAACCAGACAAAATAGAGCTACCACACTTGGTTTGAACTAAGCGTGTTTTGTGGGCAGTTTCCCCTCCAGAAACACAGAGGCCATTTGGAACGGGCTTGTGCAAAAATTAATCCCAACAGGCCTTCTTAATTTTGATTATTTCATTATTTTTTAATATTTTTTTTTCCCAAAATAATTATACCTAAGGTTTTATTTTATTATTTAATTCATTTTTATTAAATATAAATCTTTTTAGGAATCACTCGACATGCTGGAACGTTATTTACTCTCTAAGTAACAAGGTTACTGGTACAAGATTGCTCAGGTCTTAGGAGTGAATTTGGGTCAACATGTGCCTCCTAGTTTGATGTCTTCTATTAGGAAATGAATGAGGACTGAGAGAGTAAGGCTACGGGAAAGAAAGTCATCAGCTGCCAAATTCAGTTAATTTTGTTTTTCATGTCTAGGCGTTTTCTGTGTGTGTAGTTTTATTAAACAAATCAATATAAACAAGTTCTGCAGAGAGGAACACCATTTTTTTGTTTTGGCCAGAAAAAGGTCTCCATCCAGGAAAAACACATGGGGGCTGTCCAAATATTTTCATTTTTGCACAATAAGGTCATTTTGTCTGCATGAGCCTGATTTTCTCATTTCTTGCAGGTGAACAGGCCTCTGACCATGAAAAAGGAAGGAATTCAGACCAGGAATAGGAAAATGTCCAACAAGTCAAAGAAAAGCAAGAAAGGCTCTGAATGTTTTGAGGAACTGTCCAAGTGCATGCAGGAGAAATCATCTCCCTTCAGCGCTGCTGCCCTTGCTACTCACATGGCGCCCATGGGGCATTTGCCACCTTTCAGCCACTCTGGACACATCCTACCAACACCTACCCCTATTCACCCATCCTCCAGCATCTCATTTGGACATCCACACCCATCCAGCATGGTTACAGCCATGGGATAAAACCTGATGACCAAGAGACCCACCCAGAGATGAAGAACATGGGGCTTTGCCTAAGGTGACACCAAGTAAGAAAATGTTCTGCCAAGAGGAGAATGTAGGGATGGCAAAAGGGGATCTTTGCCTCCCGTGTGGTTTAACTCTTAATGCTGGACTAAAACCTTGCAAATGATGGGTCTTCTGCAGAAACGTGTAGTGGTGCCTGTAATGCACTTTGCCTCCTCAGGTATAAGGAAAAAAGAACTCACCTGTTCGATACTTAGTGTTCCAGCAGGAAGCAAAAGGTGGCAGACGCTGAAGGAAAAGGCTTGGAACTGGCTTTCCTTTCTCTCTTTGTTATTACTGTGAATATTGTAAAGAGATATAAGCAGCCTCCCAAGATGGAATTGGCTCACGGGAAGCCAGACACGCTGGATTTCTATAATGGACTTTGTTTGGGATGGAGGGGGGAAAGACAACTTTAGGACAACTTTATAAAAGCAATTTTTAAAATTAAATCAGACACAAAGTCATATTTATTTTGCTCTTGTTTTCCACAAAAAGCCTCAACCCCTCTGATTGCATGTTTTTGTGCTGTTGTTTGCAAAGTAAGAGAACCTGCCTTCAAACCAAGGAGCAGAGTGGGGAACATATTCAGCAGCCCCCTTGGATCAGCTCTGTGTATCTTCCACACCAAAATATCTGCTAGGAAGGGGGGGAAAAAACCGGGGGAGCAACAAAGCAGAAATATAGCTGTAATATAGGATTTTAATGTGCCCAAGATGATGATTATTTTGACATGATTTCTTCATTCTTTTCCCTAAGACAAAAAACTTATTTTTAAAAAGAAGCCCCCCTCCCAACTAGTCTATTATTCCTCAAAACAAACAGCTAGAACAGACAAATTTGGGGAAAAACAACTCTGGGGAAGGCAATCCTGCACTAGCAAGGGGTGAGATACAGACATTTATCAACTGTGTCGCAGCTGACTTCTAGCACAGCAAAAAACCATCACAGGGCATAAAAACATCCAACTCACAGACTTTGGAGGTTGAAGCATTTTGTTGGCAGCTGTCGCTTCAAAATGCAGATGAGCTGCTTGGGTAAACTGAGGGCAGTGCGGCCACCAGGTCCGCACGCAGCCAGCGCCTGTGCCGGCTCGGGCATCCAGGGGCCTGGTGGACTTCCCAGGGTGGAAGGGCAGAAAGGAGGTTGGAATGACTGGAGAGGGGAAAGAGAGAGAGACAATCAGTTTGTGCTTCACACATCTGTCAAGCCCCAGACACAGCGACAGCTGATGAGACGAGGGAAAGCATCGTTCCGTTCGGAGGGGAACAGCCATTTTTCCGTAGCCTATTTTATATGAAAAAAAGAAAAACAAAAAAAAAAGGGGAAAAAAAAAAAGGGAAAAAAAAAAATCCAAGCTCCCGTTATTAAACCATATTGTACGTAAATGACCAACAACAAAGCTATTGCCAATGTGAAGTGTATTCTATTGATTGTTATGATCTGATGCCTCTCGTGAACAAGCTCCAGTATAACATACGATGTACATATTTAGCTATACTTCTGATGGAAATGCCCCAATGAACAGAGGGGTTTGATAATGTAAACCACGTAAGCTTAACTCTGTGAAAAGCTTTTTATTATTATTATTTTTTTAATTTTTAACTTTCATTGTTGGGGTTTTTTATTTTTGGTTTTGTTTGGTTGGTGTTTTTTTTTGATCAAGCCAATTGTATCTTTACTGCAAAAGTCCTGCTTTAAAGAAAAACGACGAAATAAAAATGGATGTATGTTAATTATTATTATTTTTCTTCCTAAACATGTAATTCAAATATCTGATAATGAATTAAGAACCAAGCAGCCATGAAAATCCTGCTTTCCTCCTTTTTCTGGTCTGCGTAGGCATATAGGTGCACTTTGTAAAGAAGTGGAAAGAAGCGGGAATCTAAATTGGTTGGAGTAAATCATAAGAATTTTTAATCAACTTAAGGTAAAAAATTAGGTCCTTTTTACTTTTTACCTTTTACAATGGTACAGTTGTACATTAGTTGTACCCAACTCAAATTTCTCTAGGATTTGGGCAGGGGGGCTGGCAAGGGACGTGGGTGGAAGACAGGGATTACTGATACAGTTGACAAAGTGCAATATATTGTCAGTCACTGCAGCATAGACAACGGCAGTCAAGATTTAAATTATTTTGTACTTGTATCAGCATAAAAAAAAAAAATCTTCAGTATTTTCTGTTTTTATTTTTATTTTGCTTATTTTTGGATTAGTGAACTAAGTTATTGTTAATTATGTACAACATGTTTGTATATTGTCTGTAAAAAGTGTATGCTTTCCTCATATTCCTTCAAGGTGAATATTGCTAAGAATAATAAAATACCTTTTTTGTGAAAGTAACTGTGCCCCAGCTTCATGTCATAAAGGCTGCTTTTAACAGGGAGAGAGGAAAAATTATTGGAGTCATTGTTGCCAGTGAAATTATTAGCTTAAACTTTATGCAGAGCAGTCTTTTGATATTTCAAAACCTACCAGGGTAGGACAAAAAAAGTAGTTGGTGAATGATTTAGTATAAAAAGCACAGGTACAAAAGCTCATTCTCTGTTGTTTTGGGGTGAGGAGGTCACACAGCTAAGTGGCTAAAGTTTCTAAACCAGTTTAAAATCTAAGGCACCATCCACACTGCAGATGATGAACCGCAGTTTCTCTTGGGTTTTTGGTTGTGTTTTTGTTTGTTTGTTTGGGGTGGGTTTTTTTTTTTGTTGGTTTTGGGTTTGAGTCTTTTTACTGTTTGGATAAATTATTTTCGATTAAAACCAAGTTTTAAAAGCATTGTAAACGTGGAAAAGCAGCCAGCTGCCTAATGGGTTTCCAGGGCCTAGTCTAATAGACCAGACAAAGTCCTCCACAGGTTCTTGCACTGCTGGAACAGGCAACGCTCGTCAACCTGGAAACTGCTTCTTACCATTTGGTGTAATTCCTGGTGTGAAGGAAGCAAGGGGAGTTGGCCAGTCCAGAGCAGCTCAGTGTTGTCCCGGGACCCACTGACAAGGGGTGCAGCTGTGGGTGCAGGGGTTATGAGTGAGGATGGAGAAGACTGCTTACCAGGCAGCTCTCCCATGGCCAAAACCTTGTCGCTGCTTTCGACACACATCCAAGACTGACCCACACAAGAAACTCCTTGGGGCCCCTTCAAAGTGAAGCAAAATTTTGGGAAGTCACCCTGTAACGTGTGGGGGTGAGTACTGCTGCTACTAAAAGAATATTTTCAAGAAAACTGCTAGCAAACTTTGGGTTTCCTTCTTTGATCCCCTGGGATCTGCGTCTCACGTCTGTGAAAACCAACTTGGGGGTAACTCCTTACTCATTAAGAAAAAAAACAACAACTTGAGTTCCTTTTTCAACATGTGTGTGCAAATTCCAGCCCTTTCTATCACTGCTTCTCTTTGACCGTGCAGCCTCCTCCCCAGCCCTGTTTGCAAGCCCTGCTCATAAATGACAAGGAGTTGCAGCAGCCCTAGATGTACTGGAGAAAGCACACGCAGCCGGGAAGAGGCCTCACTGCATCATTTCAAACAAGTTAATCATCTCTCTAACTTGTTTAGTGAGGCTTAGTGCAAACATCCATTAAAAAAAAAAAAAAAAGTTTATAGCATAAAGTGCAAGCTTCATTTAAAAAGAAACGTTCATTTTCAGACAGGTTTGAAACAAGGTTATAACTAAACTCGGCTACTTTCTCCATCTTTGAATAGCCGAGGCGAGGAGAGAACAGGGGAACTAACAACATCACCTTAAAATAGTTTAGAATAATGGAGCTATTTGCTTTGGTTGCACATTACATACCCGTTCAGACTTTGATGAGGGCTTACCCTGGTGTTGCCTCTGCAGGCGTTTTACCGAGTCGGTCCAATCTGCTGGCAGAATCGAGGCCACAATCCATCAGCTTGTCAGGAGGGGTGCCATGGTGCCCCAGTCCCAAGGAGCCTGCCTCTTCTGAGCGGGGTCTTCAGCAGTTCCTGCAACATAGATAACAAATAATCCCGTGTTTGTCAGGTGGCACTAATCTGTGAAAGATCAAACCACCCCTCTGCAACGTGTGTATCGTGTTTGTCTCCAGACGTTTTGCATAGCGGAAGAAAAACAGCAGGGAATGGAAACGGAGCAAGTGTGTAAAGTTCAGCATATAGGGTAAGCACAGAGCAGATATCGAGGCAACAAATTGGGATTTATGGTTCTTTCACCAGCACCAAACATTGGGGGACAGGCTTTTTGTAAGGGGGAACCCTGGCATTACTTGCTTTTGGTTCCCATTGTTGGGATTATTGTTTTAAGCCGTGCTTAATTGTCATGTCTCCACGGCCACATCAAAAGCCAAGAAGATTAAGTTACAGGGAGTGTTTGATGTCAAAATACAAAATAAATAAAAGGGAAGCTGAAAAGGTACCATGTTTTCTAAGATGTCTAGTGAGGTTTTCACCTTCAAGCATATCTCCTTTTTTTTAATTATTATTATTTTGCAAAGGTTGCACTTTTAGTGACAAGATTTAATTTACTTGCTTCTAAATGTCTCCACTGCTTTCCTGCGACAGCTCAAAAGGGTTAATATCCCCTCTTTGATGGCAAACACGGTATAATTAACGCAAACTTCTTAAGTATCCTGGTGACCTGTAGATGGCCACATGAGAATTTTGTTATTTACTGACTTGCCAAACGTTTATTGCTTATAGCAGGACAAGTGGGAAGCAGGCATTAATTTTGATGCTGTTATCTGTGATTGCATATAAAGTTCATAGCAGAGAGTGTCTATATGTCAACTGCAATTAAACATTTTTTTTTTTTTCTATTTTTTTCTTATTTTTATTCAATGAATTTTACGTTGGTGGAGGAGGTTGGACTGGCAGCCTTGCAAACTGAAACCCTGCCCATCTGCAGAGCAGGCATGACACAGCCAGACACAGGACAACTTCCCCTTACCTGCAGGCTGCAAAAGAAAACAGTCTGGCGCCATGGAGCATTCGATCCTTGGCTTCTCCACAGAGACAGTCAAATCAGTACCAACTGTGGCAGGGCACAGAGGGGGATTTTGTGGTATGACATCTCCCCTTGGAAACCAGCCTGAAAAACACCAAAAATGAAGCCAAAAGTGGTTATCAGGTAATACGTTCGTTTATCACCAACCTGGACTGGATTAGAATGCATGACCTAAAAGTAAAATGCTTTGTTTAGCCCAACTCCCCGGGCCATCTGGTCCTCACAAGTAAACATTTCTAAGTGAGATTAAGTGACTGTTCTTTAAGCATGGTGATATGAGTGCAAACCAGGCTGCTCTGGATCTAGCAGATCAAACCTCAGCATCTGGGCACATGGCTGGTGCCGATTCAGAAACACCATTTGCTTGAACAGCTTTGGGTGCAATTCTCCGTGGTGCTGGCTTTGCAGTCAACCCTGGTTCAGTCTGATGTGTCCCTGTCAAATCCAGAGCTCATCCTAAATCCAGGGCTCAGATTGCACCAAGGGGCTGCTGGGAGGTCGAGGGCCTCATCAGAGGAAACTTATGGGAGAGACTGCAATAAGACCTACACTGCATTTGCAATAAGAACTCAGTTGTGTTTCTGAGCACCTAAAGTTTGGCTGAGCCAAGTGCAGTTGCAGGGTAGAGATGCAGCAGAAAAAAACATCCAGCAGGTAACACAACAGAGAACTAACCCCTCCTTCAGGGAAAGGCTTTGACATACTGCTGAGGGATGGAATTGCTACTGTTTGGTCTATAAAAACTGAATTGGGGAAGTATAATATTAACCCAGCCCATGCAGCAATGCCAGGGAGAAAACAGTGACCTGTCCATATCTGCTCTCTGTGGTTCTGCACTCTACTGCAGGGAGGTATTTGGAGGAATGCTGGCTCTGTCTCAGGAGGGTCAAGAGTATGTATAAATCATTTGGAGTTAGTCCTATCAATGCCAGAGTGTGAACATGGACCTTGTTTCCCCTAAACACTTCAGTGCTTCACTGAAGTCTTCCCCAGTGCTTTTATTTTCCTCTGGAAATTGACTCAGCTCCTGCCTGCTCTCCATCAGGCAAATTTTGTTATGTGACACAAGAGCATTATGGTGGCTGGTTTGACTCTTTGATTCACCCCCACTTGCCTACGTTGGCATTCTGGTAGCAGATTATACTGCTAGAGTGATCCCTGGAAGTCCTTACTGGATGTTGCTGTAAAACTAAGATTAATTTACCATCTCCTGCTGCATTTCAGCCCATCTGCCAGTTATCTTTCCTTTCTATTTTTTCTATTTTGTAGACCCTTATAAATTTGAAAGTAAAAGCATCCCATTTTGGGAACTAATCTGTTAGAAGAGAACTAGATTAACAAAAAGGAACAGACAAAACCAATTCACATAACCTTTGTGCCCACAGGCACCCTGGGCTGAGCACTGTTTTTCTCTATCCAAGCTTAACACCCACCAACACATGGAAGATGTTCCTCATGATGAAACACATCTCAGGAGACAGACCCATTGCCTGACTGATGCCAGGACTCACCCCAAGCTCTCACACACTCACTTGCTGATAACAAGCAAAGTTACAGCACTCTATGCCTCAGTTTCCCTTGCAAAACAGGCATAAAAAAAGACATGACCTGCCCTATCAGCTATGTACAAGTGTTGACTTGCTCCAGTCAAGCAGACTTCTGGGCAAGTTCAAACAAATGTCAGTGTGTGGCGTGTGCTGATAGGCACAGGGAAAGGGCACAGCACCCTCCTCGCTAGGTTAGAGGCTCCTCCCTGCCTTCCCCGTGGAGCTGTTGCACTGTCACTAGCCTCTCTGCACAGATGTCTGCGGCAAAAATGACACACTGGAGAAATTAGTCATTGGGGTGTATCAGCGGGCAGCTCCCAACTGCTGCACACACACACACACACACACACACACGCACGCCCTCCTGCCAGCCTCAGCCCATTGGGAAGCAGCCCTTTCGCCATCTCCCGTGCTGTCAGCCCCTGACCTTCCTTTCACATGCTCTAATGTTCACTAGAAAACTGCAAGGGAACACAGTCGTGGTATTAAATAGTCCTAATTTGTCTCCAGGCCTTTCCCCTCCTCCCCCCTGCCTCGGTCTCCCGCGACTTAACGTTTAAACCAGCTGAAGTTTACAACAAATCAAAGCCTCCCTATAGGCCCAGATTGTCTAAATACAGAAAACAGGAAGTGAGTAACCTTCAACGGGAAATTGTTCATCCGATGGAGGCCAAGACCCGAGGCCTGGCGCTTTCCAGTCCTGCCCCC
>NW_009953928.1:410139-417497 GCF_000747805.2 Chaetura pelagica | reverse complement strand
CTGCTGCACACACACACACACACACACACACACGCACGCCCTGCTGCCAGCCTCAGCCCATTGGGAAGCAGCCCTTTCGCCATCTCCCGTGCTGTCAGCCCCTGACCTTCCTTTCACATGCTCTAATGTTCACTAGAAAACTGCAAGGGAACACAGTCGTGGTATTAAATAGTCCTAATTTGTCTCCAGGCCTTTCCCCTCCTCCCCCCTGCCTCGGTCTCCCGCGACTTAACGTTTAAACCAGCTGAAGTTTACAACAAATCAAAGCCTCCCTATAGGCCCAGATTGTCTAAATACAGAAAACAGGAAGTGAGTAACCTTCAACGGGAAATTGTTCATCCGATGGAGGCCAAGACCCGAGGCCTGGCGCTTTCCAGTCCTGCCCCAGCACAGGCACACACAGCCTGTCCCGAGCAGCCGGTTCACAGCAGGGAGTGGTTTAGGGAAAGTCTGGCTTCTCTTCCAGTCCCGCTGTGGCTGCTCCAAGACAGGAGATGGTGTTTGTGACTGTGCAGAACAGTAGATGGCTGGTTTGGGAGGGTTATTTTTAAGAAGATTGGGGATGGGATGGAGAAGCAGACAAAGGGGGGAGGAGAAAACAGAGAAGATGCATGAATCCAAACTGAAACTGTCTCTTGAAGGTCAAGATGGCAGGACAACACCTCAAACAGCACTGGGCTATTCCCAGCACACAAGGGCAGGTAGACTGTGCGACAGCCCATTTGGTGATGAAAAGGAGAACACTTCATTTCCTAGGCAAAGAGTTTTTTGTTTTTTTCAGGTTTTTTTAGAGTAACTTGCCTGCTTCCCCCCACCAGGAAGGATCCCAGATTCTTTTACCAGCTGTTTATCTAAGGTTTATATTATTCACTTCTGAATTGCAACCATTACTGGGGTGGAACACAACAGCTGTTTAACAACTCAAAACAATGCCCCCTTTACACGGAAGGTCATATTAAGATCCTCTTTAACTGAAAGTGAACCTCTTGTTACGTGCTGCATCCAATGGAGTTAAGCTTTGTTCACAATTACACTTTTGCCAGAATCACAAAACCACCAAAGAAACTAGGATACACAAACACATCCAAGCATGTCTGAGTCCTTCCACTCCAACTCTGGACAGGACTAATGAAACATGTACCACAAAATGGCCACTGAGAGCCTGCACCTATGCTCATATGCCAGTTTTGCTCTGGGAAGCCCATGGGATAAGCACCATCAACCAAGTACATAGTCTCTGGTTCAAGAAAAGGGCAGAGAAGAAGTCAGCACAGGCTGATTTGGAGTTGGGCACCAGTACCAAGGAGATGTGTGTTGGTTGGTCCTGTCCTGGTTCTTTGTCCCAGGGTTGGGAGTGGCTCTAGAAGACAGGCACTCCTGGACAGCTGTGCACCCATGGGATAGTCAGTCTCCTGAGGACATTCATGTAGAAGGCACAGTTGAATTAGAGCTGCCTGACAAGGATGTTGCACCAATGGGTAAACGTTTGGTCTTTCGAGGAGGATAAGTTAGAAATTAAGCTTCTAGTTCAATCTCTGTGCCGCAGCATTTCAAATATTACTCTAAATGTACCTTTTGAAAACGTATTTTAAATACTGGATTTTGGTAGAAATATTTTCCCTCATGCAACTACAGTCTTTTCTGCAATGACTTCCCCTGATTTCTCATGGTTTATATAGGTGACTGAAGCTGATCTTGTGGCATTTGCTTCACAGAGATTTCTCTCTCTTGCATAAAGATGAAGCATAGTTGGTCGTTTTGCCAGCAAACCAGCTGGCTGGGAGAAAGATGCTCTTAATCAAACAGCCTCGCTGCTTCCCTGGGGAGAACTCAGTCTTTTTTTCCCATCACAACAGGTTCCCTCTTTGTTTTCTGGTGGACAGGTGTTGTCCCACCGGGACGTGGAAAAGGGCAGGCTCTGATCCCATTAAAGATAGCCCCATTGGTAACAGATCAGAGGGGCATCCCTAGGTTGTGGGAGAGTATGCCTGTCTTGCTTCACTGGCTGGTGAATAATAGAGCTGGCTTTCGGTGATACTTGTTAGGTTTTTAACAGGAGCCCTGTTCTCCAGAGGGACAATGAAAGGGAAAGGAACCCAGAGGGTGACGGCTGTGTCTAGCATTGCCAGAAAGCACAGCTGGTCCTGCAAGTGATGGGAACAGAGACAATGCTTCTATCCAGTAAGGATGCAAAGAAATGTTCCCCTGCTGCATTATCTGCTTGCTTTGCTCTCTTTCTCTGTCTCGTCCACAGCAGGCTGACTTTGAGGGATGTGGAAGTGAATTTTACTCCAGTGGAAGGTGAGACACAGATAATCCCAGAGGTGGAAATGCTACTGTAACCCCTGGTCTCAGCCACCCCTTCGTTCTTCCATCTTCAGGTTCACAGCAGTGGTGTTTTGACTCCCTGGGAAGAAAGACTGGGTGTGTGGGCTAAAGGAGGTCAGGGAGCTCCAACTACATCACTGGCCTGGATGAGGTGACCAGGAAACAAGCATTGTGGCTTGCCTGGTGGAGCCTGTCTGCCTGCAGTCCAGACATAGCATGGAGTAGCTTTTCTTCTGCTGACCTTGTGCTCACAAGAACTGAGATAGCAGCACAGATCTCCACTGCATTTCCTTCTCCTGTGCTTTCAAAAGTGATCCAGGAGGCAAGTCCACTGTGCCCAGGAGCTACAGACTCCTGAGATGTAGAATAGGCTCTAATACTTGCCTAACTCAGAGGCTTAATGTCACTGCCTCCTCATTTAAGGCAGGATTTATCAACCTCACATAGGTCATAGCAAACCATTAGGCCGTGTTAGTGAGGGCCTTTGACATGGTCACATCCTAAGAATGGAGACTTGAAGACAGACAAATTCAGCAGCCAAAATATGCAAATCTAACCACAAATAATACTATTTACTCTGTGAATTTCTATTCTTCAGCCAGATCCCTTTGGCCAGTGTCATTCCAGCTGCTCAGCACAGGCCCTGTATCCTTGAAAGAGTTAACCCTGAGCTCCTAACTCAATGCACAGGAATGCAGCCACCTCAGGTAGTCTCACCTGGGCCAGCCTTGGACACCACACTCATGAGAGCCTGCACAACTCCAAACTCAACAGTGCCTGCGCTTGACTGTGTCAGGCCTGACAAGAGCAGAGATAGAACCAGCATGTCAGACAGTTGGGTATATTTTAACATGCTCTTTTTACTTTATTTTCCTATGTTCTTCCTTAGTGCCACACGGAAATTTAACTCCTTTTGGCCTATGAACCCTGCACCAGCTGGACATCTTCTCATCTGCGCCCTCTTTCTTGTTGCTCTCTTTCTGATGTTTCACTCTCCAGTTTATATCCTTGCTGAATTTACCTCTGAGCCTCATAAAGCAGCCAGAGAGTCCTTTACTTCTGCTGCACTAGGCCTGGGAAGACTGGTCATTCTTGCAAAGCCACCACTCCTCCATATGATCCAGCCCTACCACTGCTAGCCCTGCCTGAAATTATTGGCCTTGCTCAACATTCCTGATTTCACTTTTGGCTCCGATGCCAAACAGACCCAGCTCTCTTTTCACGTATGTATTTATACACATACCCCCCCACCACAGAAAGAGACCCATTTTGCAAGGTTTAATATGCTCCGAGTTCTGCTGTGGACTCTTCCTCTTTTGTTGCAGCTGTGGTTTCAGGGCAGGCTTTGTGGGTTTGAGAGAGTCCTTGGATGCCTTGGGAAACATTCTGCAAAAGCAGACTTTGTCTCCATGCACTCTACTCCAGCCACCACGTCCTGAAATCTCTGTGCACCCGATTTCCCCTATTTAGATGAACACTGAATCTACCTGCCCTTCAGGCACAGTTTCTGATTGATCCTACTTGTTTATGCCTGCAGTGCCAGTCTCTGTCCATGACACAGGACTTGTAGAAAATAAGGGAGTGCCTGCAAGCACCAAATAACTGTGAAACAGAAGCATCCTTTTTGTTTCCTGTGCTTGTCCTAGTTACTCACGAGGGAAAGTAACAGTGGCTTAGAAAATTCGAGGATTAGCCTAAGACACCTTGGTACCACCTGCTGCTTTAGTGGCTCCAGCTCCTGTGACAAGCTGGGTGCTTGACAGCAATACCCCTTTGAAATGCCATGTATACTGCTCAGGGTTTGGAAAAGCCTTGCTCCAGCACGAAGTAATTGTCAATATGCAAGGAGACAAGCTTCTTGGGGTTGGCTGGGGGCAAGAAGGGGACATCTTGGGTGGAAAAAATGCTGCAGCCACTGCAGAAGCTGTGCCTGTGCTGCTAACCAACTAAACAGCAACTTGGCCCAAAAGAGTTAGAGCAGCCTTGAGGTGGCTCTGATGAGCAAAGCCCACAAATGCTGTGGAAAAAACCAAACAACTGAGAAAGCAACAGAAACGTCTCGCAAGGTTTAAAAGCACAGTTGTTCTAGCCTTGCCTATTGGTATGGGAAGCGGGACACGGCCACGGAGCTGGCAGGCAGCGTCGGAAAGGAGAGGGAGGCGAGATATGTGGCTGAGGAATTTGCAGCCTTCAAGTTCCCTCTCTCCCACCTCCTCCTCTCGCAGGAAATGAAAGAAACCTCTTTTGTGGAAGGAGGATGGGAGGTGTGCAGGCGTGAGCGTGTGCTGGGGAGCCCGACGGGCTCTGTGCCCCGCGCAGGCCGCTCGCACGCAGGGCTCGGGGAGCTCCTCGTGCGTGTCTGAAAAGGTGGATCAGGCAACGGAAGCGGTGAAACCACCAGCATGCCCAGGCCCCAGGTGACTGCCTTTTCACTTTTTTTCTTCTCTCTCTTTTCTGTAAAGCAGTCCCGCCACTTCTTCTTCCTCCCCTCCCCCACTTTGCCCTGCTGACCCGCAGTGCTGGAGCAGCCGAGCCCGAAACTGGAGCAGAGCAAAGGGTGCAAAAAAAATGTCCGTGGCTACTGCAAAGAGCAGTGCTGGGGCCCGAGGCCAGTGAAACTGGCCATGGGCATGGCCATCTGCAGGCACTGCTGCCCTCGGGCACACCTGAGCACAGACGGGACCAGGCAGTTGACCTGGAGAGAAGAACCTGAGGAGGGAAGGCAGCCACGTGCCACCCCTCATCAACATCCCTCCTCCTGCTGTCCAGGCAGCACAGCCCTCACGCCTCCATGGAGGCCCAGGGAGCATGGTGGGAAGGGGAAAGGGAGCTGGAGTCAAAATTGTCAATTCAGTTGCCTTTTTCTCCTCTTCAAACCATGGTGAGTTGGTTGCCCTTTCATGGGCTGCTGGGCTCAGGCAGTCCTGTCCTCTCATGGAGGAGATGGCAGCCAGGCCAGACCCTCACTGACCACCCTGGCAGCCTCCTGGATGCTAACACCAACAGGACAAGTTCACCTGTGACTCTCTTCCAAAAGGGTCTCTTTTAGCCTCTGTTTCCATAATAACAAGAACAAAAGAACAGGCTGTTTATCACCACCCCAACCCACCCAGTGAGGCATACCTGCATGGCTGCTCCTCAGGGAGCCCAGGCATGGTTTGCAGGAGGGAGAGGAAAAGCCTGGATGGAGATCCTCCTTCTGCTTGCAGCAAACCTCTTTGTTAGCAGCAGAAGTTTCCTCTTGCCATACTTGCTACAGAGGCAGGTGTAAGCAGCAGGCTGAAGATTAAGAGGATGGCCCAGGCCCCCTCCTTCTGATACCTAAAGCGGTGGTGAGGAGAGTCTGCCTCAGCCCTGCAATGATGGGTGGTCCCCACTGTTCTTCACGGACTCTCCTGGCCTCAGCCCACAACCACACAGTGTTATCCCAGCCCCTGGCACCTTCTGCTCAGGTAACAACACTGGATCTTCACCACATGCCACAACTTTCCTCCTCTGAGTGTGGGGGAACACCCCATTCCCCAACTGAGCCCCAACAGCAGGAGAGCAGCCCACTTGGAGATATCCCTGAGGGCACAAGAGGTAAAATGCATTAGAAAAAAACATAAAACCTGCTCAAAGCCACCATGGTAAAGGCAAAGCCATCTGAGAGGAAGGGTGGAAATGGTGGGAGGTGAGAGGAGTAATGGAAAGGGCTGTCTGCTGAGTCCCATTGGGAAGAGATGCCAGGATGTTATAAACACCCAAACTCTAAAGACAGACTTGGCACTGAGAGCCAAGATCCAGTTTCTTGAATAGCACTGAGCCCACATTCAGCTCTTCTAGTTTTCTGGGTAAAAAACCCTGCACAAGTAATGATTTTTTAAAAGAAGTAACTTTTACTTCACGTGTTTTCTATAGAACAGAAGGAACTACGTGTAGAACAGAAAGGAACTGCCCTTAGAAGGTGGGGATCTCCCAAGTGGGAAGGACAAATTCAACATAGTGAAAAAAATCACACAGTGCCAAAGGAAAAAGGTGAATGTGTTGAAGGGAATTAAGAAATGGAGCAAATAAGGTGTCATGTGAGACCATCCTGAAATCTACCAGTGTGTAGGGCAGACAGGGTCCTCACACAGACCATGAGTAAGGTGGGAGAGAACAAAAAGAGTAAATAAAAAAGAATGCAAGAAAGAAGAGTGTGCAAAGCCTGATCAGAGATCTAAGGATTAAAAGGAAAACCTTCAGTAGAAATGGAAAACAGGGAGGCAACCAAACAAGAATATTCAGTCAGTTAAGGCTTGCAGGGAAAAGATAAGGGCAGCAAAAATGCAGAATGAGTTAATTATAGCCAAAGGGATTAAGGAGAATAAGAGGCCTTTTACAAATATATCAGGGGAAACAGAAGCACTAGGTAGAAGGTGGGTCTGTTAATAATAGGTCAGAGTAGGAAAGGAAAATAATGAAACAAGGGGACAAATCATGCCAACAGAAGTGTGGGCATCTTCCTGTTACCCACTGGTCTGAGATCTCCAAACCAGCATGATGGGTCCATTGACTGAGACTGGTTTCAACCCAGAGACTCCCCATCCACAAGGAGAGATCTGAGCTGCCATCACAGCAGAGCTGGGTATGGAAACGTATCACAAGTCCCCCCATACAGTGCCTGACACCTTCCCTGAAAAATAAGAATATTCAATTATTGAATTGCCTCAGCCTAGCTTTTTGTGGTGTAGGAGGCCAGAGAAAGCACATACACCAGGCTCAGGCCCCATATGCCTGGCCTTGGAAAAAGACCTGGTTAAAACACATCAGTGGTTGATAGACCAACTGACCAACGAATTTTGGGCTTCTCACCAGCTCTTGTGCCTTGGCTATTTCCTTTTTTTCTGCCTTGCTCAGCCCACTGAAAGCAACAAGAAAAAAGCCTAATAAATCCCTTGGGGCTGGAAGTAGGGATTGGCAAGTATTAGAACTGTGAAAAACCTGCATCTCACTGATTTGTGATCCAAATTCTCACCTCCTAAAATTTTTGTTGCAAGAATTTTGAA